>NW_018745000.1:4361464-4726588 GCF_001683475.1 Chenopodium quinoa
AAATGTACTGTATAAGGCAAAGCATCATAAGAAGATGAGAGGTTTTACCAAAGCAGTATATATTAAGAAATAAACCCAAAAACAATTCATAGAACCCACTATTCATTCAGCACCATAATTCTGGAATGCCAATGATGCCTTCATCCCAAGCCTACTCAAGAACAAGGCATACAGGATGTGCAGAAGAAACACGAAGAAGCAACAATTTAGTAAGAGCTGCCAGAAAAAGAGAGTGTAAGCTTGCTGGCTACATTATACAAAATAAAGAATTGATTTTTTTTTCTCTATTAATAATAACAAAGCCTAAATGTTCAGAAATTTGTAGGTCAACAAAATCTTTCTTTAAAGATTAATAAGGATAGTTATAAAATACAGTTAAATTCATACAAGCACAACAAAGAAAAAAAAAAACCCTGCAAAAATCCATAAAAGCAAGAAGTCACTCACAGATACTTATTATGAGGTTCGGAGCTCCAAAAGCATTTGAGCAGAGTGATTGAGAAATTCTCTGAGATTGTCTTCCTCTCGATCTTCTCTTCTTTTCCCCCTGGAACTCAACAAAGCAGAGTGAGCGAGTGAGAACTACAGTAACTTTAGAGTTACTACAACTCAGTTGTTGTATCAGGGCTAGCTGACAGATTCGAGGGGTACATTATTGCTCACAGATCATCAAGATTTTATACAAGAAGACCTGTATAAAAACACACAAAACAAGTATGAATAGCAGAAACATTGATGTAGATAGTTGCAACTGAAGTATAAGTGAGCAATCTAAATAATCAAAGAAACAGGAAGAGACGTACGCTTAAACTCATCAATACCTCCGACCAGATTTGGAATTTAGGTAATGCCCACCTGAGAACGCAATCATGCAATCATAGTAGGGTGTCCCCTAGATTAACTTTGTTATGGGAAAGGTCATAATGTTTCTCTTATCTTATGACAAACTTTAGGCAGAAAAGTCGGCCTCCTTTTCAAATACTTTAAGAACATGGAACCTGTCTTCTTCACAAGATTACAAGTAAGAGGAATCTTCGGAACATTAAGTCATCTATTTCCTTATGTGCACTTCAGAAACTTCTGTCAGTTTTGTAGCACACATTATGTGTTATAGGATCGATAAAGTCATAAATGACAAATGACAAACAATATTCAATTTCATGTCATGACTTCGTTGTTTGGTGATCGTGATGAGTTGTATTTTCCTAAAGTAACGACTACTCTCTAAGCTTTAATGAGTATTGGGCCATTGGCAGGCTTTTTTAATAAATACAATCAAGAAAATAAAGTAAGCAAGCAGAGATGTAAAATAACTGAAGTGCTCAAGAACAAGAGGTCTAGAAGAGTAGTATATTGTAATAATCTCAAACATAATAGCTTGATATACTTTTAGAATCCATCGCCTCACAAACTCATGGAGATTCATAGAAATGCAAGGTCTAACAATGATCTAACTTTGCACATCTTTTGAATAAAAACTAATTATTACTTCAGATACGAAGGATCACGATCCTGCTCACCATCATTAAATTTAAGCAGGAAACGACACACATAGTTGCCATACAAAAATAGGAGATAAGAGTGAATATATTTGAAAGACTAACCTCTTTACTCTAACAAGGATGTCCAGGCTGCTTTCTCGGTAGTTAAGTTGATATGGAATCAAGGAGGGCCACGCAGTTGAATTTTCTTTTTTGTTATAGAAGCACAAGACTAACTTCAAGCACTGCATTATTTTGCACCAACCTGCAATTGCTGCAAATATTACAGTAGAAAAGATAAAGGATTCTCAAGTTATCAGTTGTATGGTGTAAATTACTCTCACGTATATAATAATAAATTATAAGGAGACTATCATATCAAACATGACTTCTTTGTTGACTCCTTAATACTTCCCAACCTCACTTGATAAGTTATTACATTCATATAAGTAGAACACAACCCTTATCTAGACATACCACATGTACAAACCTTTACATATATATTTTCTCACCTCATTTAATAAAAACAACAAAAGGCTCATGTAATACGAAATAAGAAGTTAATTAAGAGTGATGAATAAACTTGGGGAGATTAGTGTTCGTTCATCAAATCTATTTTATAAACATTTAAACCCTTCAATACATTTAATTTAAACTAATTAACTTTAGTCACTCACACATCTGAAAATTTAACATACACATTAATCCCTCATCACTTTGGCAAATTATCAATTAGTCATTATCCAAATAGTCATTAATCAAAATTGCCCACATTTTAACTTTATAACTAATGTGTAAATAAAGGAAGAAGGGAAGACAAAATAAATAAGAGAAGCCCAAGCATTCATTTTAGCACCCCAACCAACTCAACACAACAACACCACATAGGCATCAAATGAGCAATAACAGCCCGCTGCGATAGAACCAGGGTAGCAGACCGTAGTAAATTCCAGAAGGCATAATTCCTAGCACACAACTCCAAATCGAGAAATTCTTGAGCCTAGATTGAATAACTTTTCGAGATCTAAAACATTGATGAAGGGACTATGAGCTAAAAACAACTTCAGGTCGATGATTTTTGGACGAACAGAATAGCAGTAACAGGGCAGCACCAGAATAACAGCGGCAACAGCGTGAAACAACAGCTACCCTCTATAGTCACTCACAACAGCAATATCTAACTTGACAGCATAAATTTTGGCAGCAAACACCATATGCATATAAGCATATTAAAAAGAGAAAATATTGGGAGAAAATGAAAAGATATGGAAAAAAATAACAAGTAAGCTGTTCATATTAAAGGTTAGGTGAAAATTGAACCAATTAGAACAAGAAAGAGAAAGGGGAGATAGAATTGTACCTGTAGATCAACAATTCTGTTACAAATCAGACAATAATGTTACTAACAATATATTTGGATGCTCCAACATGAGCTGCATAACTAAGAATTTCAGCGTTTACAAAGAATAGAAGGTCAGTACAGCAACTAACCCTTATTTAGTTTTGTTTCCGCAACTTGAAGCCCTGAAACTGATGATAAAATTGCAAAAGAAAGAAAAGAAGACGCTTATTGTATAGTACGCCAAATTCGCATTAATATTCAACATATACTCTTTTCGTTTTCATAACTTCAGAGCTAGGACTTAGTACATAAGTAAAAGACTACAAATAAAACTATGAAGTCTATAACATACATAAACGTGCGGCATCAATAACATGCTACACTATTATGAAATCAGGGTCGGGAAAATAAAGGTTACGCAACTAACAGAGAGACTGCTTTCAAGACTCCATGACCTTCAAACAGAATAGGGAAATTGTATGATTGTGCAAAGGAGATAAAGTAATTATATATGCTTATTCTTTTCAAATATAAATTGAAAAACAACATTGCAAGCGAGCACACACAAAGCTTGCTCAATTTTAAATATGTTATGCAACATATTAACTATACAAATGAACAAGATCCAAATTGCAAGTGTAAAATAGGTGCTGAACGGAAATCTAAATACTATGTATTTAGGATGTATCTTAATTTGTAGTATAAATTGTAATAGGGACTCCAACCACACAAATTTATCAAAACATGATCATATTGTCAAACCAGATCAAACAGGCCACTGAAATTCATATCTTTGCAAAGACATCACATAAGTACTTAGCAGCGCTCTACATCCTCAATAGCTGCTACCGGAATGTCACCTATAACCCCCATTTTTATTAATACCTAGTTCATAAAATTCAATATTAATAACTGTCAAAATTTTTAAAAATCAATCTCCAATCAAAAAATTCGAAATTAAGTAACCCTTAACAAATCAATCTTTCACCTTACAGTTCAAACCTCATATCAAAAATGGTAGCACTACTAAATCAACTTCAAAGTAGATTACAACAAAAATCAAAGCTTAACAAATCCCCAACTAAAAATTGCAATCACAATATCAGATCCCAAGAAATCACACTATCATAAAAACAGAAGTAAAAAATAACAAAACCCCATTAAGAAATACACCAAGCAAATCTTTAGCAATTGAATCGACTCAACGATCCACTATGCCTATATTATTTTACTCTTACAATGTAATAAAACATATTTTTTTACTTCAGATTTCACCAAATTACTTCCAGAAATGAATCATATTATCTTACAACAGATTATCATTATATTAATCTTAAGAAGTAAATTTGTAGCAAAAATTGAATGTTTAGAATCTTGCCTAGCATAAATGGTCAATAAGTCCTTCACCTTGAATTTTCTGCACATACACATCCATGACATGAAAGACTGGTAAATCAGAAGTATATTCAGAAGGCATCATAAACCCTGAAAATTGATTGCTAATTAAACAATCTAGGTATTTACTCACCATCCATGAAACATCCATCTTCGCCTGAAACATAAGCTCTAGTCAATATGAAAGTAAAATCGGTGAGGGTTTGGATTGTTTCGAAAAGAATCTCATGCCTCGCACTGCTAACCTGAATATGACCGAAACTTTAAACTTTCAGATACATCAAACTGTTAGTCCTCTATAATATAATATCAAAACATGTTTCAAAATAATATAAAAAAAAAAAGAACAAACATCCAATAATACCCGTGTATCTTCACCTCAAACTCGAATCCACCAAACCTGGGTCCATCTTCCTCGCAAAAATTAAATTTTTAACATCTAAAACACCCATATAACGTAAAATAGTGAAATTAATAATCAAATAAAGTCAATATCTTGAAAACTTATAAGACTAATACCTTAATTTTGGTGGGGTTGAATCAAAGATCCAAAGTAATCTCCTCTTTCTGGAAAAATACTGAAGAACATAAGGAGTGACCCGAATAGCAACAACCCATGCTCCGAACATCAATCCGTGGGATCGAAGCAGCGGCAGAGCTTCTTCCTTGCTTGGTTTCTTCTAAAACATTCCTCCGAACATCTTTGCTTTAGGAAACCATTTGAAATCAAATTCAATAATAAAAAAAAACTACATGAAAAGCCTAGAAATAAATAAAATAACCTTCATATAAAAGGTAAAAATCTAATCGATGAGATGAACATCAAAGTATCGAACCAATTAGAACAAGAAAGATAAATGAACCTTAGCAACCGCGTTGCCAAAACTGATGAAATTGAAACACTGAGAAGAAGCGAATCCCATCGCCATGGTTTTTCAAGGATGATCGGTGATTTTGAGCTCATCGCCATCATTGTTGAAGGAGGACATATTTTCTCTCTCTAGGTTTCTCTCTCCTTGTTTTCCATTAAGAATTCTGAGCTTTTTTTTTTGAGATGAGGAGGAAAGAGAAGGAAGTCTGTGAGGAAGAAGGTGAGGAAGTCGGTGAGAGAGTAAGGGGAAAGTAAAGGGGCAAAATTGGCAATTCTTTAATTTTAGGGGCAATGCTGTAATAGCACCACAAAGTACTATTTACCAGCTACAGTAAATTCTTTTGCATATTTTATAATGGTTATAGATTTAATGCCTATTGAGAGTGAAAGGTTTAAAAAACTGTTACTACATATTCTAATAATCTATATATAAAAAATAAATAAATAAATAAAATTGATGGATTAGTTTCATAATGATTCTTGTGAGTTTTCAAAAGCATTACTAAGACGTAGTAGTTTACAAGCTATAGATTAAGATATTATTGATCAAACTTGTTTCTTGAGAATTTAAAGTAAAAGGAAAATTTGTCTAGAAGAGACTTATATGTTCACTATTTTGTCTGAAAGGACCTTATTTGTTTAAAGTGGTCTAAAAGAACCTTATAAATTTATTTTGTTGTTTGGGGAGACCTTGAGGTCGGAATCCGACAATAATTGACTTATTTCTCCAATGTTGACCTCTTACATGACCTTAAAAAATGACCCACTTTTTTTTTTCTTTTTTTTTTCCATGACGTCCCTCCAATTTCTCACTCTCTCTTTTCTAATCCCCAAATGACACAAATAAAAAAAAAAGGGAATTTGACGGAAATCATGGATAAAAAAGAAAAGAGGGTCATTTTTAAGGTCATAGAGGTTAACGTTGGAGGAATAAGTCAATTATTGTCGGATTCCGATCTCAAGGTCCCCCAAACAAAATAAACTTATAAGGTCCTTTTAAACTATTTTAAAGATATAAGGTCCTTTCAAACAAAATAGTGAACTTATATGTCCATTTCAGACAAATTTTCCAAAGTAAAAATGTAAATGGGGCAAACATTAAAGGATGCCGCAGAGAGTATATATCCAACACAATTCATGGGACTTGCATATATTTCAAAAAAAGAATTCTTTAGTAATAATGTCTCAATGATAATAAATTTCTCCAATGTCTTTATCTATTTGCAGTACAAACTTACAAGAATAAGAGTTGGACAAAATGGCTTTAGCAATACCAATACCAGATAAATTGCTGAGTTTTCTCATGGAAAAGGTTGTTCCTGTACTACAAGCTGAGACACAAAAGTTTCAGAGTGTCCCTGAATTACTAGATGACATCAAAAACGAAATGGATATCGCGAAAGATTACTTGAAAAAGGCCGAGGTAAAGGTTGACAGAACAAATGATCAAACAAAGGAGCAACTTAAGAAACTGAGTAATTTACGAGTATTGGTTTTTAAAGTTGAAGATATCATTGACGAATATAAGCTGCTTGAATCAACTCATCAAATAGAAAACCAGCAAGAAGACAGCACAGGGTGGCTGTTGGGAATATGGGGATTATTAGACCGAAGTTCTAAGGAAGTTGACGAGTTTAAGGACAAACGTGGGATCGCTTGTTCAATTGTAAGGATTAAAACGGCGTGTTGAATAATTTCAAGGAGCTGCAAAAGCTAGCATTTGTGGATGGAAGTTCGCCTACTCCGGTGCCCGGTTTGGATACGCTAAAGCGATTGGGAAGGTTGGCAATCGAAAATCTAAGGCCGGAACATGGGAAAACGTTATGTAATTGTACGGGATATAATGGTAGCAACCTTGATATGCTGGTAGCATCCTTCATAAACCGGTAAAAGAATGTTGTGCAGTTTAAGCCCTCATTAATCGGCGAATAAACCATGGTCCTTACCGGCATTACTCTATGCCACGTGGAGAGCTGCTTCTCGTCACGTAGCATGTCTCTCTGGCACGTGGAGAGTTGCTTGGGGCCACGTATAAGGTCGGTGTGCCACCTATCTGTATAGCTGGCACCTGCTTGGTTGTATTTCTATAAATACCCAAGCAAATCCCCATTTCAAAGGTAGAATCTCTCTCTCCCTAAAACACTTTCTCTCTCTTATTTCACTTTCTTCTCACAAAGGTATTGACTTTAGCATCGGAGTGGTTATTCCCGGATAACCCCCGGGCTAGCTAATCTGTATTGGCTGTGTAGGTGTGTAATTGGACGGTAAACCATTACCAGCCCTCGGACACTGACGGAAGCTGAATTCAGCAGGAACAATTGGCGCTAGAACAATTGGCGCTAGAACAATTGACGCTAGAAGGAGGGGAAGCAGGAACCCCAGGGAGATGTGTTCGAATATGCTATCAAGTTCAAATTCAAACCTCGAATAATGAGGCAGAGTATGAAGCAGCCTTGGCAGGGTTACAACTATGCATATCTGCGGAAGCAAAACGTATTGAGATGACAACTGACTTGCAACTGGTAGCAAATCAGTTCAATGGCACTTATGAAACTCGAGAGCCGAGCATGACGACATATCTGGCAAAACTCAAGAGTGTTACATCTAATCTGGAATATTTCGAAATAAAATTGGTTCCTCGAGCAATGAACACGCAAGCAGACGCATTGGCTAAACTTGCAAGTTCAAGCTTTAACGATTTAGAGAGGACGGTGATGGTAGAAATTTTGAAACAAAAGAGTATTGATGAACAACCTCCTAAGGATGTATATTGTACAAGTGAAGGTCGATAATGGTATGACGAAATCTTAGCTTACAAAGTACATAACGTCCTTCCTGCCGATAAGATGGAGGCAAGAAAGATCAAGAAAGACAGCGTCTGGTTTATTATGTTTCGGGGCACATTGTATAAACGGGGGTTTTCGCTACCGTTGCGAAGGTGTATAACAGCGTATGAATCGGCAAGGCTGATAGAAGAAATACACGAGGGTGATTGCGGTAATCATGCGGGGGGTCGGTCAATGTCCTTGGAGGCAATGAAACGGGGCTACTATTGGCCGACAATGAATGCAGACACCATGGAGGTACGTTAAAAAATGTGATAAATGCCAGAAGTATGGGCCGGTGATTAATCAACCTCCAAATGATTTAACACCCATTCTTAACCCAATTCCGTTCGCTCAATGGGGAATGGACATTATTGGGCCGTTCACGTCAGCAACGGGTGGCCGAAAGTTTTTGATTGTAGGGATAGACTACTTCACCAAGTGGATAGAAGCGGAACCGGTAGCAAAGATCACGGCGAACGAGGTGAAGAAGTTCATCTGGAAGAGCATCTTCATGTCGGTCTTCACCTTGTCACGCTCCTTGATAACGGCCTTGCAAGCATCGTCAGCCTTCTTCAGCTTTGTCTCGGCTTGATCGGCAGCACGCTGTAGTGCTGGTACATATGTACCACCTCCACGGCAGAGTTGACGGTCTGGAGATAATGATTAAATTGGCCGTTAGTCACACAAATAGTACATATGTAAATAAACATAATAAAATAACAAGGATTCTTTGTTGTCTTACCCGGAGCATGTTGTTCATTAGCTGGCCGCAAGGGGCGGCAACGCGGTTGACAGGCCTGTCGACTGGCGTCGCCAAATCCTTTAGCACCCTCCAACCCATGCTCCCGCCAGTGCTAGGATCGTCGCAGAGAACAGACTCGCCACGATTAACATTGATCCGGGGATGCCATGGATCACCGACAACACCAAAGGGTACAACCAACTCGTCAGCAACTTCTTCCGGGATTCTGACATACGGAATCTCGATGAAGTCACCGACAAGAGCCGGGACGAAAGAATTTTTGCTGGGGCCGCCAGTGCGCGTTGAGATGACCGTTGTCTCCTTGCTCGGAGGCTTATCAATGTTGGCCACCTGGCCGGTTCTGGCCTCGCTGCCGACCCTAGGACCAGTTGGATCCCTTAAGGTGACTGTCAGCTTTTTCGGAGGATGGGGATCGGTCTCGTCCTCCAAATTAACGACCCCTTTCGGCCATGTCTCTTGTGCCTCCTGATGGAGAGGTGCCGCATCGCCATCTCGCTTTTTCTGCTTCTTCCGTTGCTCTCGGTCGGAGGACTCACACGTCCTATTAGACACATTCTCGCCACCCCTTTTCACAGCTAGGGTACGGGGTTTGGCAACGCGTTCGGTAGGAGCCATATCTTGCTGTCTCGTTCTTTTCCTTTTCGAGTCTCTGGTGGCGAAAACGGGAAGGGTGTCGTATGACTTTTTTGGCCGACCTGGGCACTGTTGCTTCACTCTCCCGTCAGGAAGCAACCCTAGTCGGCTGTAGTCGAGTTTGTCAATACCTGGTGGTAGAAACACCCGATAATAAACATCAATACACCGACATCATAAAGGTAAACATAGGCGTTAAAAAAAAAAAAAAAAAAGAGAGAACATGTATAAGTAAAATATACGCAGACAGGTAAGAGAATAAGCAGGCAAAACACTTGTCAAAATTAATTTCAAATGCAAAGCACAAGTACAGTAAAGATAAATATAAGTATATGTATATAATTTATAAACATTTTCATACCAAATGCATCGCTATGGCAGAGACCGACATGAGATAGAGGGGCGTTGCCCAGTATATAATTACAATGGGGCAACCACACCCCCGGAACAACTTTATTCTTCTTACCAGCACTAACATATGTACAGTTAAACCACTTAAAAGCTTTTTTCTCCAACTTTCCTAACGCTCTCGACCGTATGGTCTCGAACATACTGTGAGGGTGGTAAAATGTCCTACGGACGGTAAAATCATCGGGAACACTCATAAAATAAAATTCTTTCTTCCAGTTCTTGCAACTGGTCAATTTTGGCCACACAGTGCATCTCCCGGGAGCAGTAAAAAGAGACCACCATATGGGTGACTGGCTATCTCTCTTTATCCAGTGCAACCTCCGAAATAAGTTCAAGGTAAGGGGAAAGTCCATAAATATCATAACCCAGACAAGAGAGACTATATTTCGGATGGTTGGAGGCGTTAACTGTGCAATTAATACATTCCAAGCCCTGAATATTTTTTCAATATAATGATGAAGTGGAAACCGTAAACCAAATTCGAAATGTTTGGCATAAACAACAACGTGGCCGGGAGGGCAGTCCAAAGCCGTTTGACCTTCGCTTGGTAATCTGATTTCATAGCCGTCAGGATGACGGTAGAAGCGTTTACCATGTTGGCAATAGTCTTTCTCGGTAGCTGTCTGCAACCATACCGGATCCACAACAGACTCAGTTATTTCATAACTGCTAGGGACTTCTTGGGGTTCTAGGTATTTCGGATCATCCTGATCTGAATTGTATTCCTCGTCGAGACGCTCTTCATCTGCGATCTGAGCAGCAAGATTGAAGTCGGCCCAAATTTCCTCGTCGGTCTCGTCATCTTCTTCCTCATCATCTTCCCCTTCCCCAAGCATTTCCGATTCCTCTGCATCGTCTTCATTACCGATGCTTTCATCCCTACTTTCTTGCCGTTCCAGGCTATCCTCAACTGACAGGATATCTTCTTCTCTGATATCCGAAGCTTCATGCCCAGGATCAACATCTTCTTCCTCAACAGAGCGTCTACTGCTCTCACCAACCTCACGTAGGTAACTGGTGTGTTTCGTTCTCGGCATCCTGTCAATATTAGTGCCGTATTGATTAAACTAATCCAAGTTTGATCTCAAATGATATTGAACACTAATAGGCTCAACGTCGGCAATCTCTGTGTCCTCTGGGATATCGGGGTTGGTAGGACGCAAAGCCTTCTTGGCGTCAACCAGAAACTTATGACGGTAATAAGCTTCTCTTTCTTCTACAGAAGTTAAGGGTGCACAGAGTTCAGCCTCATTGGCTTTACCCGTATTCGCATGCATTCCAGAACCAGACATTTACAAATAATGAAATAAATGCAAAATCTACTTAACCACAAACCAGTGAGAAATCGAAAAGAAAGTTAGGGTTTGTTACCTCTTTTGAACTCAACTCTTGAAAGCGTAACTCCGGAATTAAATGTCCTCCGTTTACAAACACCGGTCTAAAAACAACTGAACAAACCTTCGACAAATCGACTCCTGAATCGCAGAAATATGTGCGAACTACAAGCGAAGTGAAGTGGAAATTTTTCGAAATTTTTTCGCAAAGGAGATGAAGGGTTAAAAGTACGAAATTTGCTATTTATACTGTCCAAGTGAAGCGGTTGATGTGACATTTACTGCATGCAATCCAACGGCTGTAATAAAACGCCTTTTCAAAAACACCCTACTTTGATGAATGACACGTGCCCCATTACTTTATTACATTTTCCCGCCAAATCCTAGGCAAAAATTTCAAACAAGTGTGAAAACGTATTCACTCCTATTTTCGGTTTCCGTTTTAAATTGAGCAAAGCCTATCTGCAATTCGCTCACTTGGGGGGCAAATCGAATATTTTCTGACTGTGTCTCTTACGCAACACATCACAAGGTTCCATCGCAAGTGAGCACGTTAGTTTTACTAACGTCCTCACTTGGGGGGCTAGTTGTACGGGATATAATGGTAGCAACCTTGATATGCCGGTAGCATCCTTTATAAACCGGTAAAAGAGTGCTGTGCAGTTTAAGCCCTCATTAATCGGTGAATAAACCATGGTCCTTACCGGCATTACTCTATGCCACGTGGAGAGCTGCTTCTCGTCACGTACCATGTCTCTCTGGCACGTGGAGAGTTGCTTGGGGCCACGTAGGCACCTTCTTCCTATGAGGTCGGTGTGCCACCTATCTGTATAGGTGGCACCTGCTTGGTTGTGTTTCTATAAATACCCAAGCAAATCCCCATTTCAAAGGTAGAATCTCTCTCTCCCTAAAACACTTTCTCTCTCTTATTTCACTTTCTTCTCACAAAGGTACTGACTTTAGCATCGGAGTGGTTATTCCCGGATAACCCCCAGGCTAGCTAATCTGTATTGGCTGTGTAGGTGTGCAATTGGACGGTAAACCATTACCAGCCCTCGGACACTGACGGAAGCAGAATTCAGCAGGAACAATAATGCATTGCAAAACATGATACAACTTCGATCATTGAGTGTAAGTAGTATTGAGATTAATGAAAATGTTCAAGTTTATGATGAAGAAGTAGTTCTTGATTTGAGCAACTTAGTATCTCGGATCTTTTACCAAAACAGCTAGTTTGACAAAAATGTCAGATAATATAAAATCTCTCATTAGAGTGATTTCCATTGATCGATATTTATAGGGTTACAATGAGAAACCTAATCATATTAGGTAACTATAACATATGTACAGATATCAAAGATAATCTTATACAAAATATATCCTAAACCTAGGATGAGAATATTCTATGGATATTCTCTATCACACCCCCGCAGTCAGAGTGGGAGAAAATCGGATGCTCAGAATGGATCTGAATCACGCATCGAACGGTAAGGATAGTATAGTAACCCATGATCAAAAGAGAAGTAGTAGACGTGTGCTGATGATGACGATGTGAAGCAACAACCACGACCTACGTATAGTAGAGATATGCGCTTTTAGGCCGAAGGAGAAGAGTCACGCTACACTACTACGTGAAATCACAGTTGAAGAAAAACAAATAAAATTGCGCAAGAAAAAATTAAATCCCACCGCTTGAAATTAATCAATTCTCAAAAGAGAAACCATGTAGCAAGAATTAATACTCCACAATGATTCCAAGTGCTGCAACAATAAAAGGAGCTAACTTGATAGCAAAAGAGATGTGCAAAAGTTGACCTTATTGTGATACTAGGTTAGGTCCCGTGCCATGCACGGTTATTTTTAATAATTGTTTCATATTAATACTACATTTAGTTATAAAATAAAAATTTGTTTAAAATATTATGCTTAATTTATGAAAGAGCCTATTGGCTAGTATATTTTCTTTAAAACTACTTTTGCCTACACATACCTCTATGTGCACCCGGGGGTATGTAAAAGGTGATAATTAGCCACTACCCATTGGCAAGACATGATTTTAAAAATATGCATTTGTTAATATGCATATATTTTTGTATATATTTGATATCACTAAATGAATTTATTAAAACGTAGGACATTAAAAATTATGTTAATAATTTTTTTTTCTTTTCTTTTTTGCTTAAATTTAAAGTTGTTATTTTTTTTTGGAAGGATAAATCAAATCTTTTATTTTAAGTAATTTTTTATTATTTGATATTCGAATTACTTTCTTGGAGCTTTTAATATATAATTAAATTAAAATTAAAATAAAAATAGAATCCTTCTAGTAATATTTGACACAAATTCTATAAAAAAAATCTATTTTTTTTATATAGTTGATAATATATTATGGAAATATATATCAAATCTTTTAATTGTGTATAAATTTGTTATCTTTTATTTATGTATTGTATAAGATTTGTTTCCAAAATATTTTTTTAATAAAAAAAAAAACTAAGGACACACCAGAAAATGACAAGTGTCATTGCTGGTGTGTCTTTTAGTATATAGTTATTGATACCACCACCAAAACAAAATCTATGTGATTATGTGTGAAAAAAAAACCAATGAGGCAATGTAAGAATCATTGTTGGTCATGGGGAGGTGGAAATAGAGTGCGGCACATGGAGTAGGTTGGCAGATGTGGTTACTGCCAGTAGTGGGAGGTGGTAGTGTATGCGATTGCCAACAACGATGGAGGAGGCTTTCGTGATTGCTACTGTTGGTAGGAGGCGCAAGGTTACATAAAGATTCTAAAAAAATAGTTTGAGAAAAGAAAAAAAATTCTATATGTGTGTCTGCGGAAGCATAAAAAACTTTGTATATCCCGCCGGTGGGTTTAATTTTCTAACCCACCGGCAGGGTGAGAATTTTTGTATATAATCCCGAGATCTAACCTAAGCTGTGATACCATGTCAGATAATATAAACTCCCTCATTAGAGTGATTTTCATTGATCAATATTTATAGGGTTACAATGAGAACCTAATCATATTAGGTAATAGAACTATAACATATGTACAGATATCAAAGATAATCTTATACAAAATATATCCTAAACCTAGGATGAGAATATTCTATGGATATTCTCTATTAAAAAGTATTTACCAAAACGGCTAATTATAAAATTTAATTCCCAAACTAGCTAATTTATTAACTTGGAAGGAATTTATCCATTTCTTATTTCCTTTGAACCAGTTTGATTCATTTTTTTTAAAATTTTTTTGTTTTTTTGGTTTATTTTTATTTCCTTAAAGATTTTTTTTAAGTTGGAAAATTTAAGCAGTATACAAAACTACGAAAAACGTAAACAGTCACAGACTCGCAAATCCCTAATTTCAATAAAAAAATAAAATAAAATTAAAAGCCCTAATTTTCCATCTTGATTATATCAATCACAAAATTTTGGAATTTCAAGTATTATTGTTCTATCAAGATTACCCCAAATTTATACGACGATAAGGGATTTTAAGGTATTGTTCATTTTTTTCATGTCTATTAAATTAATTGTATACTCTTTGTTTAAGTCGGTTAATATGAATATTTTTTTTGTTTAATGTGTATGATAAATCAAACTTACATATATTTATTTCTATCTTTATGTGTTTAAAAAAATAGTTGTATATTTTTTTTCTTTTGTTGATTGGAAGTTTGGATCATTTTTTTTGAGTGGGTTTATGTTGTGTAACTTTTTTAAAAATTGAGAATTGATGTATATATATTATGTTGATTGTTATTGTTCAAATTAATGGGATATTTTAAACTATGGCATTAGAATTTTAATAAAACCAACATTAAAAAAAATCTAATTCTTTTTAAATAAAACCAAATAAAAAAAAAAAGTGAACCGAACCTGGTCAAAGGAATATAAAAAATAAATAATATCCTTTCAAATCGATAACTTTAGCTAATTTGGGAATTATATTTTATAATTAGCCGTTTTGGTAAATAATTTTGTCAAAATAGTCATTTTGGTAAAAGATCCTAGTATCTCCTCCTGAATTTCTTGAGAGGGTTTACTTAAAGGGGCCTTTGGTAGGAAATGAATTGCCAAAATGGGTGCATAAACTCAAGCATTTGGTAAGATTGCGGTTGATAAACTCCGGGTTTACGAACGATCCACTCGAAAAGCTTAAAGTTATGCAAGGGTTGCTTGTGCTTGAACTTGATAATGCACATGATGGTATGTCTTGGATTTTGGGTACAAAGGGTTGAAGAAACTGGAGGTGTTGCGTATTATTAGGCTAAGGAAATTGAAGACGTTAAAAGCTGGGGAAAACGCTCTTCCAAAGCTTAATGTAGCTGAATATCATACTTGGTACAATCTAGAGGATATTCCACATCAAATTCGGAAAGCAAGTGATACATTGTTAAACACTCGTATTATGAGTCGTACCAAATCTTCGAAGTTCTAAGAAACTAGTTAATTGATTTGTCTTTCTGGATTTTATTGATAATGTATATGAGTTGATGATCAATTAGATTAGTTGGTTAGCTGTTTGTCAAACGAGATAATTATATGAACAATGAGGAGATTGTATATTATTCAATAAATGTGTAGTCGTGGGTAAGGGTAACGACTATTCTGCACTATAAAAGCACAAAGGTTGTTGATGATTATGTCGGTCTAGTATTTCTCGATTTAGATTAGCCTAAATTCATATATTGACTCTGAAAATTCTATAATTTTTTGTTATATATTAGTAGTGACATTAATGCATCAACAGACATAAAATTCGAAATCTTGCAATTAAAGGTGAACAAATAAATGAATTATTTGCATTACATTTATTTATGCCCATTCTTTCTAACAATTTGAACTCATGCATGAAACATTATAAAGTATTGCTTAACCATGAAAGTGCAAAATCAAAGAATTGAGATTGAGATAAGAAAAAGGTGAACATAGATTATAGTAAATTAGTAATAGACATCATTATCTAAACCAAGGGGGTTTCAAAAAAAAAGAAAAAAAAAAAACCAAAGGGGAATTATTTATTCATAAACATGGTAATAGTTGCATAATAAAGAGAAGGCAGGTTACAAGATTAATTAAAAGTAACAAGTCCCTTGGAAAGTTATAGCAAAGTTGGTTGACATGATATAATAATCAAGCCTTGGGTAAGAAACGATCGAAGCTAGCAGCAATCAAAGCACGTTTATTGCCATTGTCCTTGATCTCAGCTGTTGCTGAAGCACCTGTCTCAGCATCGACGAAGGTACTTGTGTTGGTGGATGCATCTAGTTTTGGTTCAATTTCACTCCACTCCATTTTGTCCAGCTTGTAAGGATCCCCAGCTTCCACATACACCTGCAAACATCGTGAAAACTAATTCATTTGTTTGTTCCCTCGTAATTGCGTGCTACATGTTTGCATATACTCTCCGTTCCATAATATCACACTACATTGTTGTAGATTTCTTTTCAACTTTAGAATTTAGATCAAATCAAACTAGATCAGGAACATTATCACTTCAAATTAGAACCTTTAATTATCATTTACTTATTGCTTAATACCGTTAATTGCGTATTACAAAAGATTATGAAAATTACATATTCGAAAAGTTTATAATGAAACGAATCTAACAACATCCATTTTGATAATGTTTTTCTTTATAGATTAGTATTAAAATGCGGTAAAAATTTAGTCAAATTATTAATAAAAATTTAGATCAGACCTTATGAAAATCAGACCAGATCTCCTTGTTTCAGGTGAAGAGAACAAGTCCTTATATGTATGCGTACATATATATCTTATTTGAATGTCATACCTTGTTAATTTCATCGGAATTGTCGGGCTTGTCCCAAGCCAAGAGATAGCCAAGACCAGGAAAAGACCTGTCAAAGGTACCATAAACGATTGCACACTTTGAGCCAACAATCACTTGAAGTTGTCCTTGAGAAGTAGCACCTTGGTGTACAAACGCACCATGATCTTCTCCACCGATTGTGCCAGGAGGGTTGGCTACGAATTTTCCCTTAACATCATGGGTTTTCATAAGCCTTATTGGCCGGTGTTGAGAATTCTGCATAACACCTCCTACTGCAACCAGCAGATATTGTTCATCCTTCACAGTATCGTTGTTGGCTAGGATAGTTTGTGCCTCTTGCATCGCCTTTTCGACTGCTGCTTTCTGCTTGCCATTGAATTGAGCATCCACTTGAACTGAAGTCATTCTTACCTTAGCTATATGTTCGTCAAAAAGCGTTACATATTTATTTACAAGGAACAAAAAATAAAATGAGTTAGGAAGTATAAAGCTAACATCAATATAGAGGTATAGAAACTAGGAAAAGAAAGAAAGAAAGAATACCGTAATGAGCTTAATAGTTAAAGGAAGTTTGTGCGTTTCAATGCAATATATTTTGGTGTAACCAATTTCTGTATTTATAGAAGTGTATGTGATGCATAGTCAAATGAGAAACTTAAATAAATATTATTTCTGTTTCATATTATTTACAACGATTTAATATAAAGTAGGAGAGGAAAAATATATAATCATTACAAATAATAAGAAACGGAGATAGTAGATAACGTATTGAAGTATCATATTCCAATTTCATTATTTAAGACTTTAAGTACCTCACGGAATCAAACATTTATCCAATTTCATTATTTAAGTATCCATACATTATTTAATTTAAGTACCTCGCGGAATCAAACGTGTAAGCAGTCAATATAAATATTATGGTGGGATACATCATACATTCATACATACGTGTAAGTAGGATAGAAACAAGGAAAGAAGATTAGAAGATACTCATTGTCTAGGGAATTTAAAGAAAGGAGATGCGAAAGAAGAAAGGGATACTGTGAGGGACTGAGATTTATTTATTTATTATTTACTTTTTTCATTCTATTAATATTACAACAAGGATGAAATTACGCATCTTAAATCACATTTTGTATATATGTTAAATATCTACAATCGTGTAAGAGTAAAAATATTATAAAAAATTAATATTGTCTAAGTAATTTATGAAACAAATTCAACAAGATTCCACATAACTACATTTTAACGTATTATATATATTATATGGTCAAACAAGAGTGATGAATAGTACAAAAAGTCCTTTATTGCAATATTGATATAAGGGAGGAAGTATTTATTAAGTACTTTCTTGTGGAAAATAGGAGAAAAATAGAGAGATGAATAGAGAGGATCTACCCATCCGCTTTAGTCCTCAATAACTAAAGTTCTTCTTATCACAAGTAGGGGTGTACACCGGTCCAAAACCGGACCGGACCTGGACCGGACCTGTTTGGACCGGGGACCTGAATTGGGTAATTATGAGGACCGGGGACCGGACCTGAATTAACAGGTCCGGTTCCGGGCCAGACCTGAAAAATCAGGTCCGGTCCGGGTTTGGACCTGAATGGACCTGTTTTGTGTCTTTTTCGTTTTTTTTTTTTAATACAAAATCTGTTGGACCTGCATATGGACCTGCATATGGACCTGTTTTGTGATTTTTAGACCTGTTGCATAATTTAATAATTACATACAAACCAAAATTATCAATTACAAAACTAAATAAAGTCTATAAAGTCCCGATTCTCAAACACCAAAAATACAAATGAGTCCACCGAAAATACAAATAAGTCCACGAAAACTCAGTTTCAATTTTTCAGAGTTTGGTTTTCTTCTTTTTTTTTTTTTTAATTACGATTTTCCCGGGTTTCAGGTCCGGACCTGAAAACCCCGGGTTTGGACCGGGTCCGGACCGGGACCGGGAACCTGGATTTTTAAGAACCGGGACCGGACCTGAATCAACAGGTCCGGGTCAGATCCGGTCCGGTTCAGGTCGGTTCAGGTCCGGGCCAATTTTTATACACCCCTAATCACAAGGAGCTAAAATATCTTTTGTTTCACTAGCTTATACGAAGCATATATCTTCGCAAGAAAAAAGATCCTTAAATAAATTAAATGTCAAAACCCCATTTTAGTTATTATTTAAAATGTACAGCAAGTAGCTAATAAACATTGCAATGAAACATTATTTAATTGTAATTAAAACATGCACCATGCTACACCACTTGTAAAATTGTGATTAACTAAGAGCAAGTGTTGATTGAATTAAAGTAAGTAATAATTAATTTATGCAACTTATAAGGTATTGTAGCCAACCATAAAAGAATATTGTAACTTGAAAGCGTTGGATCTTTGAACAGGGAAGAAATCAAGGGGGGCTAGGGTGGCGACGGCCACCTCCTTGACTATGTTTTACTCCTGTGTTTTCTTTTATTTGCATAATTTTGACTGGTAAATTTGATGAGACACAATTTTGATTATTAATATCTTTAATTATTAATTAGTAAAAATTATAACAAAATTATATTATAAAACTAGATATTATGAAGAATCTAATGATATATAATATAATAATATATATTTATTTTATAGAGGTGAAAAAATCAAGTCAACCATGATATGTGAATAGTGTAAAAATCAAAGTGATGCATTTAAAAAAACTGAGGGAGTAATATTAAATTCCTATACTCAGGGTCTGTTATGTTCAGCTTCATTTCAACTCAATTCAGTTCAGCTCTAACTAGTTCAGTTCAGTTAGATCAGTTTGGTTCGATTCCGTTCAGTTAAGCTCCAATCAGTTCAATTCACATCATTTCCTAATTTTCTTCTCTCATAAACAATTCATTTCAGCCCTATTCAATTCAGTTTAGCTCCAATCATTTCAGTTTAGTTTGGCCCAAATCAGTTCATTTCAGTTGTTTTCAGAAAATCAGAACATGCCCTTAATGCTAACATAATATACTTAGCCTAGTTAGTCTAGTTGAAATAAGAATCTAGTATGTGGTTGCAAGTTCAAATTTTGTTAGCTAAACTCTTAATTATTTTAAATTACTGTTGAGACAAATGAAATAAAACCAAATCGATCCTGGCTTTGGCTCCCTAATACAAAATTTGTAGTTATTACGCCAATGTCTTAGATATTTAATATGACAAGGCAAATTAAATTTTTTTTGTTTCTTACCATCAAATAAAGATGCTCTTATGTTATTCATATCATGTTAATTTAATATAAAACGAAAAAAGAGTAACAAAGTTAAGAAGATAAAATAACAAAGGAAAATGATAGTGAGGGGGTAGCTCAAGTGGTTAGAGCTCTCCTCGCGGTTCTAAGAAATTTTGGGATCGATTATCATCACCCGCCCTTATGGCTCTCTGAACACCAAAGAAAAAAATAATGAAGGAAAATAAATGTTCTTGATAATTAAGAATCAAAGCACTAGCTACGTTGTTGTCAATATATTCAAATAATATACTGGAAAAATTAAAAAGAATAATCCCACCTTTGTCATTTCTTCTCAAAACAATCTTACCTTTGAATAATTTAGAAATAATAATCCTACTTTTGCCCCCCATTTGCTAAAAAATAATCCCTTAACCGGTTTGTTAATGTGGTAACTTGTTTTAGAAGATGACTTGTCAGATGTCACTTTCTTATTGGCTTTTTTTAATAATAAAAAACAAATTAAACAACAATAATTTTTTTAATAAAAGCTATGCTTCCATCTTCCCCGATAAAAACCAGCCCTTTACTCTTGCCGGAGAGGTGCCCTATCCCTTCCCTGTCGCCACCCACCTTTATCACCGAACATACAACATCCCTTATTCATTCCTACATTGCATCCTCAATTCGCTGACCCTTCGCACCCCACCTAATCGTCAATACTAGCAATCTAACAACTACGCCAAATCATGACGAATAACCCACAATTTTACTTCACACCACCAAGTTCGTACACCCACAACTCCGCAAGCCAACAATAGACGACCACCCCCAACTGGCTCCCGCACTCGCAACACCCAATATCAAAGTTAATGTTATAGGGTTACTCGATCAGTGTTATAGGGGTTACTCATTCAGTATTACAGGGGTTACTTGATCAGTGTTATAGACGTTACTTTGTTCTTTTATAAGTGACCAAATGATGTGGCCAATCACACACCAGACGGACTACATATAAGCAACTTTTTGGTGCAGCGGGCCACACCGTGTGGCAGGGGTTACCCGAGTTATTTTGTTAGGGGTTACTCGAGTTATTCAGTTAGGGGTTACTCGAGGGGTTCACTCGGTCAAGGTTTATTTGAGGGGTTATTCGGTCAGGGATTACTTAAGTTACTTGGTGTAGGTTTACTCGAGTTAATCGATTAGGGGTTACTCGGTCGTAGCAATACTAGAAATAGGGCCATTTCCGATGGAATTATTCCGACAGACACCTAATTCCGTCGGAAAGTGCATATTTTACGACGGATTTTGTTTTCGTCTGAGATTTCCGACGGATTTTAAAATTCCGTCGGAAAATATCGAAGTCTAATTAAAAAAAAACAAAAAAAACCCCTAAAACACCCCCACTTCGTTTTAAACGTTCCGCCCCCTTATCTTTACCCTACTCCTCCTTTTCATTCTCTCTCTTCTCCTCATCTTCTTCTCTTTCTCTCTTCTCTCATCCTCTTCTCCTCGTCTTCTCTTTCTCCTCTCATCCTTTCTTCTCAGTCCTCTCTTCTCGCTTCGTCCTCCTCTTCTCTAATCAAATTCATGGTTTTAAGGAGCAAAATCATGGTATTAAGGTCAAGTTCGATCATGAAAATGCTAGTCTAGCATTTTAATAGTCGAACTTGACCTTATATACCCAAATTCAAGACTAAATTTGGTTGATTGCGGTTGAATTGTTGTGGTAAGTGTAGTAGATCTACAAAGTTTTTATCTTTTGTTTTTGGTTTTTAGTTTTTTTTGTTCTGAATTTTATCTAATTTTTTCAGTTTTTTTTTCGGGTTAATGGGTAAGTTAGGGTGGTGGGTGATTTTGGGTGTGAGTGAATTTGGGCATTTTTTGGATTGCGCTACGGCAGGTTCGGTTAGGGTAGTGGTCTAGGTGGGTCGTGGTCTGGGTGGCTAGATAGGTTAGGGTGGTGGTTTGGGTGGGTGTATCGTGTCTGGGTGGCTGAAGGGAGGGAAGTGGTGGTGGGTAGATCAGGGTTTTGGATGGAGGGAAGGATTTTTTTTTGTTGCGGTGTAGTGGTTTGGCGGTGGGGGCTGGTGGCCGTGGTGGGTAGTGTAGTGGAGGTGGTGATCTGTTTGGGGTTGGGGGTGGTAATACGCCACGCCGGTGGTGGTGCGGCGTATTTTTTTAGTTTGGTTGAAACGACTTTCGACGGAATTCCCGTCGGAAATTTCCGATCGAATTTACTATTCCGTCGGAAATTTTCGACGGACTATTCTGGTGCCGGAAATTATCCAACGTCGGAAAATTTTGTCGGAAATCCCGTCGAAAAAGTGTTTCCGACGAAAAATGTGGTTTTTCCTACCAGCCGTTTTCGACAACCTATTCCAACGGATTTTAGGGTGTTTTCGACGAAAATTTTTCGTCGGAAATGGACCTATTTCTAGTAGTGTAGGTTACTTGAGTTACTCACTCATGGATTACTCAAGTAATTCGGTTAGGGGCTACTTAAGAAGTTCGATCATGGGTTACTTGAGGGGTTACTCGGTAAGGGGTTACTCGAGTGATTCGGTCATGGATTACTCGAGGGGTTACTCGGTCAGGAGTAACTCAAGTAACCCCTGACCGAGTAACTTGAGTAACCCCAGAAACTCGAGTAATCCTTGCCGCACAATACAACAGGACGCATACAAAAATTTATGTTATAACAAATCAAATTACTCCGCCCATCTCAGAATAATTGACACGCTGGGCTTTCTTTTCACTATCCATAACTTTGACTTTTTAATTTTTCACTATTTATAAAATATATTGTAAGATAGGTATTAATATAACGTTTCGTGAGGCTATATGAAGTCCTAAACTCCCAACATAAAAAACCTCTTCTCTCTCCTCCTTCCTCACTCCAAAACCCTAGCCTCCACTATTGAAATTTAAAGGGGCTTTCATCGGTTTTAACAGGTGGAAAGCCCATAACCAGTTTCTTTTAAGTTTTATAATAATGCTTCCTCCTTTTGGGAGGAACTTTTCTCCCTTGAAAGAAAGGGTTTCCGATCTCCTTCGAAAGACAAGGGTTTTTTATTTGCCCCCTTCTAAAGACAAATTATCTCCTCTTTTCGGGAGAGAAATTTCTTAGTTTTGAATCCATTATATTAGATCTAATGGATTGTCGTGAAATTATTTCGGTGGTGAACAAGTTATCAAGTTTTCGAATGTAGACAGATGAATCAGAAGAAAAATATCCTCTCGGCTACAAACGATCGTTAGATTATCTCTCCAACAAGACTGTATTTTCCAGCGATATACGCGGGAGATGTTCCATAATACAAGATCTACTCGACAATTGTAGTTTTTATGAAGGAAAATTTTATTTGATTCAATATCACTACTAGAAAACGGCCAAATTACGACGGACTGGTTCCGACAGACACATTATTCCGTCGGAAAAAATCGAAATTTCCGACGAATTTTAATTCTGTCGGAAATTTCAGATGAATTCTACAAATCCGTCGAAAATTTCCTACGGAAAAAAAATCAGTCGGAATATATGTGGTTTCCGACGGATATTTTTGTCAGAAATTACTGTTTCCGACGGATTTATAGTCCGTCAGAAATATTTGACAGAATTTTCTGTCGGAAAATAAATTTTTAAAAAATAAACTTCTAGAAATCCTAACACCCATACTTTATTTCTGCCTCTTCTCCCTTTGTCCTTCTCTTCGTCTTTCCTCTTCTCTCTCCTCTCCTTCTCTCGTGTTCTCCTTCCTCTTCTCTCTCATTCTCCTGCTCATTCTATCTCTCTCGTTCTTCTACTTCTTTCCTCTCCTCTCCTCTTCTTTCTATCTTGTTCTCCTACTCCTCTCTCTCATTTTTCTTCTCTATATGTCCTTTACGTTCCCCTTTTTCGCCCACCATCGCCACCGACATCAACAACAACACTAGCAACACCGTCATCAACAACACCCTCATCGACATCAACATCAATAACAATTTTCATCTTTTTTCGCCCTTTCTCCCTTTTCTCATGTTGAAAACAAAGGTTTTCAGGTCAAATTCAACCATGAAAACTCTAGATCTAGAGTTTTTATGGTTGAATTTGACCACTTAAACCAAATTTGAGGTTATGTGTGGTCGAATCAAGGTATGTATCTTTTTTTTTTTTCAATTTTTTGATTTTATTTTGTTGTTTTATTGGATTTTTTTTTTACAATTTATGGTGGTGGAAGGAAGTTGATGTTGGAGTTCGGGTTTTGTGGGTAGAGGTTAAGGTTTTTAATTTTTTTCTTTAATTTTTTGGTAATTTTTGGTGGTGATGGTGGTTTTCGGTGGCCACAGTGGTGGTTTTAGGTGGGTGGTGGGGTGCTACCGAATTGTAAGGGTTAGGGTTGTAGATCTGGGTTTGGTTTGGGTGGGCTTGGGTTAGGTGGGGAGTCTGATCTTTTAGGGTTCTGGTGGAGGTTTCGGTAATTAGGATGTGGGTGGTGGTACAGGTTAGGTGGACTGGTGCTGTGCGGTGGTGGGGTAGTGGGTGGTGGTACGATGCTGTGCGGTGGTAGCTTGTGTGGGGATGGTGCTGTGCGGTGGTGGCTGGTTGTGGCGGTAGGCCTTTTTTTTTTTAGCATTTTCCGACGGAATACAATTCGTCGGAAATTTTCGACGGATGGACTTTCCCAGGCCCGAAAACCTCTTCAGACGGACTGATTTCCGTCGGAAAAGTGCGTTTTCCAACAATCAATATTGCGACAACCAGTTCCGACAAAATTTCCATCAGAAACTGGTTTTTTCCGACAGAAAACGGGGTGTTTCCGACAGAAAATTTCCGTTGTAATTTGGCTGTTTTCTAGTAGTGTATCTTATGTATTTGTTAACGTCAAATCTATATTGTATGACTTTTAATTAATGAAATATTTTTGCTATTCAAAAAAAAAAAAAAAAAATCGTGGTATAATTTTTTGTTATAATTTTCATTACTATCTACCTATGTAAAATTAAGGGGGAACTAGTCTACCGACATGTGTGCAATGTTTGACTGTTTCAATTATTCTGGGATAGAGGGACTATTAAAATAATGTACGAGTATAAAATTTATGTCACTCTGTTAATGAAATTCAAGTAAATGTACACTCTATTGTGCCAATGTGTTTCATTTTTTTAATACTTCTTTATTTTTTTTCGGGAAATTCCAAAAATGTTTCTCATGGGGGTATTTTCGTGAATAAATCAACAACTTTTTCATTATTGTGGCTTCACAATTGAATAAAGTTGATAATGAAAAAGTTGAATAAAGTTGGTGGTTTATTTACGAAAATCGCATGTGAGAAACAAATTTTGTTTCTTACTATGAGAAATTGGGGCATCCCCATTTTTTCATCCCATTCTTCATAGCTTAGGTTTTGGTACAGGAATGATGGAAGTGCAATAATACAGAAATGATAGAGAGGAATTGAACTACCAATAAGTGCATAGATAATATATAATAGCATAGATTTTATGAGTTAGCGTTACAAAACCATGGGGCATTATTTATTCATAAGCATAAAACAAAACATGATAATATAAAGTTGCATAATTAAAATCTTAAGTACCTCTAATATAGATTATAACGCATTTGGCCTGGCTAACTTGTTATAGTTAAGCCTTGGGCTCGAAACGATCGAAACTGGCAGCAACCAGAGACCGCATGTTGGTGTTATGGGTGTGCTTGATCTCAGCAGTGGCTATAGCGCCTATCTCGTGGTCGATAGAGGTGCTTTTGTTGCCGGAAGCATTTAGCCTTCG
Source organism: Chenopodium quinoa (assembly GCF_001683475.1). Lineage (NCBI taxonomy): Eukaryota > Viridiplantae > Streptophyta > Magnoliopsida > Caryophyllales > Amaranthaceae > Chenopodium > Chenopodium quinoa. The sequence goes on from NW_018745000.1 coordinate 4,387,303, forward strand.
TTCGATTTCACTCCACTCCATCTTCTCGAGCTTGTAAGGATCTCCAGCTAACACAAACACCTTCAAACATTGCTAATATTAATTCATATTTTTTTTGTTCCTTCATTCAACTCATTCATGTTTGTATTGCGTGTTATTAGTCTTATTACGGTGTATATATATGCATATTATCTCCGTTCCATGTACTAAATTGTTGGTTTATATGTGTTCGTACACATATTTCTTATTTGAATGTTTTCTTATAAATTAAGGAATTTTCTAACCTGTGTCCATGGGCTGATTACATGTATGTTTTAAAGCATGTATATTTATATAATTATTCTATCAAATCGGTCCAATGATAATGTTTCCACAATCAATTAATTTAAAAATGAGGAAGTTTATAAATTATCCTTTAGGATTCGCTATTTTCAAAAATTTGAACTTTTTCTCTGGGTTTTTTAGTAAATTTTAGAGTGTTGATTGTTTTTTGTAACTTAACATGTGTCTATGGGCACACGTTAGAAAATTGTTATTAAAATTTAGTGTGTCTATTGTTATAAATTTGTAACTTAACATGTCCCAAACCTTAAGCTCACTGCCAAGGCTTAAATTTGTAACTTAACATGTCCCAAGCCTTAAGCTCACTTAAAATTTAGTGTGTCTATTGTAATAAATTTGAACTTTTTCTCTGGGTTTTTTAGAAAAAAATTGTAACTTAACATGTGTCTATTACTTACCTTAAGCTCACTGCCAAGGCTTATTTCGGGCATGTCCCAAGCCAAAAGATACCCAAGAGCAGGGAAAGACTTGTCAAAGGTACCATATATGAGTGCACACTTTGAGCCTACAACCACAGGAAGTTGTCCTTGCGAGGTAGCGCCTTCGTGCACAAACGCACCGGATGCTTCTCCGCCGATGGTCCCTGGAGGGTTTGTGACAAATTTTCCCTTAGCATCATGGGTTTTCATTAGCCTTATTGGCCGGTGTTGAGAATTCTTCATAGCGCCTGCTACTTTAACCAGCAGATGTGGCTGCGCGTCCTTCGCACTGTCGTTGTTGGCTAGGATGTTTTGTGCCTCCTGCGTCGCCTTTTCGATTGCAGCCTTCTGCTTGTCATTGAATTGGCTATCCACTTGAATTGAGGCCATTCTTAGTTTCTTACCTTTGCTTGGCTAATTTCATTTCATGCATTCATAAGTGTTACATTTTAATTAACAAGAAAAAAAAATAGAAACTCAACCGATCCACAATAATATAATATAAAATACAGTAGTGCGTAAAAATATACCTATTAAGAGGGAAGAAAGTATATATACATACCTTAATCAAATAGAGTAGCTGAAAGAAGTTTATGCTTTGCAATGCAATAAACTTGTTGTCACCAGCGTGTATATATAGAGGGATTATAATGCATGCATAATTTTTAAAGTTTTATTTATTATTTTTACGAGAATAATTGGATAAGTATCAAAGTATTGCATGCATTATTAAAGCTAACACTACTTTAGACAAATTATATAAGATACTCGTATATAGGATATAGGAATCAGAATAATCTAAAAGCATGCAAATGGCACAAATAAATAATAATATTTTGAATAAATTGTACCACGTGTATACATATATTAATTATTCAAATTTACACATAATATTTTTTTTTTTTTTCTCCATTATACTTCCAACTTCCATGTCTTGTTTGTACGCCAGGCCAACAACTCTAATGTACTCATCTACAATGCATATGCTCATTAAAACAACAAAGTGTCTACAAGTACATAGTTAGAAGAGCAAAAACCAATCAGGACGGAAAAAAAAGGGACCAAACAGGGTTGAACCGAATCAAAGAAAAAACCAGTCCAATCTGAAGGGTAGAAAAGTATGACTTTTTAGTATTTAGTTGTGAACATCTAATTCAAGACTAATGCAAATAGTGTGCATGTATATTTAATTGCATGGTATCACGGTGAAGTGGTGAATATTTTATTTCTAGAACTACATTAACCATGTGCAATGCACGGTTTTAAAATAAGAACTAGTGTGTGGGCAGTGTCCCGAGCGATGTTCCGGGTTATTTTTTAAAAAACTTGTAATTGAATAGATATGTTCATTCTTTATTATTTATTTATTCATTATTTGTATATAATTTATAATAGTTTCTCATTAAACCTTTGAATAAATTATTTATGGAACAACTATTGACTAATTATATAAACATGTTCTTGTAAAAAAAATTATACTCCGTATAGACATATTTTTTGTATAAAATTTATAATATAATGAAATAAAGACATAATTATTATCAAAATAATTAAATAACTAAAATTTATAACAATAGTTAATTTTTCTTGCTTGTATGTATTATCTCGATGATCACAATTAGCAAATAATAGGATTAAATTTTTTATTTTTTTTTAAGAATTGCAGTTATTAAATGTTGAGATCTCCATCCAATCCATATAATTATATATTTCTGAGTCGAGTATTAATTTATGATTAATATATGGATGAGATGGTAAGACATCTAATGCATATTTTTGTGGTTGTGAGTTCGAATCTCATGATTGACATTTTTATTAGAATACACTCATAGTTGAAAGATGACATGGCGAGGGTGCCACATGGCACATAAACGTTTTTAGGAACGCCTTTTAATATATAAATAATAGTTTTTGGGCTCGGGCGATGCTCTGCATTATTACATGGAACTCATCATAATATATGTTGTAATTTATGATTTAATTTTCTTCTAATTAAATTTGTTGTTCATATTGTCATTTGTTATATATTAATATTTTGTATTCAAAAGATCACATAAAAAATCACATAGCTTGGTGGTAAGACAATTAGTTCTAGAATTAGAGGTTGTGAGTTCAAATCTTGTGGTGAATTATTTTTATTTTTTTTATTATTATAAGTGTATGATATTCATTTTAATTAAGAAATTTCAATTAAATTATATTATTAACAATTGTTAACAACTCGTGAACAACTAAATAGCATAATATGTGTAGAAAACCCAAAATTTAAAATTTAAAAATTCAAATGGAATATATTTCAAAATTATGTTAAATAGAGTAGCTTAAAAAGGAAAAAAAATTTGACAACATCCTTGCATTTTGGAAGGAAAAAATTAAATAAAAAGTGACACGTAAACAATGATGACATCATCGATTGTTATTTTAATATATATTTTTTAAAAATGTTAAAAAATAATTCCTAGAAGATAAAAATATATTTAAAATAATGAAAAAAATATTTTTAATTAAAATTACTGATTAAAAATAAATCAAAATATAAATAATATTAGTCGTCCATTTTAAAAAATTGTGGTAGTCAAAAGTCATAAGCCTACATTAGAATTAAAGTAGAAAGATCATTATAAAACAGACTGAGTATTGAATAAGATTAAGGGGTCGTTTGGTTCGCACGGAGTAATCGGAATGGAATGAACAAAGGGAAAGGAGAAGAATGGAATGAAAATACCTAAAACTTGTCATGTTGTTTGTTTTAAAAACAAAGGGAAACAATCTCACTACTCCCACCACCACACAACCACCACACAACCACCAAAGTCATTAGCTTTCCACATATTTCAGCCACCAAACCAGTCACCGCGCCTCCTCCACCGTTCGTCGCCATCCGCCAGCCCTCCCCCGTCCCTCGTCGACCCAACATATGTCAACCCTCCCCCGTCCTCCTTAGCCTAGAAAACCCTAGATTCTAATATCACTACTCACTCCCCGTGAAACCCGTTGGCCGACCCACCCCCACCCTCGAAACCCTAGAGCCTAGAGTTTTGATGTTAGGGGAGGGCCGGTCGGCCGTTTAACGGTGAAGGAGATGTTTATTTTAGGTTTTTTGATGGTGGGTTTCGACAGTGAGGAAGACCGACGAGGGGAGGAGAGGGTAGTTGCGGCGAGGGGTGGGGTAGGTGCGGTGAGGGGTGGGGATGGGGCGGCAAAGGTCGTGGTGGAAATCGGGGAAGGTCGTGGAAATTGGGGTAGAGGAAGGTCAGGGAAGCGGCGGCGAAGGTCGGGGAAGGGGCGGCGCATGTCGGTGGATCCGTGGAGGTGCGACTGGGTGGTGGAGGTAAGGTATAAGGGTGGTGGTTAATGTAGGTGTGGTGGTGGAGGGGTGGCTAGGGAAAGGGAATGGAAAAGTCTAGGGGGGTGGGGAATGGAGTTGGAAGGATTTGGGCTAATGGAGGGGGGGCATGGGAATGAAAAAAAGCGCATAACAAACAACAACAAATGCCAGTTGATTCCCATTCTCTTTGTTGATTACCCCCAACCAAATGGCCCCTAAGTAATATGTGTTAACGCCTAAAAAGATAATGGATAACAACAATAGCAACAAAAAGTATATACGAGTATAAATTAAAAAGGAATATTTCATAAAAAAGAAAATAATCTAATATATATAAATAAAGTAGGCATTTTTCGGGAGCATATGGCGCGCCACATAAAAAAAGGTATCATTTTGTCCAATGAAAAATTAGATTAATATTTAGAATTAAAAAATTTACTCGCCACCTAAGCAAAAGTGACGAATGAGATTTAAGAATTTTGACACATAAGTAAAAACAACCAATTATTATCTTCTCTAAAATAAATTAAAAAAAAGTAATAATTATCTTTTTTACATAAATGGATGCAAATTTTTAATCGCTAATATCTTTAATCTCTCCCTAGAAAATATGGTAAAAGTTTGATTTTAATAATGTACTCATTGAGACGGCAAATTTTTAATCGCTAATATCTTTAATCTCTCCCTAGAAAATATGGTAAAAGTTTGATTTTAATAATGTACTCATTGAGACGAATTAAACTAAATTTCATATGACTAATTTCCCATAATATTTTATAGTGAAACAATTATAAATGAGACTAACATTTTGAACCAAACGAGTATATTAAATAAATGCATAGGCAAAAGACTTATTTTGATCAATAAAAAAACGAGATTTGTCATTTCTTTTTTGAATTAAAAATTTAAATTGTCACATAAGCAAAATTAGTGAATAAGGTTTGAGATTTTAAATTTAAGCGTCACATAAAATAAATAAATAAAACAATAAAAGATAACTTTAGTGTTAAAATTTAAAAATTATCTTATGATATTAGGAATTTTATTTATATATTTAATGAATGATCTTTCTAAATATACGCAATTTTAAATTAAATAAAATGATTACTAGAACCGTGCATCGCACGAGCTTACATCTAGTATATAATTATGAAGGGAAAAATGTTCTTGATAAGAAGCATTGCTTTTATTTCCAAAAAAAAAAAAAAAAAAAAAAAAGGGCATTGCTTGCTTACATCTTTGTCAAAATATTCACATTCTCCCTCACATTATGGGCAAGAAAAATTATTTTTCACAATTTTTATTTTATTTTTTTATAGTCACAAATATTTATTTAATGGTCAAAGATAATATATTCTTGCTTTCACTTGTGCGCACCATGCATGAGGGACCAACGCTAAGTAGTTCTCACTTAGTCACTTAATTGAAGAACCAACCAAGCAATTCACAATATCAATTTTTAATACATTATTTTGGAGAAGACTTCCATTGTGTTTGTGTGCCACGCCAAGCCACCATATTCTTTGTTTGAATTTATGGATTGCAGTTTATTTAGTGATCATGCTTGTATTGGGTTTACATGTATTAAAAACTTTAGAAAAAAAAAAAAAATTGATGTTAGAAGGAACAACATTAGTCGATTATGTTTTTAGTTGAAATAATACCAACTACAGGTCTACAGCCAACAATAACGTTGTTCTAGGGCGTGTTCGGCAAAATATAGCTGTGAAGGTAGCTGTAGCTGTAGAGGTAGCTGTTAGCTGTGTAGATAACTGCTAGCTGTCAACAAAATGTTAGTTGTGAAAATAAATAATTTAGATATGAGTGTTTGGTAAAATAGCGGTTGACTAGCTGTTACATATAAAAATCAATATTTTATTTTTAAAATTATAGATTAAATTTTCAACAGCTACCTCAAAAGCTACCTCTAATTTTAAAAGCTAATTTATCTAACTTTTCATAAAAGCTACCTCCACCACTAAAAGCTATCCTAACCACTATTTTGTCAAACACTCACATTTTTTGTTAAGTAGTGGTTTGACTTGGTCAAACCACTAAAAGCTACTCAAAAGCTAGCGCCGAACACGCCCTAGTCAAGTACCAATCAGATCAATTCGGTTTAGATTGTTTGGGTGATTTCGAAATTGGGTCAATTCAAATAGAGTCAAGGCAGGTCATGTTTGATTATATTATCAATAAGCTACTCCGTTTGACATAATTTAACTTAAATACCCTTAAATTGCTGGTTTCAAAAAAAAAAAAAAAAATATTGTATATTTTTCCTCCATGACTTCATTTAGTACTCCGTAGCATGTTTTAAACACAGGCTGTCACAAATTTTGTCATAATTCCTCCTTTTAATTTTAGTTGCAAAGTCTTGCAACAGTCCGACAGAAAGGCTCGCTTTTAGTCAAAGCGTTGCAACTTGCAAGTAAGTAAAACTGAAAGGAGTAAAAGTACATTGTCTCATTATCTCACCCTACAATTAAAATCTAGATGCTGAAATAGTGTAAATTCCAAAAGTATTGACCTAGTTACAGTATTCATTACAGATTTCTGGCAAGGATCCTGTCATATATTTTCAAGAGCCTTGCAAATATTCAGGTCCAACATAAACATGTTCAACAGATTGATACATAATAATATCACTTAGCTGGCATCACTTCAGTGTGATTTTGGCCATTAAGGAACATTTGGGAAGTGAGGACCCAAGATAAGTTACGACTCCTAAAAACAGGAACATTAACAAGTGCGTCAAGAACCTCCCTTCAAAGATACACTTCCTGTATACAAAAATCCCGTCTTAATTTATCCCCTCAGCCATGTGTTTCGGTATGAAGAGTTGTCACGTAGAGAAGCATCGTGAGGCTTGTATTCCATCACATAGCTGTGGGGAAGCTTCAAATGACGTTTTATAGCATCTCTCAATCCCATCACAGCCTACAACCCACGTAAAATTTGAGAGTTAGAAACAGATTAACACATAAGATTATAAAAACTTTTATCTTAAGTTTGGTGGTGATAATTTTAAAATGCGAACCTGATGGTCGGATGCATTCCTATTCCAAACACTCAATATGTCCTCACTAAACCTTATGCTGAGTACAGCACCACAGATATTATCACCATAGTCAAGCTGGTCACCTACCAAGGCTAAAACCTGGAATATAAACAAGCAAAACCAGATTTAAAGTTTAAACAATGTGCAAGCCTATTGATCAATAGAAGAAGAAGAAGAAGAATAAACATTAGGCCAGCAAATTGACTCATCCTGAGAGAGAGAGAGAGAGATTGGGCGAGTTTTTCAGTGATACTTCCAAGAGTTCCAACAGAATAACAATAAACAGATAATTGATTCCATCTGGCAATAATAGTCACATATATCAATTTGGAATGCTAATGGGGTAAAAAAAAAATAAAAATTGAATACAAGAATTCTAGGAAAGTCGGCAACTTAACATAATAAATACTCAAGGATGGAATTCCCAAAATGCATCTACTTTATTGAGTGATGGGGGAAATTAGAATCTCTATTAATATCTTTACTAATATATTAAAAGGCGTTTATAAAAACGTCCATATACCACGTAAATACTTTTATAATACGCCACGTCACTTCACAAATACTTCATGATGCCACATCACCTACCCAACATCTCTTTATGCCACATCATCACCCAAGCAATCCACATTACTTCATACTTGTATATAAAAATATAATGTTAAGGGGATTTGAACCCCCAACCACTTATAACAAAGGTGGCTTATTAACCATCTTGTCAAGAATATATACATAAGTATAAACCACATGATTTAATTATTAAAAAAAACACATTTTATAATATACAAAGTATATCGATTTTATATTTCAAAATCCTTAAAAAAAATGCCCCAGTAGCACCATTATAAAAGTAGCAACCCTGACCGCCCGGGCTACTCACTAGTTTTATAATAATATAGCAACAGCAAGCGACACTTGGGAGTATTCTGTAGAGGCTTTTTTCCTCAAAAATTAAATGCCAGTTCAAAAAAAATGGTATTCTTTTGACAAAAAAATCTTACTCTTCCTTAATTCACAATTCATGGTTAAAGCTTTTAGTAAAAATTAATAAATTATGATAAATTCCCCTAAAAAAAAAAAAAGATAAATCCTACAATAAAAGTTGTCAAGACAAAGTCACATAGTTGCAATCATCTGTCAAAAAAAAAAAAGTGTTGCAATCTGCTTGTTTCATAGAGCAAGATGATCGATTTCATCCTTCCCCATACAATTTCTACATAGGTACCAAGAATGTCTAGAACAACGCCCACAACATTCAATCAATAGACAATTCAAACAGCTCAACAAGGATATCAAAAGATCAGATAATTAAGAAAGATTTACAACAACTACAACTACAAATTTGAAACACTGACCAGGTCTTCCCAGAAGCGCCCTGAAACAGCCTTCTTGAATCGGATGATCCACTTCCCACCATTGCAATTAGCAGAATCCTAATAAAGTATAACCACAATTGTTAAAAGAAAAGAAAGCGCCAATTATACATCAAAATGAGAGACCACAGAAAACGTCAGAAAGCATTATCATGCTCAAGAAAAATGCATTCAAAATCTAGCATCGAGAATTTACCTCCCATAGTGGGCGAATTCCATCTTTGAAAAGATGCAAATCAGTTGGGCTTGGTAATGTAGAAGGACGGGCAAAATGACAATAGCAGACCCAGAATCCTTCAACCTATATATACCCAAAAGAATCAAGAAGCAATATCAAAATAATGACTGAAGGAATAATCAGCATTAATGAATTCATAAGCAATCTTACAGTGCTAAAGTCCACAAGTCTCTTTATGCTCTCTTCATAAGGTGTTTGTGTACGCACACCAGGAGTTCGACGAGTATACCAAAATACAAACTTGTGCTGTTTGCAATGATCAGCAAAATGTTAGAGATGACTGTATGCACAATAATCATATTATGTAAAGCAGAAGCATTCTTGTAATTTAGGAGAAATTTTTCTTTAATGACAGCGCACAGGACATTCGCCATTTTTTATTATTACTTTTGTGAATTCAACTGGAAATATGAAAGGTAAACACTTACTCAGGTTCAAAAGTGAACACTTGTGCAACAAGGAGTTGGTCATCTAGTAGAAAGACAAATCATCTAACCTATTAAATACTAGTTCATAATTTGATGCACTTCGAGAGCAACCTTATGGCCTTAACACTTAGGCCATGCTTGAATTCAGGGTGATAAATTAAGGGGGTAATAAAAGTCAAACAAGGAAAAACATAAGTGATTAGAGATGTTATTGTAGGGAGATAAGGTGTTTCTAAATGAAATAAAGTATTTGTGACATAAGGAAATGAGAGAGGTGGAGGATCATTACCCTCATGATGAGGGTAATAGACTAATAGTTACCCACCTCCTCCTAGTGCAACTATTACCCCCAAAATGAGGGTAATAGTTTCCCTTTCTTCACCTATCACTACATCACCATTACACAAAACTCCTTGCAATCACACCATCCCTATCTCCTAGTTTAGATGAATTTCATAACCCTAGCAATACATTACTATCAATCCAAGCATACCCTTATTAAAGAATTGATTATACTATTCAAATAAAACTACAATAACAACAAAGCTTTAGTCCCAAAATGATTTGGGGTCGGCTAACATGAATCGTCATAAGGAATTGTACGATATATAGAAACGGACATAACAAGACCATCATTTAAAAGAGTTTGAAAAAAGGTGAGTAAAGTGAGTAAATGAAAGAGCATTTAAGAAATTAAGGGAGTTTTGAAAGGAAATCAAGAATAAAAATTAAGAAAGTTGAAAACATAAGGTCTGGCTGTCTGAGAAAACTGTAGCAAAGGAAAACAATTCGGCTCATAAAACTAATTACTTAATTAAGATAGCTGACATCATAACAAAATCTTGTTAAAACACATGCTCTTCTGCGTATACATCAACCTTATATTAAATACTATAGCAATTAACACTAGACCTGACTGATCCAAACCCAAAGTTCACTTTCCAATCATGTTATCACAAATCAATTTTATTAGGATCAGTTTCAAATAAGCTCTGTATGCAGCATAATTTTCAAACTAAGATCTGTGAGTTCAACAAAAACCCTAACTTTTATTCAACAACTGAACCCAATATTAAGTCAACTCTTAGTAAAACAAAATATTTATTGAATCCGAAAGCCATGTTCATTATACTCAACCAATTAAGCAAGAACTTCAGTGGAACCTATATTAAAAAAAAATCATGCAAATGTGCCTTTAACACTCAATTTACATCAGCCAAATTAATTTTTCTCCAAAGAAGTTAACTAATCTTGTAGATCTCTCACAAACAATCACCCTCAATGCAAAACTCAAAACACAAACCAAATTACTTTGGTGATTAACTTGTCATAGAGAGTATCTCAAAGTTCAAATCAACAATGTGATGTCCAATACAACCACTTATAGTTATGAAGGAAGACCAAGCAAAAAGGAAAGACATTAAAACATATATTCTTCATTTCAAGCTCTACCATATTGAGTCATTCTCATTAATATACACAACATATATCTCTTTAGCTACCCTCAAAGTTACATGCATTCCCCACTTAATACATTACTCCCATAGCCTAAGCATGCAAATGAATACTGTTGATGCAGTGCACGAGGAACAAACACTCCCCAAAGCTCAAGGCGCTCTAGGGCAACAGGAAGTCAGAAATCCAGCTGCACCTAGGCATGCCCTGTGCGCCTCATAAAAGTGAGCAAACTACCCCAAAAAAAAAAAAAATAAATAAATAAAAAAAAATATTTAAATGAACTTTTCTAGCTAAAAAAAAAAAAAAAAGAAAAAAAAGCTGAACCCCATTTTCCTAGCTCCTACGTGCGCCTTAGGCAAGCTTTCCTATACACTGGTAGGTCAACAAAAAGCTAACAAAACTTCTGCTACACAATTGATTAATCTGCTTATTCCTACCCGTCTATCAAAGCGACCAAAACAATTTTTTAATACCCAGTTAGACCCAGCAATACCCCCAAAATACCCCAAATGCCAATTAAAAATTTAAAAGAGCAACTAAAGTTAGAAAAATTAGATGTGTTAATTTGATTTTGTCCCTAGCCTTCCCTTTTGCAAACAGTTGGTGTCTTAATAAATCATAACCTTATTACTTATCCACCAAATAAGAATTGTGTGTCCTCCATATCACTAAACTGGGCATGAATTCACAAGTTTCTCTTTATATATAAAGTTGATAACGCTAGTCTATAACATGAAGCTTGTTCCATTGTGCTTTCACTAAGTAGCATCATGTCTATAACATCTTGTCAAAAGAATAAACTTCATCGCAAACAAACAAAACGGTGAGGATGAGATGGTGTGTAAAGTTGTAAACTAATAGTATATGATTTCCTAAGGATGCTGAAAGATGACCTTAGTACGGCTTCTCACTCGCTCACTGAAACCCCCACCCCTGATCCCAAAAATCTATTGTTCAAAGGGATTAGTCGCCCCCATAGATCTACTAAGCTAGAAAATAATAGCTCCTATAACATCATGGGATAAATATGAAAACTTGATTCATAAAATCACAAGGAAAAGACCTAAATTTTACATCAAGGTCCACAGATATCCATTACTGTATCAAAGGCTTGACGAAAAGTTTGAGTTGGCAAAGAAAAAGAGATACCCAATACCCCTTCAAACCAGAAGATGTGTAAACAATGAACTTCAAAAACAGGCCTCATTACACTTTAATATTCATTTATCACAGCAGCACTCATCCCCGAGACAGCAAATTTTCATTACAACAGAGCTGCATTGTATTACTACCAGTATAATTGACTCATTTAGCCAACATATCCCTTAATAAAAAAAAAAAAAAAAAAACATATAATGTTGATTAATTATCCAACTGAAACCCAGGTACAAGCCATTCATATTTGCTAAAAACCACACCCCCATACATTAAACATGTTCAAAACCAAAATAAATTACAATAAATTCAATTATAAAAAAAAATATTGCAGAAAAAAGCTAAATTGCAACAAATTAATTCGAAAAACTGTACCTTTAAACTCAAGTTTAATTAAAATTGCCAAATATAAAATTATGAATTCAATTGACCATCAAACTAATCATACTCGTATCATCAAATTCACTATTTTATCATACAATTTCAATAAATTGACAATCACATTAAATTAGTTCCTGAAAATCGCGACGAATTGCAAAAAAAGGGGGAAAAGGAGGAGAGAGAAAGTACCCTAAGGGGGTGAAGGCCGGCTTTAAGGTCGCGGGCTTGACGTTCACGATCTTCGGCTTCTCGATCGAGCAGAGAATTATCAGCAACACCTTGATTGTTAATGGCGTTGTTCTTCTCAACCATGTCCATTTTTGAATGAATTGAAATTTGCCCTCTTTTTTTGTTTCAAACCCTAACCTCAATTGTTTGATGGTTTGATTTTGGCACAACTTTAATAACGTTTTGGAACGTGTTAGTGAACACGGACTGTTATTCTTAATTTCTCAGTTCTCACACTCCAAATTAAAGGTGTCAATATAAAGTACTACTATTAAGAAGGGGTTTCTTGAGATTAAGGGTAAGTTTATCCCAACACTGAGATTTATACTTCATACTCTGTCACGTCAGATTTCCACTTACTTTTAATTACTTTTTTATTATTCAGGCTCATACAAGACTTTCTTCAATTTTACAAATTATTCCAAGACTCACTTCAGATTTACTTATCCAATTAATATTTATAACATTAATTTATTTATATATTTATTAATTATTTTAGTATGGTGAGTTGGCAACTCACTATTGGACAACATAATTATTTTTGTCCATTTGTATAGTCTCAATCCAAAACTCATCTCAAGACTATATGTAGTCTTGGTAGAGATTATTGCTAGAATCTTACTCAAGACTTGTCTAAAGACTCACCTTAAGACTAGGGATTAACTTACCCTAAATAACTCTATTTTTATGTTGATTTATGCTAGATCCATGTGTTCGCATAGATTAAAATTTAAATCGGATTTTTTTTATTAGATTAGTCGTTCGGGTTAATTTCTAACACGTCTAACGGGACATCACTTCAAGACTTGTTGGTATAATTTTTTTGTTTTTTGATTTTTGTTTTTCAATATAAAAAAAAATCATATTATTATATCCTTTATTTTATTTGGAAAAAATCACTTTAATGATATCAACTTTGACCGATTTACTCTGAACAATACCAATTTTGGATTATTTTCTAATAATCCCATCTTTGATATTAGTTTGCCTCAGCAGACCCATCTGGTCAAAATGTGGTCAACAACCTGTCATTACATATTACCAAGACATGTGTCAACGCGTGATTGATAAAAAAAAAAAAGGAGAAAAAAAAAAACTTAACAATTTTTTTTTTAAAATGGCAACTACCCTTCCCCAACGCGAGCCACCCCCTGCTACCCACTCTTAGCCTACCCCTCTTGCCCCCAGTGCTGGTGCCACCTAGACCCCCTCCCCTTTCCCCACTAACCACAGCACCCCTCCTCGTAACCCCTTCCCCTCCCCTCAAAAAACCCCTTAAAACTATGTAGACACAAAAATTTTATGAGTGTCATACATTAAATTAAATAAATTAATTTGGGTTAAAATCATATGAATGATCCATTTTAATTAATTTTGGCCCACCTAAATAAATAATCTGAATTAATTAAATAAAATTCGGGTTATAAAATAAATTAAACGGACCAGGTTAAAAGACTTTTAAGTCATAAAATGGGCCAGGCCCAGACCTACTAAGTCCACTCAAGGGGTTCTCATCTCCTATAAATACACCATTCCTCCATCAGTTGAGGGGATGCAGAAATCATTATTCCAAGAGCTCATAAAACTCAAACGGAATTCTCTCTGAAGTAAGTCAACAAGCACATCAAACTCGTGCCGACTTGTTCAGATACACTCAAACACATTTGAATTGGACTAAGCTTCAAAGCCCTCGTTAAGGTGTATTCAAACAAAACCCTCAAATACAGGTTGACATCATCAAACGTCACCCTGCATTCAAACTCAAGTCGACGTCATCAAACGTCAACCTACAGGTGTCACACACGTGTCATCATCAAGCTGCGGAACAGAATCAGAGGATTTAGTTTATTTTATTATAAATTGTTATATAGAGATTGTACCCAAAATTCGTATATTAATATAAATTCATTTGTTACTTTATTTCCCGTCTTTATTTATTTAGACTCGAAATTTGTGTAAACAATTTTTGGCACGCTCGGTGGGACAATTTTCGCTCTTCATCTCCAATCTTCAAGTCTCAAAACTCGTAGATTTAATGGGGGCATACCAAATTTGCTTTCTAATTCTACATTAAAATTTCGAGACCAAGTTGCATCCGATGTCAAATCTCCACAACAGGTCTCGAGGGGGCGTTTGTTGACACCGAAATTTTGTTAATTATTAAGTGTCGGATATATGTAAATAAGAAGATAATATATATATATATATATATATATATATATATATATATATACATATAAGATATTATCATCAAGATCACATATAATATTTAATAGCTATCTTGTTTACTACTCTACAATACTCTATATAAAGAGGGTCATTTATAGGTTTATAAGGCTCAGATGGAACAAGTCACAAAGACCCCATCTCCTCCCTACTACCAAACATTGTAGGTACAAAGTATGGATTAAGCCGACAAGGCCCCGTACTTTAAACAAATATCAAACCCTAGCCCTTTGGAGAGAGGAATCAAGAGATCTACGAGAGTTGTAACCCACAAATTATCAATGAAATAATTGTTCCCGTATATTTTTCTACCTCTTTAATTATGTATTGCAGGTTTGAATTTTTATAATTTATACAAATTGGCACGCTCAGTTGGACAATTTTCGCTCTTCATCTCCGTTCTCCAAGTTTCAAAATATGTGGGATCTATGGGGGCATGCCAAATTTGCTTTCAAATTCTACAGGAAAATTTCGAGACCAAGTTGCATCCGATATCAAATCTCCACAACAAGTCTCGAGGAGGAATTTGTTGACACCGAAATTTTGTTAATTATTAGGTGTCTGATATATGTAAATTAAGAGATAATATCAAAAATTAAGATATCTATCATCAAGATCTCGTAGAACATATGATTATTATCTTGTAAACTACTTTATGACTCTCTATATAAAGAGGTTGTCGTTTCTAGGTTTAATCGGGCTTAGATGGAATAAGTCACAAAGACCCCATCTTCTCCCAGTCGCCGTTTCTAGGTTTAATGAGGCTCAGATGGAATAAGTCACAAAGACCCATCTCCTCCCTACTACCAAACATTGTAGGTACATAGTATGGATTAAGCCGATAAGGTCCCGTACTACAAACAAATACAAAACCCTAACCCTTTGGAGAGAGGAATCAAGAGATCTACGAGAGTTGTAATCCACAAACTATCAATAAAAATCATTGTTTCCATATATTTTCTTCCTCTTTAATTATGTATTGCAGGTTTGAATTTTTATGGTTTACAAATTGGCACGCCCAGTGGGACAATTTTCGCTCTTCATCTCCACTCTTCAAGTATCAAAATTCGTACGTTTATAGGGTTTAAAGGAGGCTCAGATGGAACAAGTCACAAAGACTCCATCTCCTCCCTAATACCAAACATTATAGGTACATAGTATTGGCGAAATTTGTGTAAACAATTTTTGACACGCTCGGTGGGACTATATTTCCTCTCATCTCGGTTTCCGCACGTTCAAAAAAAAATAAATTGAAATGGCCTCAAAGACCCCTGTCGTCAAAATGATCTCTGCTACAGCTCAACAAAGGGCTACTGAGTTGGCTGAAATGCTTAACAGCCAAACTGACGAGGGCATCGTTACTAGAGGAATGAAGCAAGCTATTGTTGAATCCGCCGCAAGAAGCTTGCGTGCCGCGTCAATCCCAACCAAAGCACAAAAAAGTCGCGCTCGTCTTGCTGCTTCTGTGAGGTCTCTCACGTCCTCCACTCATGAACCACATAAGAGTTTTGTGTTTGGTTCATTAGAGCCTGTCATCCATACAAACTCATCCTTCGATCACTCTTATGAAGGACATGAGAATGAGTTTAGTGTGAGTTCACCTGAACCTACTTTTATTGCTGTTATGGTGACGCACACTAAGACGGTCGAACAACAACTGGCTGAAATGAGCAGTACCCTTTAACAGCTGAAGAAAGATGGGGAGGAAAAAGATGCTCAAATCAAACAACAAAATGAACAAATTGCTGCTTTGACAAAGAAACTTGAGAAAAAAACAAGTGAGACTGAAAGCGATGACAACTCAGATGGTAGCACTAAATCGGCGGAATTAAAGCCAAATGGGGCACAAAATTTAATCACTGTTGAACAAGTTCAAGCTATGATAGTCAATGCTGTCAAGAGCCAACTTGGAGGGGGAGGTTCATATAATAGTCGACGTTATGTGAAGCCTTACACTAGGAGGATAGATTAGCTGAAAATGTCGTTTGGATACCAACCTCCAAAATTTCAACTCTTTGATGGAAAGGGTAACCCAAAACAACATGTTGCATACTTCATAGAGACGTGCAGCAATGGTGGTACCAAGAGTGACCTGCTTGTTAAAAAATTCGTTCGTTCTCTTAAGGGAATCTCTTTTGACTGGTACACCAACTTAGAGGCTGAGTCCATTGACAGTTGGGATCAAATTGAAATGGAGTTTTTGGGGCGATTCTTCAGCACTGAGCGTGTCGTTAGCATGACTGAGCTAACTCAAACTACGCAGTGGGATGAAGAGCCAGTCATTGATTACATCAACCAATGGCGCGCTCTAAGTTTGGAATGTAAGGATCGACTCACTGAAACTTCTTCCATAGAAATGTGCATTATTGGGATGAGTTGGGAACTGCATTACATCCTAAAGGGTATCAAACCAAGATCTTTTCAAGAGTTTGCAACGAGAGCTCATGACATGGAACTCTCGATCACCTACAACAGGAAGAAAAAGGGGCTTGCTTCAGAAGCCAGGAAAGAAAAAAAGGAGTAATATAAAAATGACAAATCCTCCAAAAGTTCAACTAAGGAGACGTTGTCTGTGACTACTTCTTCTGCACCCATCAAAATTTCAGGGAAGAAGAAAGAAGAAAGTAAGGGTTCATCTTTGAGATTTTTCAAGAAAGATAAACCCACTTTGAAAGAGCTTCAAGCTAAGAAGTACCCTTTCCCAGACTCTGACTTGTCTGGCATGTTAGACAAATTACTGGAAAACAAAATCATCGAGTTGCCTAAGTCAAAGCGCCCTGAGCAGATGAACAAGACATCCGATCCCAATTATTGTCTGTATCATAGGTTGATTAGTCATCCTATTGAAAAGTGTATAACACTTAAGGAGAAAATTATGCAATTGGCAAAGGATGGGACAATCGAGCTAAATGTCAACGAGCCAGTGACATCAAATCATGCCTCGGTAGCTACTGAACCATCATTTCAGGCTCAATCTTTGCAATTTGGAAGTTTGGAGCCTGTGTACTTGTTGAGAGTCAATCTATTCAACACGAAGTCTCATCTCAGGTTGAACACCAAACACATGTTAACTCCCGAGATGAAGATGATGACGAAGGGTGGACATTGGTGACTAGGAGAAGGCCAAGGAAACAAGTGCATAATCCTAAACCACAACCTTTTCATCGCAAAAGAAAGCAACAAAAGAAGAGGAAATCCAAGCATTCAAAGGGTAAAAAGAAAGCAAAAAAGGCCAGCAAGCAAAAGGTCCTCCCTATTGATTTGCTTGAGCAAGAGCCGTTGTCTCCTGTAACTTTGGAGGAATATTTCCCGGTAGACTACTTTGATGTGGTTACGGCGAATATGGTTTCCTTTGTGGAAAGTGAGGAGGAACAAGTTGATGATGATACATCAACAAAATCAGTTGTACAACAATCCGAGGTGATAGTAAATCCAAAAGTATCTCAATGTATGTCGGGTGTATGGCGTAAAGTAGACGCTTCTTCCTCACAGTACATTACTGCCGAGGAACTCAAGGAAGGTGAAGGTGAGAACGATGTTCCCACACCCAGAACTTCTGTATTTGATCGACTTCAACCATCTACTATGAGGAATCATGTCTCAGTGTTCGATAGGCATGGAGAATGTGACCATAGGGTGAAAGAAACTTCAAGTTTTCAACCCTTAAGAAAAAAAGTATCTGTCTTTAACCGCGTAGGCATGACAAATGCCTCTAGCAAAGAACAAAGACAGTCAGCTTTTAGTCGCATAAAGAAAAGGAAAGATAATGTCATGGAAAATGATGAGTCGAAAAGTGTTGTTCCCTCTCGCATGAAAAGAAAGCAAGACATAGATATCACTAAGAAACAACCTTTAAAGGCAAGAGTTCGCACTGTGGTTTTCACTAACCAAAATGAGTCGTCAGACCATGCTATAGAGGAACATAAGGAGATTGTTTCCACAAATCATGTGACGGCTAAAGAGGTGCCAAATCCCGATGAGGAAATAGAAACTGATGAAGCTCCCAAGACACTTGAAGACGGGGGGCAAGCAACAGTAGATGAGTTAAAAGAGTTAAACCTTGGTGCTCTTGAAGACCCACGCCCTATATACATTAGTGCTCTTCTTACCCAAGTGGAAGAACAAGAGTACTTCAAATTACTCTCTGAGTACAAAGATGTCTTTGCATTGAGTTACAAAGAAATTCCAGCTCTTAACCCGAAAGTCGTCGTCCATCGATTAACAATTAAAAAAGGTGTGAGTCCAAAGAAGCAATCACAAAGGCGATTCAGGCCAGAGTTGATCCCGGAAATTGAATTTGAGGTAAACAAACTCATCGATGCAGGGTTCATTCGTGAAGTCAAATACCCTACATGGATAGCAAACAATGTCCCTGTGAAGAAGAAAAATGGGCAACTGCGAGTTTGTGTGGACTTCCGTGACTTGAATGAAGCATGTCCCAAGGATGACTTCCCACTTCCATTCACAGAAATCATGATCGATGCCACCACTGGACATGAAGCATTGTCATTCATGGATTGCACAGCTGGATACAATCAAATTCACATGGAGCCTGAAGATCAAGAAGCCACGACATTTCGCACCCCAAAATATTTTTGCTACAAATTATGCCGTTCGGTTTAAAAAATGTCGGGGCCACGTATCAACGTGCAATGCAAAAGATCTTCGAAGATATGATGCACAAAATTGTGGAGTGCTACGTGGACGATTTAGTGGTTAAGTCTAAAAAGAGGGAGGATCACCTAGGTGACCTTCGCAAAATCTTTGAAAGACTACGCAAATGTCAATTGAAAATGAACCCTCTCAAATGTGCGTTCGGTGTTACCTCAAGAAAATTTTTAGGTTTCATCGTAAAACATAGGGGAATTGAAATTGACCAAACCAAAATTAAGGCAATTCAAGAAATGCCTGAACCACGAAATCTCAAAGAACTTCGCGGTCTCCAAGGGCGCCTTGCATATATTCGGAGGTTCATCTCCAATCTTGCAGGCATATGTCAACCATTTAGTCATCTCATGAAAAAGGATGCTCCATTCAAATGGGATGAGTCATGTCAAAAAGCGTTCGACAATATAAAGAAGTATTTGTCCTCCCCGCCGGTTTTGGGGGCATTAGTTAAAGGAAAACCTCTAATCCTTTACATAGCTGCTCAAGAAAGATCATTGGGGGCAATGTGTGCTCAAGAAATTGAAGATCGCAAGGAGATAGCTCTTTATTACTTGAGTCGAACGTTGGTGGATGCTTAGCTGAATTATTCACCAATTGAAAAAATTTGTCTTGCGTTAATTTTTGCCATTCAAAAGTTGAAGCATTACATGCAAGCTCATACAGTCCATATCATCTCAAAATCCGACCCAATCAAGTACATCCTCTCAAGACCAGTGTTGTCAGGAAGACTAGCTAAATGGGTTGTACACATCAAACAGTACGATATAATGTTTGTACCACAAAAGTCTGTCAAAGGACAAGCCATCGCTGATTTCTTTGCTGACCATCAAATACCACCTGAATGGGAGATGTCCGTTGATTTGCCTGGAGAAGATGTGTTTAACATCGAAATACTACCAACATGGGAAATGTATTTTGACGGGGCTGCTCGTCAAGACGGCGCAGGAGCAGGAGTAGTCTTTGTGTCGCCAGAAAAGCATGTTTTACCTTACTCATTTGTGCTAACTCAGTTGTGCTCAAACAACATGGATGAGTACCAAGCTCTTATTATGGGTCTTCAAATGGCGGTTGAAATGGGAATTCAAGATCTTGATGTTTATGGAGATTCGCAACTCGTCATAAGTCAACTTTTAGGCGAGTATGAAGTCAAGAAAGAGGATTTAATTCCTTATCACAAACATGCATCAAGATTGCTCGACAAGTTTGACATTGTCAAGCTAAGCCATGTTCCAAGGAGTGCCAACAAGATGGCTGACGCGCTTGCTGGTCTTGCAGCCACTTTGGCACTGGGGGCAGAGGAAACATGTATGTGCCTGTTTGCAATCGTTGGGTAGTTGCACCTGAAGAATATGAAGTTGAAGATGACGAGGTCAAGGAGGTTGACATGATCACTGTCTGCCAAATTGACAAAGAAGACTGGCGTCAACCAATCATCGACTATTTGGATCGCCAAAAGTTGCCTAATGATCCACGACATCGAACAGAAATCCGCCGTCGAGCCTCTCGTTTTATTCTCTTTAAAGGGACTCTTTATAGACGATCTTTTGACAAGCTATGGTCGAGATGTCTAGAAGATGAAGAGGCAGCCAAAACAATAGAGGAATTTCATTCAGGGATTTATGGAGCTCATCAATCTGGTCCTAAGCTTCATGATCGTATCAAAAGAGCGGGGTATTATTGGCCCTCAATGGTTCAAGATTGCATAGAGTTTGTTAAAAAGTGTGAAGCATGTCAATTTCATGCAAACTTCATTCACCAACCTCCGGAACCACTACATCCAACTGTGACATCATGGCCATTCGAGGGATGGGGTCTTGACGTGGTTGGTCCGATTACACCAAAGTCATCTGGTGGTCACGCTTATATACTGGTTGCCACTGATTACTTTTCTAAGTGGGCTGAAGCTATTCCCCTTTGTGCGGTGAAAAAAGAAAATGTTGTCGATTTCATTCGCACCCATATCATTTATAGGTATGGAATTCCTCAAAGAATTGTCACTGACAATGGAAAGTCATTCGTCAACAACTTGATGGATAGCCTTTGCCAAAAGTTCAAGTTTACGCAACATAAGTCATCAATGTACAATGCTCATGCAAATGGTCTAGCTGAAGCATTTAACAAAACACTTTGTAATCTGCTAAGCAAGGTCATTGCAAAGTCTAAGCGTGACTGGCATGAAAAGATAGGGGAAGCACTTTGGGCATATAGGACGACATACAAGAATGCAACACAATCTACCCCATATTCGTCGGTGTATGGTGTTGAGGCTGTCCTACCCTTAGAAGTTCAATTTCCATCACTAAGAATTGCCATTCAAGAGGATTTAACTAGTGATGAAAATGACAAGCTTTGATTGGTTGAGCTTGAAGCATTTGATGAGTAAAGATTACAAGCTCAACAGAAATTGCAATGCTATCAAGCTCGCATGACACGTTCATTCAACAAAAAGGTTCGACCTCGTTCTTTTCAAGTGGGAGACATGGTCCTGGCAGTGAGAAGGTGTAGGGAATATTTCAAGCATTACCCCTAACTTGAACCCCATTGTGATCATACACTAAAGTATGGTGGCGTCCAAAGGGAAAGAAGATAGAGCAAAAGAGTCGCCAACAAGGTTTTTTAGGAACTTGTAAACTGTTCACGAGGTGAAGGTTACACCCCTTAGCGATCCAAGAGACCGTCAACTCCAATAGGTCTTGAACCAAATAGGGTTCGGGGATGAAGGTACAAATCCAACCTAAAAGAGATTGAACCTGCCCTAGCTAATAATAGGCCTCTACTTTATTCAGATCGTATTCATGTGCGCTTTCTGACTAACATGCAATCAATAGGATTAACCCTAAACCTGTTTATCTATGTTGGTTGAATATTAATGCACAAATAAAACTATCATTGGCAATCACTTGAATTATAATCAAATTAACCCTAAACAAGATTATTAATTATCTTATTAAGCGTGATTACAAGTACAAATTCCCTTTAAACATGCATAAAAGGTGTGATCAGGCAATAACAAACAATAAAATATATATCAAGCAACATAATATTCATAAATAATAATTATAACAATTATAATAATCATCATTTACATGTTAAAGCATAATATTAATAGCAAGATCCTAGGCATGATACTAACAAGATTAATAACAAACCCTAGCATGTCACTAAGCAATAAAAATCAAAGCTTTAGCCCTAACATGATACTAACATGCTATTAGGAAAAAAAATAAAAGGCATCATACTTTTAATCATACTTAATATTAAAGTTACCCTAGACATGATACTAGGAATCAAAATAACAATCTAAGCATGATTTCTACATCAAAATATCAATTAATCAATTAATGCACTTACTTGGATGCCTCGTACCTCTTTCTAATAACAAAATACACACCTTAGTAACTTCAAAGAAAATAATAATCAAACAATTAAATTAAATAATTGAAATAAAGATTTGGGACCAAACCCTCATAAATTAAACCTTTCACGTCTAGGGCGAAGGCAACTTCGAACAATGCTAGGTGTATCTAAATCTAACGAATGCGGAATTTTTATATTTGAGAGAAGGCTAGTTTAGAAAAGAGAGAGAGAGAGAATAATAAAGAAAATCTTGATGAGAATTGGTGAAAATTAGAAAGAATAAGAATTGATGAGAATTGATGAAAACTGATGATTGAAAACGGAGTTGTAGGAGACTATTTATAGAGAAAATCAGCCAAAAAGATAAAAAACCAAAACAGAGTTCTGACGCGGATAAAAATTGATTAGCGCCAACGCCGGCCATTGGCGCCAGGCGCTAACGCTAGCGCCAGGCGCTAATGTCTGGCGTTAGGCGCTAATCCCTTTTTGACGCGTTTTCTAAAATCAGATAGAAATTGCCGTATAGGAGGATAAAATCGTATTTTCCTCAAAAATTTTCTTTGATCTTAATTAAAACTCTAAAAAGTCAACAAAAGTCAATTTATCAATGCTAATTGAATTAGGAATGAAAAGAACCTTCTAGAATAATCTAGAAGACTAAAACCACTCCTAATTTCATTACGAATGATAAATCCATATTAGGCCCTCCTCTAGATCATTGGGCCGCATATAAGGCTCAAACCGGGCTCAGTTCAGTAATTTGGCCATAACTTCCTCAATATTCATCGGAATTGGGCTTATAATATATTGTTGGAAAGGTCTTTTCAAGCCCCATCCAACTACACTATTATTGGACCCATATCATGGACCAACCAAACTGGATTGGCTGTTTTCTTAGAATAAGTTTTCAAAAACAAAGAGAAGAGAAAAGAAATTAAAACTTTCCGCAACACTAGACTTTCCACACTTTCACTTCATTGATTATGATTCGACGTGAAAGGCACTCATCACTGGGTTTGGTTTTGGGGAGACACAAATGGGTGTCTACAGAAGCCCCCACTTTGACTAAGTTTGGAGAAACGCTAGTTTCGAAAACAAAAGTCAAAGTATCAATAGGGATGGAGAATGATTCAGAACGTTCTGCGATCCTAAATCACTCTTGTAACGCCGATACCTGCAAACTAACGTGAGTTAAACAGATAAAAGAGTTAAGAAACGCGTATCTTGCACCGTCGAGTACACGTCTCTGAAAGTAACCGATTTGTTGCCGCTTTACTGTTTTGATGACCTCCTGCCAAGAGAATGCCATCCCGCTTGAAAAGCGCTATGCTTGTAACTGCTTCCTATATTGAAGATTGCTTCGCTTGAAACGACCCTCTTCCGCTTTGATAATATTCCACGTCCAAGGGAATACCATCGAAGATTGCTTTGCTTGAAACAATCCTCAGTTGTTTTGATAGTATTCCACGTCCAAGGGAACACTATCGAAGATTGCTTCGCTTGAAACAATCTTCTTCTGCTTTATGACCATCTTCCACGTCTAAGGGAACATGATCGAAGACAACTTCGCTTGAAATCACCTTTAGTTGTTTGTGACAACTCTCCACAATCTATGGAACGCCATCTTGCTGTTTCGATGTCCACTCATATCTGAACAAAGAGATTCTTTTAGATATGTTCACGCGTCTCTGAACAAAGAGCTTCTTTTTAAATATGAACTTCTGAATGATGTGTCCACGCGTCTCTGAACAAAGAGCTTGATAATAGGATGCCCACGCGTCTCTGAGCAAAAGAGCTTGATAATAGGATGCCCACGCGTCTCTGAACAAAAGAGCTTGAAAGAAATTCCCACGCGTCTCTGAACAAAAGTGCTTGATAGAAATGCCCAGGCGTCTCTGAACAAAAGAGCTTGATGATATGTCCACGCGTCTTTGAACAAAAGAGCTTCGATACTTGAATGTTTGTTGCGATAATATTCTGAAGAAAACTTCTGAAGACCAACGCTAGTCGATCTCTAAAGCTCGCTTGAACTTTGCTTCCGTTATGCCAGTACGTCGGCGGTTTGCTGCTTGTGAACCATTATGTCCGTGATAAGCCAACGCTTAGGCGCTTTAAACTAAGTGAGACAATCTTTCGTCAGGTCGATCACTTATTGCGACTGTAATCAAACCGACTACTTAATCATGTCAAATTGCTTATAGGGGCTAACTGGCATACCAAGGAACCCGAAATTGCTGTATGAGGTCAAAATCACCTTTCTGAGAGGCTTCGAGCTTTGTCGCTGCTGAAACATCTCTGGCGCCAAGAATTGGCTCCGTCGCCAGACGTTGTGATTTAGCACCAGGCGCTAAAAACTATTGCCAGACGCTAGATGTTTTGTCTAGCGCCGAAGTAGGGTCTTCCCTATTCTGCTGCACCTGTATTTATTTTTGATTATAGAACTTTTCTAATCTCTTTAATTATCTTAGGTTTTACCTAAGGCTTAATGTCGCTTGACTTATTAACTTGACACGACTCAAGGCATAAACTTGACTCGCTGTGATTGACTCGAGGTTGACTCGACTCGAAGTGAAACGACACGTGTGACTCATGACCCATGTGTGTATAGTGTTGATTTAATGTGACTCAAAAATGCAATAAAGCAAAAATTTTCCGTCATTTTTGTGGAGGGTACCGAATTTCTCCCGAAAAAGAAAGACGCGAAAAAGAAAGAAGAGAAGTTTTTGAAGGTGCATGTTGAATGAGCTTAGTCAAATGTTGTTTGATACTATCTCTCAAGGTGCAAGGATTAATCCATCCTAGGCTATCTTAATGGTTGACTCAATGATGAAAGTATTTGGGTAACTTAGGCACGGAGGCTAAGCACTTCATACTTCGTGATGCAATGACAATTATGATTGATGAGTGATGTTGATATGACAAGGAATGCTTCAACGGTGTGTTAAGATTCCATGACAAAGGGTTCCTAAGGGGAGGTATATTTGGTCATGTATGTGTGATGTGTGTGAAAGTGACACTAAAGTTAGGCTGCAAGAGCTAAGTGTGTAGAAAGATATTTTTTTTAGAAGAGTCAAATGGTGGTGACTCTTAGGCTAGGTAAGCTAATGATGAAGGGATCAAGCCCCCAAGTCTAGCTCTAAGTAGATAGGGATGAGCATAGGAGATCCCTTGATATGATCATGGTGTGTGAATGTGAATGTGAATATGATTGCATTTTTATTACGGCCGCACCTCGATGTGAGGTTGCCTACGTATCCGTTAGGAATCAGGCCGAACGTAGCTCTAGCCGAACCTCGCACAAGTATGTGTATACCTCAAAAAGGTTTTTTTAAGGGTTGTAACGTGGTTAGGCTAAAGGCTGAAGAAGAAGGGGATAAAGGCTCAAGACCCTCGATAAGCCCCCAAGGTGAGCAACCTCGCTTTTGAATCTTTGTATTTTTTAAATGCTTGAGTTTCTACTCTTTTTTTTAGCTCTTTTTTGCTTTAGCATTTATTTTTATAAGTGTGGGCAATCCCGATCATGCGGTCTATCACTCACTTGGAATTCATGTTTCTCAGGCACGGTACCGAGCACTTGATAAGAGACGCAATCTAAGACGTGTTCATATCGAAGACATTTTCATATCAAAGACATTGGAACACTTGCCCTTTTGTACACTTTTATGTACTTTTTGCTTATTTTAAGTCACTCAAGTTTTTTTTTTTTTTTTTTTTTTTTTTTTTTTTTTTTTTTAAATTGCATAAGTTGCACATTGTCCCATCCCAAGGTTAGGTAGATATGGGTTGAAAAATGAAAGGTCTATCATTAGACGAGGCTCAAAGTGGTTTATCACAAAAAGATTGCATATTTGAAGGGTGATAAGTGATATGATGTGGCTACAAGGGGTGCCTCAAATCATTGGTATACCTTGTGCTTAGTTTGACATGGATTTTTTTTTTTAATGCAATATAATGAAATGATCATATGCAAGAGAATAAATGCTCATTTTTATTAAAAGGGGAAAAGAAAGAATCTACAAAATTAATCTAAGAGAAAAGAAAGGTGCCTATGCTAGACTTATTGGGGAGAGGGTAAATAAAAAATAGAAAAAAGATCATGAGATCTTGTCGTTGAAGCTCGCCTCTTGTCTTGTGTTGTTTGCTTTATCATCACTCGCTCTTCTTGTTAACTGGAGGTATGGGAAGCTTGTTATTATCAATCAAATGTTGGATAGCCTCCTTTAGCTTCCAACAACTCTCAGTAGCATGACCCCTACCTTGATGGTACTTGCAGCATGCATTTGGATTCCAACTAGGCAGTCTCTTCTCAAGTGGGGGATCTTGAAGAGGTCCAATAGGAGTAATGAGTCCCTTGGCATGGATTCGATCGAAAGCATCATCATAGATAATTCCAATAGGGGTAAAATCCTTTTGTTGTTGCTTTCTAAATCCTCGATTATCCATGGCTAAGATCTCATTAAGGTAGAAAGTACCAACACTGTTACTAGAATAGGTGTTTTCGAAAGAAGAAGGATAGTCGTTCTTCTTCGCTTTACAACCACTATTACTATCGTTACTAATCTTGGTCGTCTTGTCGCACGGAGGAACATGAAGGAGATTTGAATCAATGAAGTCTTGAACACGATCCTTGAGGGCGAGACACTTTTCGGTAGAATTACCGCGACCTCTATGGTATCGACAATAGGCATTTGGATCCCAATTAGGAAAACGTTTTTCAGGTGGAGAGTCTTGACTGGGACGAATGGAGTGAATAAGACCTTGATCGTGAAGACAGTCAAAAGCTTCATTGTAAGTCGTTCCTATTGGTGTGTATTCTTCAATGGTCCATTTTGCCCGTTGCTTAAGAGCATTGAGTTCTTCATTAAACCCTTGGCGAGAATTTTGTTCGATGACCATCACCCGATTTGCTAGTCCTTCTACCACAT
The DNA here is from genome assembly GCF_001683475.1 of Chenopodium quinoa. Taxonomy (NCBI): domain Eukaryota; kingdom Viridiplantae; phylum Streptophyta; class Magnoliopsida; order Caryophyllales; family Amaranthaceae; genus Chenopodium; species Chenopodium quinoa. The sequence goes on from NW_018745000.1 coordinate 4,414,869, forward strand.
TCAATAGCATGGCAACGACATCTTGCAATTTTCGAACGTCCTCTTTTAGACTTGACGAGTCTTCCCTGGTATTATCTAAGAAAAGACTTTCATCCTCCCCAATCATGGCTACTTCATCGAGAGAGGTTATATAAGGTGTCTCGATCATGGGCTCTCCTACAGGTGTGATAAAAAGTGATGGATCGAAGGATGCTTGATCTTCTTCGATGGCTAGAATTTCGGAAGTTTCATTGTTATCGATCAAATATTTAATAGCTTCTTTGAGTTTCCAACACTCCTCAGTGTCGTGACCCTTTCCTTGGTGATATTTGCAGTGCTTATTAGGGTCCCACTTAGGTGGCCTGGCTTCTGGAACTGGATCTTTGATAGGCCCTATGGTCATGACTAGTCCTTTGTGGTATAGCTTCTCGAAAGCCGTTTCATAACTCATACCAAGTGGAGTGAACACTCTTTTTGACCTTTGGATTCGCGATTTAGAGGTGTTGGTAGCATGTACCTTATTAATGGGAGAGGAAGAATAAGGATGGTCGTTCTTCTTTCCTCTCGCACTATTGTCTTTCAGAAGGTCATCTTCAATGTCAATGCCTATGTTATACACAGCCTTGAAAGTATTCAAGTTGTGTTGGTACTTTAAGTGCCTTGAATACTTCCCTTGGAAATTCTTGATAAACATCCTCACAGATTCTTTTTCGATAGGAGCCTTGACCATATTAGCGGAAGTTTCCCTCCATTTGTTGAAGAAAGAAGTCAACCCTTGGTTTTCTTTTTGTTTTAACATCTCGAGTTGTCTATGGTCAGTTTCTTCTTGGATATTTCACTTATATCTATCTATGAAAGTGTTTTCTATGGACTCCCAGGTGGAGGTTTTTCTTTCTCAAGAGAAAAGAACCATTGATGGCAAACGTTCTCGAGAGATAGTGAGAACAGAGAGGGGAAAACCTTCTTATCGATACCCTTAATGTTCATTATAGTTTTAAAAGCTCTTAGATGGAAGTAAGGGTTATCTGTTGCCTTGAATTTAGGGATGTCAGTGGCGTTGAACTTATGCGGAAGAAGTTCCTTGTCCAGCGAGACCCCTTGTGAACTAAGGCCCTGAAATTTATAGTCACTAGATAGCTTGCTCAAACTTTCTTGCATAAGGTTCATTTGTTGTTGCTTCACAAGGTCATCAATTTTGAGGGTTAAAGCCTTTAACACCTCGGTCACGTCATTCAATTGATTCCTAAGTTCATTGACCTCTTCTTGACTTGCCATTATCCTTTTAACCTTCCTCTTTTGACGAATTGGTTTATCGAAAAGTGAGACTTGAATAAAGAGGTTGTCCTTGATTAATCGTCCTTCTCTCCTCGACCAAGTACTGTGGAAAAGGAATTTGGGGATATTCATTGTTAATTATTTAACTCTGTAGGGAATAAATTTCAAGCGTTAACCCCTAGCTTGAACCCCACTGTGATCATACACTAAAGTACGATGGCGTCCGAAAGGGAAGAAGATAAAGCAAAAGAGTCGCCAACAAGTTTTTTTAGGAACTTGTAAACCATTTACGAGGTGAAGGTAACACCTCTTAACAATCAGAGAGATCGTCAATTCCATAAGGTCTAGAACCAAATAAGGGTTCGGGGATGAAGGTACAAATCCAACCTAAAAGAGATTGAACCTGGCCTAATAATAGGCCTCTACTTTGTTCAGATCGTATTCATTTGCGCTTTCTGATTAACATACAAGCAATAGGATTAACCCTAAACCTGTTTATCTATGTTGGTTGAATATTAATGCACAAATAAACTATTATTGGCGATCACTTGAAATTATAATCAAATTAACCCTAACAAGATTATTAATTATCTTATTAAGCGTGATTACAAGTATAGATTCCCTTTAAACATGCATAAAAAGGCGTGATCAAGCAATCAAGCAACATAATAATAATCAATATAAATTATAATCAAAATAATTTTAATAATAATAATAATAAAATAATCATCATAATCATCATCAAAATAATAACAATAATAATATTCATAATAACAATTATAATCATAATCATGTTCATGTTAATATTAAAGCATAATAATAGCAAGATCCTAGGCATGATACTAACAAGATTAATAACAAACCCTAGCATGTCACTAAGCAATAAAAATCAAATCTTTAACCCTAACATGATACTAACAATCATAAATATTAAGAAGAACATAGGAAGCATCGCAGAAATCATAATAAGCATATTTGATATTATAACCTTTCCCCTAAACATGATACTAGGAATATCATAATAACAATGTAAACATGATTTCTACATCATAATATCAATAAAATCAATTAAATTACTTACTTTGATGCCTCGTACCTCTTTCTAATAACAAAATACACACGTTAGTAACTTCAAGGAAAATAATATTCAAACAATTAAATTAAATAATTGAAATAGAGATTTGGGACCAAATCCTCAGAAATTAAACCTTTCACGTCTAGGGCGAAGGCAACTTCGAATATGGCTAGGAGTTTCTAGATCTAATGAATGCGAAATTTTGTATATGAAAAGCAAGTTTAGAAAAAAGAAAGAGAAAGATGAATTAATGAATGAATTGATTAGGGAAATCTTAAGGAGAATTAGCGAATGATTAAAGAGAATGAAAGAGAATTGAAAACTCATTGTTGATGAGAATTCGTGAAAATTGGTGAATGATTGAAGAGAATGAGAGAGAATTGAAAACTGGTTGTAGGTGAATGAAAACGGAGTTTTTAATATGTTATTTATAGAGAAATCAGCTAAAAAGATAAAATATCAAAACAGAGCACTTGGCGCACGCAAAACGAGATTGGCGTACGCAAAACAGAGCTGGCGCCAGTACCAGCTAATCGGCGCTAGGCGCCAATGGCTAGCACCAGGCGCCAATGGCTAGCGCCAGGCCTGGTTCCAGGCGCCAATGCCTGGAGTCAGGCGTCAGGCCTGTTTTTGACGCATTTTCGAAAATCCGATAAGTTTGCCGTACTGGAGGATAAAATCGTATCTTTTCCTCGAAAATACTTTTTGATTTAATTAAAACTCTGAAAAGTCAACAAAAGTCATTTTATCAATGCTAATCAAATTAGGAATGAAAAGAACCTTCTAGAAGAATCTAGAAGAATAAAACTATTCCTAATTGCATTATGAATGATAAATCATATTAGGCCCTCCTCTAGATCATTGGGCCGCATATAAAGCTCAAACCGGGCCCAGTTTAGTAAATTGGCCATAACTTCCTCAATATTTATCGGAATTGGGCTTATAATATATCGTTGGAAAGGTCTTTGCAAGCCCCATCCAACTACAATACTATTGGACCCATATGATGGACCAACCAAACTGGATTGGCTGCTTTCTTAAAAAAAAGTTTTCAAAAACAGAGAGAAGAGAAAAGAAATTAAAATTATCCGCAACACTAGACTTTCCACACTTTCGCTTCATTCGATTATGATTCGACATGAAAGGTACTCATCACTGGGTTTGGTTTTGGGGAGACACAAATAGGTGTCTACAGACTCAAACTTTATTCAACATGCAATGGATGGAGGAAGTGAAGAAAGATTGGAATAGAATGTGAAGAAAAATGATATAGATGGAGGGATATGAAGAATTAGGAATAGAATGTACCCCAACTCAAATGATGGAAAAAACCGACTCATGCATGAACCTAAGACATGGTCATGGTGATATGTACTCAAAGTGTGTGCTAAGACTAGTGAGTGTAGGTGATACGTTAAGACTCGTGTCCTGACCATGTGGCTACACTATGTGACTAGGCTCAATTAATGACTTAACAAGGTATGAATGACAGTAAATTTAACCGGATTAATTAGTAAACTGGTTAATTAGACACAAGGCGATGACTCGAGCAATAAACCGAATTGTCGCCAAAACGTCAGGACTGGCGCCGCACTGTGTAGTGTAGCGCCAGACGACAGAGCTGTCGTCAGGCGCCACACTCCACAGAGTGGCGCTACAGTTCAAACTTTGGCGCGAATGCTGGAGCTTCAATCTGGAACTGTTTTCGGTGTTATTAATCAACAAGGGATGCCTAAAGTCGTACTAGGTCAATCCTGGTTAAAATATTAGCTTTTATTTACTCAAATTAATTAATTAATTAGGAAAAGTTCTTTAAGTCATTAATTTATTTAATCTCAACACAAGTCAAACAAACGGTTAAGAAAACATAGTATATGCACAACAAATAATGCACAATTAGTCAAGTAGGCACAATATGATGCAATGAGTTTGCAACCTAACCATGGCTCTAGTTCTCTAAAGTTCGGGATGTGGTTTAGTCAATAGAGGGTCCATGGTTAATTGTCCGGATGCACCGTGCGGAAGCCTAACCGTGAAGGGTTGGCGCGAGTGGATGGGTGTAGGCGTCGCTCGAAGTGCGCCTACGTTAAAGCATGTGTGAATATGCTTGGCACTCATAGGAAGTGGGAATTGACATATACGATTAGGGACAAATAAAGTAGGGAGCCGCCAACAAGTTTTTTTAGGAACTTGTAAACCGTTCACGGATCATAAAAGGCAACCACGATAAAGGGACAACGATAGGCAACAACGATTGACCCGTGAAGGTTACACCCCATTCATAATCCATGAGATTACTAACTCCATATGGTTCGGAACCACGAAAGGAGGATCGGGGATGATGGTACGAAGTGAGTCATGGAGTCAAATTTGCCCGTATTGGCCTCTACTCGATTCTTAGAGTGAAAAGTGATTCCTGCGATTTCAAAGGCATACAAACAAAATATTCAATTTGCACCAAACTATTATTAGGCTAAATTGGTTTAATATTAATGCAACATATAATTCTAATATATCGTGATCACTTTATTAAACAACAAGATTAAAAAGGAACCTAAATCGGTTGTCCAAATTATCTTATTAGGCGTGATTTTCAATTACATATTCCCTTTAAACATGCAATATGGTGATCAAAATAATAATAGAATAACATCAATATTGGAAGCAATTTAACAGTAATAGTGTTAGTCAAATCAAATATAAAATAACCTAATCATGATACTAGTAATATAAAATAAAATCACTAGTAGAATAAACATAATGGCAAGCGGTTCAAACTCCCTGATGGGAAGCAGTTTTGAACCGCATGCCATTGGGGTGCTTGCCATTAGCCTTTTAAATGGAAAGCGGTTCAGAACCGCTTGCCATTTATAGTGAAAGGGCAGCGGTTTTGGCGCCAAACCGCTGCCCATTATGGGTATAAAAAATAATTTTTTAATTTTTTTTTTAGTTTTTTCAATTAAATTGAAACACAAACATAATATATGCAAAAACATTAATATTTTTATTAATTAATTGTTGTAATACTACATTTTCATAAAAAAAACAAGCATATTAAAACTGATGCTGCTCTTGTTCACCAGCCGTGCACACCACCAGCCGCGCGCACCACCAGCCGCCACCACCAACCACCTTAACCCGTATTACCACCGCCACCCTATCTCGATTCACCGTATCTGCCAAACAATAAATTGAAAAAATAAACAACAATAATTATTAACTTAATTTCAGATCTTTTGTGTAAAAAAAAAAATTCAAATCTTAAATTATGAACAAAATTTTAAAGCTAAAAACTCGAAAATTATACACAAACATACCGGGTTCAGATCTTAAATTATAAACAACAAAATTTTAAAGATAAAAACTCGAAAATTATACACAAACATACCGGGTTCAGATCTTAAATTATACACAAACATAATATATGCAAAAACTCGAAAATTAGCTAAAAATTTAATGAAATACCGGAAAATCAAGTGAGATATGACTTGAGAAGCAGCGATCTGAACCCTAACGCCGAGCCGGAAAACTGAACCCAAACGTTTTCTTCATTCTCGTCGTTGGGTACTGAGGCATTCGTCGTTCGTCGTTCGTCGTTCTTCGTTGTGGTGAGGCGTGAGAAAGGAAAGATGGGAGGCTGAGAAAATATAAGAGAAGAAGATAAAGGATGGAGGGGAGATAGAGGAGAAAGAACTGAGGCGTAATGGAGGGGAGAAAGAGGAGAGAGAGCGTGAAAATGAGAGGAGAGAGAGAAAATGAGGGGATAGATCAGAGGAGAGAGAGCGTGAAAATGAGGGGAAAGGGGACGGAGGAGAGAGAAGATGAGGCTGTGAGCTAGTGGGTTTTAATTTTCTAGGGTTTTTTTGACCAAATGGCAAGCGGTTCAATGCTCAAACCGCTTGCCATTTACATTTTGGTAAGCGGTTCATCCAAAACCGCTTTCCATTGGCATTTTGACAAGCGGTTCATCCAAAACCACTTGCCATTTACATTTTGGCAAGCGGAATTCAATAACCGCTTGCCATTTGTGGCTGCCCATCAAGTTTATTCTACTAGTGAATAAGGGTAATTAACTTAATTAATTACTTACATTAATCACGTTCCTTTAAATTGCTACATCATGAATAAACTGTTAGTAACTTCAATAAAAAAATATAAAGTAAATGAAAATTAAATTAAATAAAAAGTAGAGTTTATTTGGTCCAAACCCTCAGTTATTTGTACCTTTCACGCCTTGGTTTAAGGACGGAACCTCGGGTTAAGTATAGACTCCTTGGAGTGCTTAGGGGAATTATTATGGAAGAATAAGGAGTCTAGAAATTAGGTTAAAGAGGGAGAAGAGAATGATTTTTGGTGTACGGTGAGAGAGAATGATAATTGGTGCCCCGAACTGCAGAAAGGGGGGGTCCTATTTATAGGGAAAATGAGCAGAGGGAACACGCGGAACCCTAAAAAGATAAAAACCCTAAAAAATAATACCGTGTCACAACAAAAAGCACCGTGACACGGTGACAGGCACCGTCAGACGGGGGAAGATCCAGTGACACGGGGAAAAACCGAGTGACACGGGAAATAATTAGGTTACGGGAAGTGAAAACGCGTTAAGGGATTACGCGGAGAAAACACGGAGCAATCCCGTGGCACGGGATGTGCACCGTGACACGGGAAGAAATGTCGTGACACGGAATTGTCCACCGTGGCACAGTGCAGTATGCCGTGTCACGGTGTAAAAAGTACGCGGAAATTACACGGAATATCCCCGTGTCACGGAATGGGCACCGTGCCACGGGAAATTGCACCATGACACGGAGTCCCGTGACACAAGAGAAAATTGTGCAGAAATACTAAAATGGGCACCATGTCACGGGAATCAGCCCCGTGACACGTCAGCTTTTGCCGCGTCGCGGCATTTTTGCTGCTGCGCGATAATTTCAGTTTTTTACCCGTTTTTAAAATAATCATAACTTTTGATTCGTAACTCGAAATAAGGCATATAATATATCATTGGAAAAGTTTATCAAGTCTTCTTTCCATCCCAATTAGAATCAAATCAAAATAATATGTATATTTTAAGATATGGCCGTTTTAGTGGAAGGGTGTTGGTTTTAGGCTGAGTTTAGTGTTTTGCTCATATATTTTTCGTTATAGCTCAGAATTGGGCTTATGATATATGGTTGGAAAGCTTATTTAAAGGCCTATCCAAAAAAATAATAATTGGATCAAAATTTTATATCCATAAAATCATTTTCTCTCAGTTTTGCGATGTGGACACGAAAAGTGGAAAATAGGTTATGGTTTAGGGAAATGAGCTAGAAATTGGATTGGTTCATGAAATATATTGGATAAAACATGAATTTAAGAACTCCAAAGATTAAATACTCGACTTGACCAATAATGGCGGTGAAAGGTGTTCATCAATGGGTTTGGTTTTGGGGAGACATTTTTAGGTGTCTACAATGGGACACCGCGAGTTTAGAAAAACTCGCTTCCATGGTTTGGTGAATTCAACATTCTTGGATGTACCCTTTGTTGCTCAGAGCGTTCAATCAGGTAGATGGAGCATGAATTCCCAGAGGGTTATGTCCATATGTAGAACACATATGGGTTTCAAAAAAGTGAGAAAAACTCAATCAGGAAGTAGGATCGAGCAAACAATGCGAAAAACTGGTCGAAATTAGAACGCATATTTCTGGCTCGGTATTGGAAGAATTTGGCGCCAGCAAACAGAGATTGGCGCCAGGTTTTAGCTGTAGCGCCTGGCGACAGAACTGTCGTCTGGCGCTACAGTTAAAAGTCTGGCGCTAATGCTCTGGTCCCTGACGTTAATTCCTACATGCCTCAACAGCTTTCTATGCTCGATAAAATTTTCCAGTTTCGCGCAGTGTTATTTCGGTCCTAGTTGTGGAAGATATTCCTCAAATTTCCTACGTGTAAAATCCTATGTTTTAACTCATTACGGATGGTCTTTCCAATGAGATCTTTTTTATGCATATGACAATAATGTTAATCAAAATTACGCACATGAAATACTTAGAACGTTTCGAGTCTCATCTACTCATTCTAAATCATTGCCGAAACAAATTCAGGAATTAAAATAGAAATCCTCCCCAGTGGAGTCGCCAAAAACTGTAGGGAATAATTTCAAGCCTTATAATCCTATAACTTGAACCCCACTGTGATCATACACTAATACGGTGGCGTCCAAAGGGAAAGAAGATAGAGCAAAAGAGTCGCCAATAAGGTTTTTTAGGAACTTGTAAACTGTTCACGAGGTGAAGGTTACACCCCTTAGCGATCCAAGAGACCGTCAACTCCAATAGGTCTTGAACCAAATAGGGTTCGGGGATGAAGGTACAAATCCAACCTAAAAGAGATTGAACCTGCCCTAGCTAATAATAGGCCTCTACTTTATTCAGATCGTATTCATTGCGCTTTCTGACTAACATGCAATCAATAGGATTAACCCTAAACCTGTTTATCTATGTTGGTTGAATATTAATGCACAAATAAAACTATTATTGGCGATCACTTGAATTATAATAAAATTAACCCTAAACAAGATTATTAATTATCTTATTAAGCGTGATTACAAGTACAAATTCCCTTTAAACATGCATAAAAGGTGTGATCAAGCAATAAAAAACAATAAAATATATATCAAGCAACATAATATTCATAAATAATAATTATAACAATTATAATAGTCATCATAAACATGTTAAAGCATAATATTAATAGCAAGATCCTAGGCATGATACTAATACGATTAATAAGAAACCCTAGCATGTCACTAAGCAATAAAAATCAAAGCTTTAGCCTTAACATGATACTAACATGCTATTAGAAAAGAAAATAAAAGGCATCATACTTTTAATCATACTTAATATTAAAGTTAACCTAGACATGATACTAGGAATCAAAATAACAATCTAAGCATGATTTCTACATCAAAATATCAATTAATCAATTAAAGCACTTACTTGGATGCCTCGTACCTCTTTCTAATAACAAAATACACACGTTAGTAACTTCAAGGAAAATAATAATTAAACAATTAAATTAAATAATTGAAATAAAGATTTGGGACCAAACCCTAAGATATTAAACCTTTCACGTCTAGGGCGAAGACAAGTTCGAACAATGCTAGGTGTGTCTAAATCTAACGAATGCGGAATTTTTATATTTGAGAGAAGGCTAGTTTAGAAAAGAGAGAGAGAGAGAGAGAATAATCAAGAAAATCTTGATGAGAGTTGGTGAAAATTAGAAAGAATAAGAATTGATAAGAATTGATGAAAACTGATGATTGAAAACGGAGTTTTAGGAGACTATTTATAGAGAAAATCAGCCAAAAAGATAAAAAACCAAAACAGAGTTCTGACGCGGATAAAAATTGATTGGCGCCAGACGCCTACATTGGCGCCAGGCGCTAACGCTAGCACCAGGCGCCAGGCGCTAACGCTAGCACCAGGCGCCAGGCTTAGCGCCAGGCACTAATGTCTGGCGTTAGGCGCTAATCCCTTTTTTGACGCGTTTTCTAAAATCAGATAGAAATTGCCGTATAGGAGAATAAAATCGTATTTTCCTCAAAAATGTTCTTTGATCTTAATTAAAACTCTTAAAATTCAACAAAAGTCAATTTATCAATGCTAATTGAATTAGGAATGAAAAGAACCTTCTAGAAGAATCTAGAAGGCTAAAACCATTCCTAATTGCATTAGGAATGATAAATCAATATTAGGCCCTCCTCTAGATCATTGGGCCGCATATAAGGCTCAAACCGGGCTCAGTTCAGTAATTTAGCCATAACTTCCTCAATATTCATCGGAATTGGTCTTATAATATATTGTTGGAAAGGTCTTTTCAAGCCCCATCCAACTACACTATTATTGGACCCATATCATGGACCAACCAAACTGGATTGACTGTTTTCTTAAAATATGTTTTCAAAAATAGAGAGAAGAGAAAAGAAATTAAAACTTTCCGCAACACTAGACTTTCCACACTTTCACTTCATTCGATTATGATTCGACATGAAAGACACTCATCACCGGGTTTGGTTTTGGGGAGACACAAATGGGTGTCTACAGAAGGCCTATCATTACTTCGCGCAAAATTGGAAATAAGTTTACATCAAAATGGGATGGTCCTTATGTGGTACGAGAAGTTTACACTAATGGAGCATACAAAATTGTTGATGCTGAGGGATTGCGCGTAGGTCCAATTAATGGCAAGTTTTTAAAGCGCTACTATTCATGAAGTGAAAGCCTTGTAAACTCCCAAGTAAGAGGATAAACTACTTATAAAAAAAAAGAGAGCATTGTTTGAACAACGTTGGCTTGATCTTGCTAGATAACCCGTTTATTTAGCATGTACGTAGGCAGCTTAAAAAAAATAATAAAAAAAAAAAAAATCATGTGCAACCACATAAAAAAAATAAAAAAATTCATCATCATCGTACTAATCCTGGCCCGCAAGAGTATAAACTGTGTACGGCTAAACAAAAAAAAAATCTTTACTCCTGGTCCGCAAGAGTATAAACTGTGTACGATAAAAAAAAAGTTCTCCTAGCTTGCAAGAGTATAAACTGTGTACGTCAAAACAAAACAGAAAAATATACTCCTAGCTCACAAGAGTATAAACTGTGAATGACAAAGAAAAGCAAGCAACAAAAAAAAAAGGGTGTACTATTTGACATGGCACATGTATAATGAGTATGTCATGAAGTCAATCTCATAATGGAATTTCGAGTAGGCCAGTCTTAAGATGTCAAGTTCATAACGATTGACATACATGACTTGACATCTCTGATGGGTTCATAATAAAGAAACCTGACCCATCGCGACATGGGCGACTCAAATCTTCAAGTTATCAGACCTGTTTTAAAGACGTCAAGATCATAACGACTGGCATACATGATTTGACGCCTCCAACGAGTTCATAACAAAGGGTCCTGACTCATCGCGACAAGGGCGACTTCAAATCTTCAAGTTATCAGACCTGTCTTAAAGACGTCAAGGTCATAACGACTGGCATACATGACTTGACGCCTCCGATGAGTTCATAACAAAGGGTCCTGACTCATCGCGACAAGGGCGACTTCAAATCTTCAAGTTATCCGGCCAGTTTTAAGATGCCAAGTTCATAACGACTGGCATACATGACTTGACATCTCCGAGGATTCATAACAAAGAGTCCTGACCCATCGCGACATGGGCGGCAACGTATGGCTACCTTGCAAAGCTGTCATATGCACACCATCACAGAGAACAAATATACCATACATGCAAAAAAAAAAAAAAAAAAAAGTATGATATATACGTGCAGTGTTGCAAGTAACACAAAATTACCGCAATTCAGTTATGCTTAAGATACTGGTTATGGGTCAACAATTGTTGCTGCACTAAGATAATTGCATCGAATTACAACAAGAATCAGGCAAAAGCAACATCACGCAGCAAACAATTGGTAATTAATTATTGATGATCACAAAGTTCCGGCAATAAGACAAAATTGCAATTAAAAAAGAAAAAGAAAGAAAAGTAAGCAAACAAACTTACTGAACGTGAGTATGTTTGACTTCTTGAAAAAACAATTGCTCCCAAAATCCTTTTGCTTTTATTGCTGCAAATTCACGGAATATTAATAATGGTTAAATCATGATGAATGATAATTGATTAATTAAAACAAGAAAAGCAAAAGTTAGGTAGTAATTACCTATTATTGTTGACGGCTGATGTGCCACTGATTACTTGGAATTGATTCCAGTTAAAAGCTGCAAATTTGACAGATTAATTAAGCGGTACTCGTAAGTTGTTATTTTTATACAAGTTTAATTACTTACGTCTCGTCAAAAAATAATTACTTACGTAAAAAAAAAAGGGGCGCAGATCTGTTACTCTTTACCTTCGTTATTGTTGGTGATTCTTGATGAAGAGCAGTAATGCAGGTAAGAAGCAAAGTATAACTTTGTGTTCGTCAAAGTGAGTCTACCGTGATGAAGAAATAGAGAAGGGGTAAATTCCTAATTTATAAGTTGCGGTGGACAACAATCTTTTAGGAGATCGAGACTTAGTACAACTAGGAGTCTAAACTTGGGGCTCAAGAAATCCCATAAACAAAACCTAGTACTTTTTTTTTTTAAAAAAAAAAGAAAAAAAAGAAAAAAAAAAAAGAAAGATTAGTGACTTCCAAGTCAAATAAAAGGGTCGAGACCTTGTCACGCCAAACACTTCAAATCGTGTATGTGGCACAGTCTCGAGGGGGCAATTTATAGACACGGAAATTTTATGAGTGTCATACATTAAATTAAATAAATTAATTTGGGTTAAAATCATATGAATGATCCATTTTAATTAATTTTGGCCCACCTAAATAAATAATCTGAATTAATTAAATAAAATTCGGGTTATAAAATAAATTAAACGGACTAGGTTAAAAGACTTTTAAGTCATAAAATGGGCTAGGCCCAGACCTACTAAGTCCACTCAAGGGGTTCTCATCTCCTATAAATACACCATTCCTCCATCAGTTGAGGGGATGCAGAAATCATTATTCCAAGAGCTCATAAAACTCAAACGGAATTCTCTTTGAAGTAAGTCAACAAGCACATCAAACTCGTGCCGACTTGTTCAGATACACTCAAACACATTTGAACGGGACTAAGCTTCAAAGCCCTCGTTCAGGTGTATTCAAACAAAACCCTTAAATACAGGTTGACATCATCAAACGTCACCCTGCATTCAAACTCAAGTCGACGTCATCAAACGTCAACCTACAGGTGTCACACATGTGTCATCGTCAAGCTGCGGAACAGAATCAGAGGACTTAGTTTATTTTATTATAAACTGTTATACAGAGATTGTACCCAAAATTCATATATTAATATAAATTCATTTGTTACTTTATTTCCCGTCTTTATTTATTTGGACTCGAAATTTGTGTAAACAAACTCCTCTACGATCGGTGGAAACACCCAGCCACCTCTACGATCCTTATGAGAAAAATAACTAAACCATGTTTCTCTTCACTAAACCACAATTAACAAAGTCATTTAGTTTCAATTGTGATTTTAATTAATTTATACTTAATTAAAAAATATATGAGAACACCATATCATGTTGCTCATTACTTCTTCCCGACATGCTTTCATATTATTGAGGTCATGCTTTTGGCATGACTCCAGTTAGTAATGCCACCTCAGCTAGGTTGTTAGTTGGTGGCCAGCTTAGCTTATTATTTTACTTAATTTTCTCTTCCTGTAATACCCCATATTTTCATACTTATTTTTCTAATTAATTATTATTTCATAAAAAGTATATTTTAGTAAATTAACTTACTATTTGAATTTTAGAGCCAAAATGATATTTGAATTTTGGCGCCAAAAATATTTTGAAACCTAATTATTATTTTTAAATTTTGGATAAGATTTATTATCCATTTATTTTAATTTCAAAATCGGATTATTTATTTATTTCGGATATTTTACTTAAAGCAAAAAGTATATTTTATTAATTAATTAATAAGTCCGAAAATCCCAATTATTTAGCTAGGAATTTCAGATTTTCTATGTATAGAAAATCTGATTTTCTATGTATAGAAAATATGATTTTCTTGGTTATTTATTGGTGAATAATTGGTATTTAATTAATTAATTATTTAATTAATTATTCTATATTATTTACACAATAAATTTTATTCCTTAAAACCGAGCAAAAATCTTCCTAAATATTATTAAGGGGTCCGAAAATTTGAGCTATAGAAAGCTCAAGATTTTCGGTCCTCTTGTATTATTTTGGGGGTAAATTGTATTTTTAATTATCTCCCAAAAATCTATTACTTTACTTAATTTCATTTTCCAATCTTCTTAATATTTGATCACCCTATTTCCTACCTTTTATTTCTCTTGATTATTCCCCAAGTAATCTTCCTTGCCATATTATTTTTCATGACAAGATTGACAACATACCTTCCATATTTTTATTACACACAATCACCTTAATATCAAAACTTTCCATATTCATTAATTCACTTCTCCAAGTAATTCCATAACCCTACTTGCATAATTCTTCCTACATTTTTCTACCATAATTCATGCTCATGCTAGCCTATATATACCCCTTAGTTCATGATCAAACACTCACATCAATTCTCATAATTCTATCTTATTCTCTTATCTTATTTCTCTCTCTTTTTCTTCTCCTTCTTGCGCACCACCACCTCCACCGTACACAACCACCACTCCGGCAACCCCTGCCTCCACCAGCCACCTCCGGCACCCCTGCCGTCGCCCAATCGCCCCTTGCCGCCACTCTCCTCCTTTTCTCCTTGGTTTCCTATCTTTTCTTCTTCTCTTTTCTTATTTAATTAATTATAATTATTATGGGGGATTCATAAAAAATATTGTAATACCCTAGAAATTCCTTTAATTTCCTTTAAAATACCTGTTTTGCTCTTTTAAAAACTCAAAATAGGAAAATCTAAGATATTATCGCTACCGTGAAAATGGCTAAGGCAATTATCAAAGACACACAATGGAAGACTATTTATAAAAACATTAAAAAAACAAGTCAACTATAAAGTCAACCAAGATGAAAGTAAAGTCAAACCAACATCAAACGAAGTCAGCTTACAACTTGGAACCATTATAGGCCCTCATTAAAACCAGACAAACTTAAAAACCTTTGCGTTAGTCTCACAAGCATTATATAAAATAACTAAAGCAATAAATCATATCGTAATCTTATGGAAACTAAGTATGATTCGCTCTTCGCTCATGCCCCATCATGAATATGCTTCATCGCCTGAAAAGCTCTTCTCTACTTGTCCCCACTACTCGCCATTAGAAATGGGTCGTCGTAGGGCCAAAGTAAAGATAAGGCTAAACAAACATACAAACACACAATCAGCAATGCTGAGTACATAAGCATAAATAAAACACACTAACATGCTTTTACCCTATCATCACACCACTTACCTTGTTGCACCTGTTTACAAGCATACATCATACAACATGACTCTATAAATAATTAACTAAATAATTTATTTAGCTTGATTACGCATCGAACGGGTTTCCCCCTAACCTGGCCAATAAAGGGGTACTAACACGGGAGCTAACTGTGCCAGTATAAAAGAACCACTCATAAGTGGCGGAATTCCTACGCATATAAAATGGAAAGTACAGCGTCTTGTACCCCTAGTAGAAGTTATGGCTAAATATAAAGCTCCATAACTCCCCCCATATGTTCATACTCAAGGTATATACGTTCCAAGAGTTTTGGTGCGTAATCTCTTTCACTTTACGTTATTTACATTTTATTAAACTTGGTATGTCTCTCAATCCATAATCATACAATCATATATAATAATTATTCAAATAATCAAACATACAAATTTAATTCTTGAATAATTAGTGACCACAAAATATTTAATGTTGAGCCCTTTTTAATCTCCTTAAACGCATAATGCGCCACAATTCCTATCCCTCGGTATTAGAAACACCTTAAGTGCACTACGGCACCAAAATACAATTTATTCCTCGTGTACAAAGATACTTAAATAGCTCCTTCCTCCTTATAGAATCAATATATAAAAAAAATTATATGAACCATAATAAAATTCCTTTTTAATATTCCAAACCAAATTAAACATTTAGTTTAATTAAATAAACCTTCAAACATGCCAATAATAAAAATATGGTTTAATGAAAATATTCCAATATCTCCAATTCCATTAAATAATTTATTTCAACCAATCATGCTTCATAAATAATTCATTAAAACCATTTTCAATTCGATCAATCCAATTCAAATCACCAATCTCATTTCAGTTCAACCATTCCAATCAATTAATCCTAGCATGTTTCTACATGCTCAATAAATTTATGAGTACACGCGTACCTCAAGTCGTCTTTCCGACTAGCCAAAATGCTAGAAATTACTCAACTTAAAGTTTCCTACAATACTAAGTATATAAACTCAATTAATCCCTTGATTACACAATTTTCCAGCAACTTTTAAACACTTTAAAACATCTCTAACAAGCTGAAATTTTGGGTTAAAACCTTTAAAACTCTTTCTTTAAGTGGGCAATTAAAATCCAAAAGTAAAAATATAATTATAGTGCTTATATTAAAATTCCAGCACACTTTTTAAGATCTAAACCCCTCAAAAAAATCTGAAAATTATATTTAAACCAAATAAAACCTTTTCTAGTTATGGGTAATCAACCCTTTTTTTTTATTAAAACACAAAAGTAGTGCTTCAATAGAAGTTCCAACGAGATAATTTAATTAAATCTCATCAAAACTCCATAAAGATACAATCTTTAGGCTTTATTAACACTTCCAATCAATGGGTATATAAAACCTCTAAATCAATTGCAAGTTAGAACCCTAAAAATTAACACTTTAATAATTAAAACCCTAACTTTTAATATTTTATAAAATCTGAAAATTAAACACTTTATAATCTAAAATTTACAATCTTTAATCATAAAACACAATTATAAAATATACTAATCATGTGTAAACAATTAAAATCAATACCTAAAATATAAAGTATAGGAATAATTCACTACTAAAATTCGGCCAATTTGCGACCGTTTTTCTACGACCGTCATGAAAACGGTCGCAACATATGAAATTTGCGACCGTTTTAAAATCGATCG
Organism: Chenopodium quinoa; assembly: GCF_001683475.1. Classification (NCBI taxonomy): domain Eukaryota; kingdom Viridiplantae; phylum Streptophyta; class Magnoliopsida; order Caryophyllales; family Amaranthaceae; genus Chenopodium; species Chenopodium quinoa. The sequence continues at coordinate 4,431,862 of NW_018745000.1, forward strand.
TAGATTTGCGACCGTTTTAAAAGCAGTCGTAGATTTGCGACCGTTTTTGGGTTATAAAACGGTCGCAAAGGTATTTAAATAATTTTTTAAATAAAATACATGTAAAAAATAATTCAAAATAAAAATAATGTTGTTGCGATCGTTAGTAGCAGTCGCGAATTGCTACAATTGCGACCGTTTGAGATTCGGTCGCAAAATTACGACCGCTAATGCCGATCGCAAAAGATCTATTTTTTGATTAAAAAAAGGTAGTATAAAAGAGGAGCACACCCTAACCCTAATTAGTGTACAACCTCTCCTCTTCCCCTCTCTCATTTTTTTTCATTTCGCTCTCTTCTCACGCCTCTCTCCTGTTCCCCTCTCTTTCTTTCCTCTTCTTCTTTCCCTGATATATTTCCCCTTCTCCTTCTCTTTCCTCTTCTCCCCGATCTCTTTCCTCTTCTCCTTTTCCTTTATTCTGTTCTGCTCCTCCCTCAATTCTCTTTTACACCAGTGCTAGCTTGCCTTAATTAATCTTCTTTGCTGATTCTTCACTGAGCAATAAACAAGTTTTGATAAATTCAACGAGCAACAAACGAATTATGGTGTTAATGGTCAAATTCGACCATAAAAATTCCAGATCTGGAGTTTTTGTGGTCGAATTCGACCATATGAACCATTAGAGGAAAAAATGCTGATAAGGGTATGTTGATTTTTTCAGAAAATTTTGTGTGTTGGTTATTTTCGATTTCTATGGCTTTGTTTCGTTCTTTGTTTGAATTTTTTTGTCGAATTTAGGCGAGTTATAATTTTTTTTATTTAATGTGGGGTATATTTATGTTCGATTTAATTTATGTTGGTTTAATTTATGTTTGTTTTCGATTTATGAGGGTTTTATTTCGTTTTTGTTGGATTTTTTGTTCGAATTTGTGGGTTTAATTATTGTGGATTTATTTTTTTTTGTATAATTATTGGGTTGAATTTTTGGGAAATTTTTTTGTTTGATTTTTGTTAATATTATTACTACGTATGTTTACGTTTGATTCTCGTTTCGAATTTTGGGTTGATTTTTGTTAATTTTTATTTCGGGTTTGATTTTTTGGTTGATTTTGGTTTGATAATTGTGGTTTGTTTATGGTTTGATTTATTGTGGTTTTTGGGTTCATTTAATTTTTCATTATTTTTGGGGTTCTTTTTTATTTTTCATTTTTGTTTAATGGTGGCTGATTGGGGTTTTCGTGGTGAATGGAAGAGAATTCGTGGTGGCTGGATGAGATGTATGGGGTAGGGTGAATTTTTCGTGGTGGTTGTTGGTGTTTTAGGGTGGGGAGTGGTGGGTAAAGGTGGTGGGACTAGCTGTGAAAGTGTAAATATTAGGATGCGGTTTTTTTCTTTTTTTTTTTAAAGTTTTTGCGACTGCCTATGACGGTCGCAAATTTCCAATTTTGCGACTGTTAGTTTACTGTACGGCCGTTGAAAATATTAGAAACGGTCGTAAGAAATTTGTGACCGTCAGCCGGTCGTAAATTTGTTTTTTGCGACCAGGTAAATTGCGACCACCATGTTATGACCGTTGACGGTCTCAATTAATATCAACGACCGTTTTTCCTATTTTCAGCGACCGTTAGAGGCGGTTGCAATTTCGCCGAATTTTAGTAGTAACAATTAAACAAGATAAAAGAGAAAAGAGAGAGAGAGAGAACCACCGAGGGGTGGTGGCCGACCGAATGGGCAGCGGCCAGGTGTGAGGTGGGTGGTCGCCGGCGGTAGGTAACGTGGCAGCGACCGGTGGTGAGGTGGCATGCAAGTGGTGTAAGGTTTGCATTTTGTGAAACCAAGTTCACGTATAACCCCATGAAACAAGAAAAGGGAAAAATAAGAAATAGGAAAAAAAAAATAAGGAAAAATAAAAAGGAAACTTACATGGAAAAAATCTGATTTCTTTGAGCCTCTTTATGTGGGAAAATTTTGGGGTTTTCAGAGGCATTTATAGAATAGAGAATAGGGTTTAAGTTTGGGCTTAATAAATAAGTGGGCTTGGATTATAAAACATTTGACCCACAAGGGTTCAAATAAAGGGTTGTACCTATTTAAATGAATGCGTTATTCGAATAAGAGTATGTAGGACTAGTTTACATACGATATTTTAAACAATGCCCAATAATATACGTTTGGCCCAAAATATATTTTACTTTTATAAACCTTATAGTTAAAATATTTTAACCCTTTAGAATATTAAATTAAATACTTGATCCCTTTAAAATATATTTTATAAATACTTAAATACTTTATAAAATTCGGAGTATTACAATTAGTATAACTAGTTTTAATTAAATAAAATCATATTTTTAATAATGTTTATGAGAAAATAATTTTAAAAGTTTATGTACATTTAGTTTGAGGGTTTTTAATTTAATTGTTGTGATTATTTGTTAACCTTATATTTAACTAGTTTTGTACCCCATGCAATGCTCGGGTTGTTTATTGAATTTTAAGATAAATTTTTAGTTTATATATCAAATTTTTAAATATATTTTTGATACAAAATTAGTTAGTAATTAATGTGCTTTTATGAAAATTTGCTATCTAGTAGGCATGTAATGACTAATAGTAATGTTGGTGGCAATGTTCGATTTAATACATTAAAAAAATAAAAAAACTTAGGCAAAAATAAATTAAATTAAATAAATGTTCAAAGCCCGTTGGATTGACATGAACTCAAAACTTTGGGCAAGGGTTGAACATTTATTTACTCGTAACCTGAAGTGATCCAATCCGAGATGGCTCATGACCCGCCCTTAATTGACAGGTTTACATAGTAATAAAATTCTATTAGATTGTGAAGTATATATTTTAACCAATTAGTATATATATTATAAATGTATGTTTTACGCTTTGAACTACTTACTTCGTTCCAAAAAAATATTATGATATAAATAATAAATTTATATGATAATTTTTGAAAATAATAATCTAATAATTATTTTGAATAAAATTATAATTCAATTTGTACATCTGAAATATTATTGGTATTTTATCAAAAATAAAACTCTAAATTAATAATTTTATCCTAAAATTCTATCGTCTAAACTAACTTTTTATCTTATAAAGTCTATTTAAATCTATCCAACGTGGCGCTACACTTGGTGAAAAGTTAAAACGCCAAGTGTCACTGCCTCGTGACCTGACTAAAAGTTTAGCTTTATATATTAGTTATATGATTGTAGGGTGTGTTCTTTTTGTAGGGTTATATAGGTACTACGCAGCGTGATTCCATGTGCGATCGAGGAAGAACAATGGGAGATAAAGAACCTCAAGCGTGATTCCTCTACTTGGTCCACAAGCACATATTAAGACCTCCACTAATGCTAGTTAGTTGCAATTGAACCCTTCAATCGACCTTCTACGGAGAAGAGCGAGCAACGAACCACCATAAACCACCACAAACCACCACACGCGCCACCAAGGGTGGCCGACCGTACGGACGAGGGGAGGAGAGAGATAGACGTGAGTTAGAGAGAGGAATTAGGGTTTTGGGATTGGTTGCCTTGATGTCAAAATACACTGTGTGTGAATTATGACTGCTTGCTAGCAACCCTAGGCATAGATCTTATTTATAGATCTCATCTCTAAATAAGAGCCCATGTCAAAAGCCCAAAACCTAATTCCAATATAACTATGCTAGCCCTATCCATTTCATGATTAGTTAAAAGCTCATAATGGGCCTCTAACTTTCTCAACCCAATACCCTTGTGTGTGACCTCATAGGATCCATTCTAGCGGGCTTTGGACTATTTGACTAGTCCAAAGATCATCTCTCATAGTCTAGAAATAGATGATGACACCCCAAGAGAACAAACTTGTTATCTCCATAATAGTGATCCTTGATATATCTAGTAATTGCACTTATCGAAGAAACAACTCCTTCAATCTCCCACTTGTCTGAGACAAGTACACAATATTCAAATTCCTTAAGTCAATATGTGTCGATTTGATAATATGATTGCATCTCATCATGTCGTGATCATATTAGTATACACATCTTTTCTTGAAAAATTGAGTTAGATTCACAGAACAAATGATTACTATGTAATGCATTTTAGCACGGCCATGCATTTTCTGAATTCTCCCTCTTCAAGGGGCCAAGACACATTCCTAATTAAATAGGTAGACTCAATCCAATCTTGTGGCAACCAAGGCTCCCACTCAAATCATGAGGTAACCAGGAAACAGCCTTTATAATCTCCAGTTACGGGAAGACGTTTGAATGTACACAGTTACATCAATCATTGAATGAAATCAATGTTCCACTCATGTCAAAGGAATCCACTAATATATCCGGAAGCCCTATACTTGAGCTTCAAAGTAGGTATATGGTTCAATCATGCATCATTCATGCATATCCATGTGATTGACCGAGCTTCACTACGCTCCTATAGCCCAAGAAACAACGCTATCCAATCAATCTTACATGCTAGTCCATTAATTGAAATCATTTATGTCCAGTTTAATGATTTCGAACTAGGAACTTAAATAATATATGAATTTAGTTCACCTCTGGGGTTTCATTCACCAGGTTATTTAAATAAATTAACCTGATGAGCCCATCAATCCATAATTATTTTGGACATTTTATTTAATATTGAAACCACGATTAAATAAGATTGAAACTTTGTTTCAATTGATAAACATAATTCTGCAAGTTAATGTATTACTTATGTAATATGTTTTCTCAAAACATACACAACCTAAATTACATAACTTGATTCAATCCAAGAATCGTAGTATGACTCTCATACCTTGGTTATAGAAGGGGTTTAGTAAGTAGAGTTCATGAGACATTCTCATAAACATGAATTTTTGCAATTTCTAAATTTTATAATAATATTCACCTCCATACACTAAGAATTTTCCTTCGTCCTTATACAAGGAGCTTAGGAATTTCTAATTTGTATTCCAACATCACATTGGATTTCGATTGAAATCTATCATCACTTGTTCTTAAAACGCGTGAATTAAATAGATGATTATAGTCCATGACATGCATGATGCATCCTTTGCATATTGCATGAGGATCATCACTCAAAACCTTAATTTCATCAACCTTTCTCAAAGCATTGAATCATTAAGCAATGTGTCATGTTACATGGGATTGAAACTCCTTTTAATATAATGTTGAACCTTATAAGAATCTTATCAATATAAACTTCTTAACTAAGCTCAAACATCCTTTGAAACCTATCTCTATAGATCTTGAATCCCAAATGTACTCATCATCATCTTCCAGGTTTTTCATACAAAATGCATTAACCATCACTTGACTGTTCAAGAAATGAATTATCACTCTTTATACTAGACCACGAAGACTGTATAGCTCCCATTAAACATCTTGTACACACACGACCTTTTCTTCATTTTACGAGAACATTAAACGATTTGATTAATTCACAAAATTAAGAACACTAACTCCATGATGCTATGCATCCCTTGAATCTTCTAACTTTTGATTGTATCATATACAAATCTTCTTTCATGAACAATTTCAAGAAAGCATTTTGAAATCCATCTACTAAATCTTATAAGTAGAAATCACTAAAATATCTTTAATAGATCTTTGCAACATGACTAATATAAAGTTTTCATCGTAGTTATAGTTGTACTATGAATTAGTTGAATCCTTTAACAAGTCTATGCTTTAGTTAGAAAATATTTTTCTTCCTTGTCTGTTTTGCTTAATGGGTCTCACCCAATTAGACAAATTAATCAAGTGTCATACACTTTCTTAAAGACTTAGAATCTATTTCAGATTTCCTGGTTTTTACACCACTTGGAGTTATCACTTGTCAAATCATCTTTATTACTTGCATAATCATCATGTTCCAAAATAAATATTTTAGAACTCTTAGTCAATACAAAATCATATTTCTTTGGCTAAGTTTACACATGCTAATCATCATTGTGGGTTTTTATGCAACAATTGAAACTCATACAACAACTTTGTTTAGTTTTCAATGAGAAACAACAATAGAGGATTTGCACTTGGAATGTACTACCTTCGACACATGGTTATTAATCCCATTACACCTAATGAGACCACGCGTTGTCATTTGTAACATGAGGTGAATCATGCTTATATTGATGCTTTGATTCGATTACTTCTCAAATTTTCATTTTTTTTAACTCTTTTAAGGGTCTCAAACTTTTCAAGATTCTTATACTCCCACTTGCCTTTTGGAGGAGGCACATTTAGCATAGGGTGAACCAATCATGGTTTGAACCACGTTTTTTTGTTGCTTTTCTCGAACTCTTTCGAGATTTATACTACTCCCACTTGACCTTTTGGAACAATTTCCATAAGGGCATCTACTTGAGCAACAAACATTTTGTGCAAAATATGGTTTGTGTAGTAGTACCCTTTGCTATATATAGGAATCGAACGTGCGTTAAAAGTTTTAATACAAATTTTATTCCTTGCTTTGTAGAAAACTTAATAAGAACTTTTCTTATTATATCACATATGAAGCCTTTACTACATTTTGATTTGACGTATGTAGTTTTTTTTTAGTTTTTGTAGCTTATCTTAAAAGTATATCCCTGAATAATGGTTGGAAGATACGTAATTTACATCCATTATCAAAATATATCTCATATAGATTGATAGCTCCTTTTTATGACACTTCATAAGGTTTTCTTTCGGAGTTTGTTGTAAAACGATTTCACGACTCTTGGATGTTTATAAAGGTCTTGGCTTAAATTCTCATTATTACGATCATATCGCAATACTTTGAATGCATTGCCAAGTACATGTCTTGACTTAAATTTTCACAATTTCAATCATATTGTAATGTAATCATTATCTTGTCAAGTTGATACCGAACTTCATACTGAACATTTCGAACTTTTCAAAATCTTCACCCTTATGCTTTAACTAAGCACAAGTAGTGATCGTATCACAACTGAAGTTACGTCTCTAGCCTTTGAACCTTTGGTTTTCTTACATCGATATATATTTGACCTCGATTTTGCATCATCATTTCTCTAAATGGTGACTTTGTCAATACTTTCAAATTAGAATGATATTTACAAATATCAATGGATTCATAATCCAATGATATTGAAAGTCCATCCCTTTGGATATTCCGCATGCAATGTTCATTTTCATTCGAATTAATTGACATTTTAGAGACAATTATATATATATAGAAATGGTTTAATTATTTCTATCATATAAAACTTTAAACCTATTCAGCAATTCAAAATACATTATGACTCAATGAAGCATACAATAACATTTATTCCACGTTATTGAATCTTCGATGCTTAGTCATTACTAACATTGAATGATGTTTTGATAATGGCAAGAATGAATAACATTTATTTATTTCTATCTAATTACTAGCTAAGGTGAATATAGGTTCTACTTGTAAAGTTTCAACTGTTGCTTCCACACTCGTTGATTATACTTGTGAAGTAACAACATTTGCTTCTAAACTTGTATATTTATTTCTCCCTTAGCCATAACTTCTTCCTTTAGTTCAATCACATTGTGCAATTAGTGATCTAAATAAGACATCATATGTCCAAAAAGTAGCAATATGCTAAATCAATTTCTATAATATACTTCTTAAATTGGAACATTTCCATTCTTTTACCTTCCAACTATATGAGGTAGTTTCTAATCAATTGGAATAGGTCCATTTAATTGGAAACATTTTTTGTTCATAACAACTTTTAGTATGTAAGTAATTCTAGGTTTGAGAAGTAGCAACTTGTTTGCATTTCTTGGCCTATAACTTCTTAATGCAATCCTCATATATTCCTAAACCTTTCCCATTTGAGCCACTTAGAACATTTCTCTTAGGTTCAAAATGATGCTTTGCTTAACTTCTTTAAGCACTTTTCATGATTTTGCTAAGTCTATTCAATCATTATTCATATTTGAGTTTAATCAACTATTTAACTCTTATATAAAGTGGATGAAGAATAGCGTGATTTAATCAACTTTTGATAATAGAGATTTCCAATCACTTTCTTATATTCAATCATATTGAAGATAAGAGATTTTATTGAACTTCTATACTTGTGTTTTAGAGGGTTTGTACTCCCACCTCATCATATCCCTTGAAACACTTTTCAAAATGAAGATGTGTTGGCATTTTACTCAAACATTTTGAATAAAACCAACCTTAGACATGTGAAATGGATTTCTAAAACTTGCCTTCTAGAACCATCTTAGCAAAATTGGAGTATAGGTTTATGAATTATCTTTTAACCTTTTGAGAACGATCTCAACTTTATTTTCAATCAAGGAGATTATATATAATAATAAAATTAGAACGACATGTTACTTGTAAGTAAACGCAAAATACAATTATGTTTAATAAAATTTAAAGTACCATAAGCGAATTAAATTGGTAACTTTAAAACACTTTATTCAATTTAAATGATCCCAACTTGAATTAAGTGATTCCAAGATCCTTTATTTGTGCAATGATTGACCGGACTTTGGCCCTACCATCAACCATTAAATTTTCAAGGTGAGTAAACTTTTTACTGATTACAACTCTTTGTAACTCTTGGTTGAATAATTAATCATCACATGTTTAATTATTACCCTTAGCTTCAAGGTTCTAAACCCTTTAGGTAACCTTGTTGAATATAACCAATCAAAAGCGTAGAACGTGATCTACCCCCACTCCCCAAAGATATAATATGACACCCAGCTCAGGCATGACCCATCATAAATATCAAAGGTTTCATCGGGTTTTTAATTGGAAAAGCTACCTTAATATTACTGGGGCCTAGATTCATTATGTTGTGATTAAATAGTAAACTCTAGCGCATCATCATAAAACATCAATAAAATTTAACATGCATAATAAACTGAATGCATAAACAAGACATAGCATGGCCCCTAATCCTAGGAAACTAATAAAGTAAATGGCTCCCACTTGAATCTTCATGGATCTCATCCATATTGCTCCTTTGGGCCTTCACTTCATGGGCTTCTTGGATTAACTGCAACCTGTAATTTTACTCTATTCTATATACTACTTCAATAAAATGAAATAAAATTACTAAAGTACTTTATCGGTACGTAGACCGTACTTAGATTACAAAAATACATCACGATGCGCAGATCGTATTTAGCAATCTAATGGGCCATACTAGTCATTATATAGTAGTAAATAATATCATATATTATAAAGTGCCACATAATAAATCACTCATCATGCTTTCCTAAACTACAACATCGAATGATCTTAATTAAGGAAATACGACATCTAAATATCTCATATTTTAATTAATGCAATTAGATAATATCATATATTATTCATGATTATCAATAAAATATCGTATATATTAAATTAATCATGAGATAAAATCAGATCTTATTTTAATCTAAAAAGATAAATCATATTTATCCTCAAAGATTATCCTAAATAATTAGAAAATTCTATCCTAATTACTAGCCAATCACAAAATTTTAAATCAATTATATCCAAAATTAATTATAGGATAATCACATTATTTAAATCAATTATTATCCTTTTGGAATATGCTCAGAATATCCTAATCAATCTTATCCAAAAATTAACCACTTTAATTATGGATAATTACCAAAATAATAACTTTAAATATGGATAATATCAAATATAACAACTTTTGAATATTTAATTTTATCCAAATAAAACCGAATTTATCTTTCAAAATAAAAGATCATATTTTCAAAATATTTTATCTCATCCAAAATAATTCATATTTATAAAATAAAATAATAATAATAATTTTTTTTGAAAAACGTGCACCACCACACCGGCCACCGTGGTTTCCAGCCGAAGCTAGCCACGGTGGCTGGCTGCCAATAGTAGCCGCAAAGGGCAACAACGTGGCAGCAGCCGCGCAACGCTTTCACGCTGCTGCCCATAACCACCTTGGACCGCCGCCCTCCCTCCCTCCCTCTTGGACTGCCACCAGGTCGGCAGCCACCGTGGCTGCATCACCTAGTCGCGGCTGCCGGCCTCAAAACTATTTTTTTTTGTTTTCAATTTAATTATAATAACATTTCTTAAAATTAAATGAAATCGGTCCAAAAATTAAAATTAAATCAACATTCAATCTTAAAATTAGGGTTCATCATAAAATTAATCCCAAATTAATTTTAACTTTTAAAATTAAATCGATGATCATACACAAAACACTTTTATGCATAAATCAATCCGATTAAAATTATGAAACATAAAACAAATCGAATTAAATCAAAATCAAGCACAAAAAACACATTTTTGGGCTAGGAATTTTCGAAATAATTCGAAATTAGGGTTAGAGTTTTCAAAAATCCAAAACTAGGGTTCTAGGGTTCGAAATTTTCGAATGATCTAGGGCTTAATTCGGTCCTCTTCATGGCTATTTTGAGCATTATTAAATCACATTTAATCAATTCCAAGAGTTAAATCACATTTAATGTAATAATTGACCCATAATTAAATTTTCTCCCTCCTAATTGAATTAAAATTGTGGATTATCAAAGAATTATTGTCAATATGCATAAATGCAATAGGCTAACTGATACCACTGTAGGGTTATATAGGTACTACGCAGCGGAAATAAATATGAATCATATTCATACGGTACCTAATCCCAAGATCTAATGCATAACACATAAAGAACATATAATTATACCTTTGAATCGTGATTCCACGTGCGATCGAGCAAGAACAATGGGAGATAAAGAACCTCAAGCGTGATTCCTCTACTTGGTCCACAAGCACATATTAAGACCTCCACTAATGCTATTTAGTTGCAATTGAACCCTTCAATTGACCTTGTATGGAGAAGAGCGAGCAACGAACCACCATGAACCACCACGAACCACCACACACGCCACCAAGGGTGGTCGGCCGTACGGACGAGGGGAGGAGAGAAATAGCCGTGAGTTAGAGAGAGGAATTAGGGTTTTGGGATTGGTTGCCTTGATGTCAAAATACACTGTGTGTGAATTATGACTGCTTGCGAGCAACCCTAGGCATAGATTTTATTTATAGATCTCATCTCTAAATAAGAGCCCATGTGAAAAGCTCAAAACCTAATTCCAATCTAACTATGCTAGCCCAATCCCTTTCATGATTAGTTAAATTCTCATGAGGCCCATTAATGGGCCTCTAACTTGTTTAACCCAATACCCTTGTGTGACCTCATTGGATCCATTCTAGCGGGCTTTGGACTATTTGACTAGTCCAAAGATCATCTCTCATAGTCTAGCAATAGATGATGACGCCCCAAGAGAACGAACTTATTACCTCCATAATAGTGATCCTTGATATATCTAATAATTGCACTTATCGAAGACACAACTCCTTCACTTTTGTGTGGTTTTGCTAAGCAAGGATCAAGGTACGTTTAGGTGGCTAGATTCCTTTAAAAGTAATTGGTTTGAATAACATGTTTTGAATGATTTATGATGATTGAATTAAATTGACTTGAATTATAATTTATGAAAAAAAATTATGATTTTAATGTGTGTTTTTAATAAATTGATCTTGATATTATGCTTTTATTGAATAAGGGTTTATGAAATAAATGTATGATTAAAGGATTGTTTTTAATAAATAAATTAAAGGTTGATTTTATATCATGTCTTGATTAATTAAATTATTAATCATGTTTTAAAGGTTGATTTTGAAAGCATGTGGAATTTAATAAAGGAGTTTGAATTATATTGGAATGGTTAAAAATGATTTATTGAATTATTGAATAATTATTATTAAAGCTTTATAAGCATGTTAGTAATCCCACTATGTGAATTTGGTTTATTTGATAAGACAATGGACTTTATATGACCGAGTCATCTTTCCTCAAGAATAGCCTTGTAATATATATAAGGAGACTAGCTTTGAGGGTGTGCACACATGGGTAAGTGTAGGGAATATTTCAAGCATCCCACACTTGAGCCCCACTGTGATCATACACTTAAGAATGGTGGCGTCCAAAGGGAAGGAAGCTAGAGTAAAAGAGTCGCCAACAAATTTTAGGAACTTGTAAATCGTTCATAGGGTGAAGTTACACCCCTTTACGATCCATGAAATCGCTAACTCCATAGGTCTGGAACTGAAGGTACAAATCCAACCTAAAAGATATTGAACTTGCCCTAAAAATAGGCCTCTACTTTATTCTGCTCATATTTATATGCGCTTTCTGACTAAAATACAATCATTAGATTAATCCTAAACCTGTTTAATCTATGTTGGTTGAATATTAATGCACAAACAAAACTACTATTGGCGATCACTTGAATTATAATCAAATAAGCCTAAACAAGATTATTAATTATCTTATTAAGCGTGATTACAAGTACAAATTCCCCTTTAAACATGCATAAAAGGTGTGATCAAGCAATAACAATAATATATATCAAGCAACATAGTAATGACAATCATCATGATAATAATCTCAATAAAGCAAAATAATAACAGCAAGATCCTAGACATGATACTAACAAGATTAATAACAAACCCTAGCATGTCACTAAACATTAAAGGTCAAAGCTTTAACCCTAATATGATACTAACATGATATTAGAAAAGAAATAGGAAGCATCATAAACATACATAATATCAGAAATATTAGTTAACCCTAAACATAATACTAGCTAGGAAGCAACAAAAACATCCTAACACGATATTAGGAATCAACAAAATAATCTAAGCATGATTTCTATATCAAAAGATCAATAAAGAAATTAAATTACTTACTTCGACGCCTCGTATCTTTTTCTAATAACAAAATACACGCATTAATAACTTCAAGGAAAATAATAAATAATAAATCTAATCAAAGAATTGAAATAGGATTTGGGACCAAACCCTCAAGAATTATAAACCTTTCATGTCTAGGGAGAAGGCAAATTCGAACTTGGCTAGGTGTGTTTAGAACTAATGTATGTGGATTTTTGTAAGAGGGAAGGTTTTTAAAAAAATAGAGAGAGAATAAGCTTCTAGCTTTACAGAGAGAAAATAGAGACAAATGATGATTGTGAATGATGAAAATTAAACGGGGAGATACGACCCCTATTTATAGAAAAAATAGTCTGGAATCAAATCAAGTCATATTCGGAATAAAATACCTCTTGTCGCCAATGACAGGAGTTAGCGCCAGACGACAGGCTTAGCGCCAAGCGACAGCTGTTAGCGCCAGGCGATAGCTATTAGCGCCAGGCGACAGACTTGTCATCTTGCGCTAAGTCAGAATTAAAACGCGCTTTGTACGCGGAATCATCTTCTTAATACGATTAAGCAACTAATTCCGCGTTTATCAAATTTAAATCACATATTTTATTCAAAATAAAGCTCTTTAAAATATAATTATTAATCCTAATCTCATTAGAATTTAAAAGAACCTTTTAGATATTCTAGAAGATTAAAATCAATCCTAATAACTTTAGGAATATTTAATAGGACCTTCTCTAGATCATTGGGCCACACATAAAATCATTTTGGGCCAAATTTAATTTAATCCATAACTTCCTCATTATTTATCGGAATTGGGCTTATAATATACTATTGGAAAGCTCTTTTCAAGCCCAATCAAATGATGTTATTGGACTGGCTATTTTCATAAATAGAGTGTAAGAAGAAATATTTTCAAAAACAGAAAGAGAGATATTTTAATAAAAACATCCACATCACTAGATTTTTCACACTTTCACTTCGTTCGATAATCAAATGATGTGAAAGGTATTCATCACTGAGTTTGGTTTTTTGGGGAGACGCATTTGGGTGACTACAGTAAGGAATTTGGATATTTAATGGAATTGATTTTAAAGGAATTGATTTTATTGTTGAAATCATTGGAATTGCTTTTGAATCATGGATTGGAATTATTGGTTTAAGTATTGAAATTGGTTTTAAAAGCATGCATGTTTACTATTAAATTGAGTTTAATTATCTTGCACTTATCATACTTAGCATATTTTGCTAATCCGTATTTTCTACTTGTTTGGTTTTCCCTGTTTACCTTAATGGTAAGTAGTGTCGACTAATTTCAGGTGAAGTCAATAATTGAGCATATGGAGTCCCAGGAATGGTTTCACCTAAATTAGGAAATGTTAGTCTTTATGTTTTATTTTGAGTACTCATGACAATGGTTATTATTATGGTTGAATTAATAAAAGAGTATTGAAGTTTCCGCTGCAAAGTACTGGTTTTATTTAGTAAGTTTGGTAGCGTTGCGTAATCACGCGGAGGTAATACGCCGAACTCTATCTCTACGATATAAATATACGTATTTTTCTAGTAATATCGTGGAGGGAGATTTGGGGTATTACTAATAGCTACAGATTTTCCCATAATAAAATTTTTGATTTTATTTTCTCTCTCTTCCTTCTTCCTATTTTCTGTTTTCATCAAGAACATCTACTTCTTATCACATATTTATGAATATCAAAAATTTGATTGAATGATTTTATTATGAAAAATTGCATTGATACTTTTAAATTCGTATTCTTCTAGCCTATACTAGGGATCTTCAAAGTTCAAACCACATGTTAATGTGCTCATCAATTGGCAAAACATCGCTGGAACAATTCAAGCTCAATTGCGGTATCAAATGTATATATCACTTGAAAAAAGTTCCTTACTACCTTAAATAAGATGATAAAGCAATAATGTCATAAAACAAACTCGATGTATTACAACTTAACAAGTACAACAAAAATTATGATCCAAAAAGAAAAAAGTCTAATGTACCCGAGTGTACAATAATTCCCCTCATAATAATCATGCATACAAATCGGATAACGGCAGTCACGTTTCGAGAACCAATCACCAACGCAGTGACAAAGGAACGTTATGCCTACACGTTGGAAGTGTCCAAAGCAATTCTCCATTTGCAATTGAATAAAGACGGAGTACATATGACACATTCTTCATTAATAAACCCTGCATGCAATTTTATATATATACGGTATATGTCAACTAAAACGAGTAAATATATTAAGCTATATTGTAGGTGTGATACAATATAAACGTCAAAAAAAAAAAAAAAAGTACTTGTATCATTCACCAATCGTTATTTTTTTTTTTCTTTATTTTTTGACGAGCAAATTCTCACCTTAATTGTATAAACATGAACATAACAATACTCACTAATATTTTGTATATATCATACCAAGAACAATAGATAAATAAATTGATCCCCCTCCAATAAATAAGTTTAATGCAACATCTTGTTAAATTAACTGCCATGGCATTAACTCAAACTCCGGCTTCTACTTACCAGCGTCAAGGCCACTTTCCTCGACCGTTGCTTTTGGGTTCAGTTGCTGGTGCTCCACAAGGCTTCAATTTATTTCTTTAGACTACTGCCATGGCATTAACTCAATTGAAGCCATGTAATCGATCAGTAGTCTCAAGAATGAATTGAAAACTCGTGGAGCACCAGCAGCTAAACCCGAAAGCACTGGTCAAGGAATCGGCCTTAATGCCTGTAAGAAGAAGCCAGTGATTGAGGTAATGCCATGGCGGTTACTCTAACCATATATAAGTAAGGGATACTCCTGATTACAGGAGACCCTTGGATTGATTCTCATCACCCCGCTTTGTTGTGACTTTATAAACACCAAAAAAAACTAGAGATTTCCTTTATTGTGAAATGAAGATCAAATGAAAAAAAAATGAGTTATTTTATTTTTCAATGAAAAAATTGAAGTATATGATGAGTTCTGCATATCTGCAATGTTATTTATATTTATACACATATCACTAGTAAGCAAATTCTCTACGTAACAAACTCAGTAAGTGCTAAGTGCTTATTTTATTTCAAATTAATCTCTAAAACTTCCTAAGTTTAGTAATTATAGTAGCTAGTGTCGTCTATATATAAACCACTAATTAATGAGAATTGCCAATAAGATACGTATTCTCACGTTGTAATCAATATCAATATCAATTTAATTTACAAATGCGGCAAGTTGTTTGAAAATAAATTCATGAAATGGATGTCTAAAGTATGATGCACTAAGAATTCAATTAAACAGATGCACTACTACTCTGTCTACTCATATAGTCATATGTGCTTCATACTAAACCTGGGAGTTTCAAATATTCAAGATTGTCTAGCTGACTCGGCTCGTGAATATGACTCACTTCCTCTGCAAATTAGCAAGCAAAATTGTAAATTTTCCAGAAAAGAGAGAACATTTCAGGAATTTCATACATAATTAAATCTTTTATGTAATTACTCCATACTTAATTCGACGTAAGTTTTATTCACAAGCCGAATAAGCTAGACATTCTTAATCGAACAATTGCACTAATAAGCTTCTCAAGTTTAGTATGTAGGATTATATGAGTAGTAATGCACAATGTAAATGTACTGTGACGCATAGGTATCATCATTTAATTAAATTCTTAGTGAATAGACATCCATATCAAGAGTTTAGGTTCAAATAACTTACTGCATTTGGAACTACTCTGTAATATAGTACAACATGATACCTTATCGGCAATTAATATTTAATCAGTGGCTTATTATTTGGTACAATAGTTACTCCATACAAAAACTTTATTGAAAGTTATGAAACCATGATTGATTGCTTGAATGTCAAATGTGTTTGAAAAAAGAAGCAAATTCCGACAAAAATTGACAGTCTTAAAACGCTATTTGATATGAAACACTCCCACGCATCTTCGGCTGCAGCAGGTGATTAAGAATACACGGGCAAGAGATCACTTGAGCACTTGGCTTTTACCATAGAGATCTTCTGCCTGCTTCCTTAATGCTTACAAGAATACAGTATTCTTTCATATTGGCTAGCAAGGGAAACAAAAATGAAAACAGGTTGAAAAATTGTTTTTACAAGATTGGGTAATTTTGGTACAAAAGTATCTTCTGCTCGTATTCTTACTACCGTTGTTCTGCCTGTTAGGTACTAGTTTTCGATGATAGAATAATCTCAAATTCTCAAGCTGATACATGATCTGCAAACCAGGGTAGCCCTGCTTGAGCACACAGCTTTTCTTCTGGAAGTGGAACTATTGGTCCCAAGAAAATGCGCCATAAATCCAATATAATCGTGACAAGCATCGCTGCACCCAGAGCATCTACAGCAACCCTTGCTAAGTCCCACTTGTCGCTAGGTTTCTCATCAATTCTGAAGTAGAAAATTCACCATACAAAATACATGTATTTAGCATAGAGGTAGAGGAGATGCAAATGAGATTAATGAGATACTTTGCTTCTGAAAACCAAATATCATTCCAGAGTCTTGGATAACTAAATGCAATAAGTTTCAGTCCACTGCATAAACTTACCTCAGAAACATGGGAAAGCTTACGATGAAGTAAATTGCATAAAACAAACATCCGACTTTGTACATTGCGTCTCGGTCTACAAATTCATAATACGGAAACTGCACATTCAAAGATGTAGACATTAGTCGTAACTCACACATTCAACATGTAAGGAGCATGTACTCATTTCAGAGAGCACATAGTTTGGTAAAACTCCCCCCCTTAAACGAGCACGGGGCAACCATAGCAGCCATAGGAGGAATTATTAGATGATTAATCGGTATGATTGGGCAAAACATCAGATACAGTTAAAGGCAATCCTATTGATCTTGATGATAGTAATCACAAGCAATTACTAAGCCATCGAACAAAAACAATTCAAGAGAAAAAGAAGGTGTTCTAGCTAACCCCCACCCCCATCAAAAGAATTTCAAGAAAAAGAGAGAGAGAGCTTAATGCTAAGCATTATGCTTATTCCTACTGGACCTTACAAGTACAAAAATAGAATTTCAAGAAAATACACTAGAAGCCTATGTAGTATTGATATTGATGGGATGCGGAATTGGTAAGCTCCCATTTTTTCTGGACAAAGTTTAGAGAGGTCCAATTGTTAATGTCTTAAGCCTAACTTAGTAAAGGGATGGATTAGCAGCGTCAAGCTAGTCAAATTACAGGACATTCAAGAATGACGCATGCTAGTTTAGTAGATCAACCAAAACAATATGAAGAACTTGCATAAAATAGATGAACTAAGGCAATAATGTACCAATTATGATGGTATCACAAGAATAGTGGGTTCAGAAAGAGTCCACATACATTTGCAATTGCTATAGTCTCCAAGTATGCAATAAAATATGACAGGGCTAGAATCCATGCACCCTCCATTATCCACCGTATTTTCTCAGGAACATCAGCAAGAGCATAGCGTAATCTTCGAAGTGTCATATTTGAAGCAACGTGGTAGAATAGAAAACAAACATGAGTCAGCAGGAAAGTTGTGTGTGGTACCTACAACAGGGAATAAAAGTTAGCAACAGAGTTTTGGTGACAAACGATTTCAGCACCAAGTGACTATTAAGTCAGTGTGGCTCACATCATTCATCTTCCATGATGGGAAGGTATATGAAGCTCCCAACACTTTGAAGAAATAGTGGGTCCAAAAGTAATTACCCACATAACTGAAGCATATGATCCAGATACTCGCCTGCAATAAGGAGAAATTACAGCATCAAATATGTTACATCCTGAAGATTTCAAATTATTGAAGAGAAATCATCAGATGCTTTAACATTCAATCCACGGATGATTAGAAATAGGAACCAAAATTGTAGCGTAGAAAGAAAAGACTCAATAGAGTACAGCATTTGCAAGTAGCCAACTGAGACATAATTAGTAGAATACCAAAGTTTAAAGGCAATATTCAGATGCTCCAAAAACTTCCATATCATAAACTTCAACAGTTCAACTTCTCATAAACATAAACAATCAAAATACCCGAAACTATACTGTATGACTCTTAGTTTTGATAATAACAAACAAACAATTGATGCAGCTCGTTTTTAGTGTTTGATACTATTGAAGCTCGTGTCTATTAGGTGAACAACATCTTATCAAATCACGAACAAATCTAAAGCTTTTGATATGGTAAAATAAAATAACTAACCTTCACCCAATAACGATCCTTCAAGGGAGTACCTTCATCAGCCTGAAAACCAGCATTTATATCAACTTAAACCAACGCATACAATGATAAGAATCCAGGTAGTCTTTTTTACTCGTATAAAGGGTGTAGTAGCAAAACATTACCTTCCCAACAAAAAACATTGGTATGGCAAATGATGGTACAGCTGAAATCATAGCCAAAAGCAAGTACTCCAGCTCTTTAAAATTCTGTCAATAACCACATTGTATTACATAAAATCTAATCATTCAAATATCACAAGTTATGTAGTTCTCAAGAATAAAATCACATAATCTTGTTATCAACTTTGACTACCACTTAATTTACAATATGATATCATAATTCATAAACATCTCAATATGTCATAAAATCACACTTGGAACAAATCCCGTCAACATCACTGCCCTCTACTACGCCTTATAATTAAAATAAAATTTCTAGACAACTAAGGCATGTAAATGTGATAAAATTTGAAAAATTATAACTACCCTTAACTCAAAGTCAACCCAAAATTGCTACTTGTATTTGTATATGCTACTAAAAATCTAAGAAATCCCAGAAAAATTATGGCCATAAATGATGAATTAAAGAAGAAATTAGAAGTAAAACCTCATATAATTTGAAGGGGACAACAATCCCAAGGCAAAGAGTAAGCCAAAAGGGAGTGTAGAGCAGGAAAAACAACTCCCCCCATCTTTTGCTCGGACTTTGGGCCAACCATTTGCTCGGTGTAGACCGATTTGAATTTGAATTTCGTTTACCTGCACACAAAAAGTTTCGAAATTTATGATTATTATTTTTCAGCTTGAATTTTTTTTTTTTTGTAACAAAATTGGAGGAAAAAAGTTATGGAAGATGAAATGCGCAAATGTAGTAAAATACCTGCCATTTTGGGGAAGTTTTAGGTGGGGAAGACTAATTGCGTCGTTGAATCTGGGTTCTTCTTCTTACTTTGGTGACTCAGTTCACAACTTCACTGTGAATCTGTGATGTGATAATTTTGGAGAAGTTGGTTGTTTGAATTTCCGATGTGAGGAGTGGCTGAGTGCTGTGCGACTAGAAAAGTATCAAAATGAGACCGGCCCGGCCCGGCCCGTCCCTAATAGCATGCATCCACAAATACTCCCTCCGTTTTGGAGTTTTAGGAGACGATAGAAAAAGTAATATAAAATGGAGGTAGTGGGGTAGTTGAGTAAATAAAAAATTGTAAAAAGCAAAAGTAGTGGAAGAATAGGAGTAGAGAAGAGTATTATGTTGGGTCCACTAAGGGATTGTTCTGATTGACTGAACTGAACTGAACTGAACTGAACTGAACTGAGCTAATTGAACTTATTAATTAGTGATTTTTAACTATGGATTAGTGATCTTTGATTATTTATTGATTAATTACTATACATATGTGTATATACAAATGTACATATTGAAATATTTACGAAAAATATACTATATAATTATAAAATTTATGGAAAATATATTAAAAACTTGAAACCTCTAAACATTTTAAACACATATAGTATTTAATTTAAAAATAAAATAGTATTATGACAAAAGAACACAAAACACTTACATGTATCTAACCCATTTAAACAAATTTACAAAAAATATTTAAAAAAAAAAAGAAAAAAACACGAAAAGCTAACAGAGGCAATGGCCCAATAGTGCAACACCCTAACCCACTCTCTTTAATTTTTTAATTAATACATGTATCTAACTAGTATCTAACCCCAAATTATTATTATTATTATTATTATTATTATTATTATTATTATCATTATCATTATTATTGTTATTGTTATTATTATTATTATTATTATTATTTATTACTTATTGATTATTGATTATTATTATTATTATTATTATTATAATTATTATTATTATTATTGTTAATGTTGTTGTTGTTGTTATAATAAGAGCTTAAAAGAATAAAATTTGGCTTTATATCATTAGCAATATCATTAGACATAAATTAAGAGCTGAACTGAACTGAGCTGAACTGAATTTCAACGGAAGAGAACAGGCCCTAAGTGTGAGAAATGAATTAAATATTGAAAAGTTTTTCAAAGGAGGAAATGGAGCAAGTATTTAAAAACGACCGGAAAAGGAAAGTGAACAAGTATTTAAAAACGGAGGGAGTATCTTGTTTTTATTTAATTATTGTTTTTCATTTAATCATTAAATGAAAAATAAAAACTAACATTAGGATAGTTGGGTATACGGTACACTCGGGAGTATATAAAAATTTCTGGAAGCAATCAACTTGGGCACCAAGAGAAAAAGGGCCTAATTAGGCTATTGTACTTTATTTATAGTAGTAATACTAGGTTAAGTCTTGTGCCATGCACGGTTATAATTAAACTTTATAACAAAAGTTATAAACAATGGTATTAATTCAACAATAATTTATCCAAAAAAACATATTTATAACAAAATAACTTGAATTTTAATTTATACCAATACCAAATGCATAAAGGTTATTGAATTGAATTTTATATTAAAAAAATAATAATAATAACATAAATAGAAATTTAGAATCTATAAGGTTTTATATAAGAAAATGAAAATATTATCTTAGGTTAGTACCCATATCTGAATTCATGTACATTTATCCTTATAATTTGTTGACACACTTTGACCGGCATAATACAAAATTTTAGTTGATTTTATATTACTATATGATAATTAGTATTCTGTAATCAACTTTTTAAAATATATTTTTAGTGGATATATGGGTTTTTATTTTAATTTTAATAATCGCATTGCTTAAAAGCAAAGAGTAATTAGATTGAATTTTTCAATATATATTATGTGCTCTCTCTCTCTCTCTCTCTTTTTCTTGGAAAAATTAGAAATAATAATCCAACTTTTTTATTAATTTTGGTAGAATAATCCCAACTTTGGATTATACTGGAATAATTCGAACTTTAGGGGGTCGTGAATTTCTTCAATCCCAAATACCGATTACCAGTTGAATGGGTTAATTTTTTTTTTTTAATGAAAGTGACATGTGTCACAAATTAATTGGTTTTAAAATATTAAAAAAAAAAAAAAACAACCATCGATCACCCAACCCTCCACCCCTGCTCACCAGAGCCCCCAACCCCACCCACTGCCCTCTCCCTCTCTCATCGAAAAAGCTATGGCTCAAACCGTAACCTGACCCCGACCCTCCTTCATCTCGGAAAACACCATATCCACCCGCTATCTGACCTCCCTCATCCCGACCCGAAACCCCTAACCCCAACCCCACCCAATGTTGGCTTCCCCTCTTGCCTCGCTAAACACCACAGCCACCACATCCTCGCCAAACATCATAACCATCCCATCCGCAACCACCCCAACCGCAGCCATCGAGATCGAAATTACCAAACAATCTCTATTTCAATTGAAAAATACACATCAACTGACGCGCGTGCATGGAACTTAGTGGAAGAAGTGGAAGACTTACCATGTGTCGTGACACGATGTCCGGCCAAGCTCCTTGGAGGTCACCTTTTAATTGGGACTAACCATCATCACACTTGAAGACAAGAAGAATTGAAGAGGTTCGGCCGAACCTAGGAAGTCCGACCGAACCATATTGTCAGTTTCAAACCCGATTTTTTCAGTTTTGCAGCAGTGGTCGAAATCCAAAGGTTCGACCGAACTAGGAGCATGACAGTTCGATCGAACCTACCCTTAGTTCGGCCGAACCTACCCACAAGTTCGACCGAACTTACCCTTAGTTCGGCCGAACCTTTTCCCGTTTTCTTGTCAGTTTGTGCGAACTATTTAATTTGTTTTAAGATGTTTTGCATCTTAATTAATGTTGAACTTTGCTTGATTTTGTAATTAAAGAGACTTTCTCTCTCTACCATAATCTTTGTGATTATCTTGCTTTCTTTGTGATTTCTACCTTGTAATCTTTGTGGTTATACCTTAATCCTAGCTTTACTTGGTGTTGGCTTTGATTAAGACCCCTATTTTCATTATCTTGGTGATTTTGAGATAGGTTTGTCTTATTTAGTTGGTTTGAACTTGTTGTTACTTGATTTCTCCTCCCTTTTTCTTGGGTTTTAATTTGTTGGTTATTTCATATCATTTGGTATCAAGACCCTAGGTTATTAGCCTAGAAAGGTCCTACCTTTTTGAATTTCTCTTTCCCCTCTCAAAAGATCTCATCTTTTCCCACAAAAATTTAAAATTTCTCTAAAAAAATACAAGATTTCTATCTTGAAACATGGGTGATAGATACTATTATGAAGATGATGAAGGTTACAATGAAAACTCTAAATTGGATGCTCTAGAAAAGAAGTTTGATAGATTTCTTGAGGTCTTGGAGAATAGAAGAAGTCCTAGAAGGAGGGGGAGCCATATTGAAGAAGATGACTCTCACTATCCTCGCCGGAGAAAGGAATACCGTCAACGACACCATGAGGACAACCGTGACATCAAGTTGGAATTTCCGGACTTTGAAGATAATCTTGATCCTAATGAATTTCTTGATTGGGTTAGGAGTATGGAGAATGTGTTTGAATATAAGGGTTATAATGATGAAAAATGTTTCAAATTGGCCATCTTTAAACTAAAAAAAACATGCTTCTTTGTGGTATGAGAACTTAAAGAATCGTAGGAAGAAAGATGGAAAATCAAAAATCACTTCTTGGGAGAAATTGAAGAAACATATGAGCTAGGCCTTTGTGCCTAAAGATTATTTTCAAGATGCTTATCTTAAATTAAACTTTCTTAAGCAAGGAACTATGTCGGTAGAGAAGTATACTAGGGAGTTTGAGAAGCTTTCTATCATGAGTGGAATTGAAGAAGCACTGGAGCATAAGATTTCTAGGTATATTGGTGGTCTTGAAAGAAATTTTGGGCAAAAGGTTGATGTGAATGCCCATGGAAGTTTTGATCAAGTGGTGCAAAAAGCTTTGAAGTTTTAGAAGTATGACAAGGTGAGTAGTGCTAGTGGGTATACTAAGCCTACCTTTAAGAGTTCTTTTACTCCAAAGGGTGAGACAAGCAAGCCCATTGCCAAGGATGATAAAGGAAAGGCTCCCATGTACTCTTTTAGAAAAGATGATCACAACAATATGAGAAATCGGAAGACTTGCTACAAGTGTAGGGGTTATGGACATTTTTCTAATGAGTGTCCAAATAGTATAGCTATGATGATTCGTGAAATGGAAGATGATGATTACGAAGATGAGAAGAGGGATTTTGGAGACCCTATATATGATGAAGAGGATGAGATTCTAGTTGAAACCGATGAGGGTAAAATCCTTGTTGTGAGGAGGGCACTTCACTCCATTTCTACCCCTTAGGCGGAAGAGCAAAGGGAAAATATCTTCCAAGCTCAATCTTGAAACTACCGATCATCCTACTCCCTACAAGCTTCAATGGCTTAACAATCACATGAGGTGAAGGTAACGAAACAAACTCTTCTTTCTTTCTCAATTGGCAAGCTATATAAGGATTTGGTGCTTTGTGATGTATTGCCTATGGATGCTTGTCATGTATTGCTTGGTAGACCTTGGTAATTTGATAGAGATGTAATGCATGATGGAAGAAAGAACACTTATTCATTCATGATGAATAAGAAGAAGATTGTACTCAACCCCTTGTCCCCCACCATCAAACACAAAGAACCCTTGGGTACGAGAAACACAATCAAAGAGAACCTTCTCATTGGGGAAAATGAGATGGGAAAGGAGATAGATCAAGGACACCTTTTCTTTATTTGTCTTATTAGGGAAACACAAGAGAGTGAGCAAGAGAACCCAATCCACCCCCTTGTCAAGGAAGTATTGGTTGAGTACCATGATATTTTTCCCGATGATCTCCCCCCCCCCCCGGTTTGCCACCTATTAGGGAATTGAGCATCAAATTGATCTTATTCCCGGATCACAACTCCCTAATAGACCGGCTTATAGGTGTACCCCCGATGAAGCAAGAGAGCTTCAAAGACAAGTTGGTGAGTTTATTAAAAGAGGATTTGTGAGGGAATCCCTTAGCCCTTGTTCGGTTCCGGCTCTTTTGGTTCCGAAAAAGGATGGTACATGGAGGATGTGTGTGGATAGTAGGGCCATTAATAACATCACCATCAAGTATCGTTTCCCTATTCCCTGACTTGATGATATGCTTGATGAGTTATATGGTTCCAAGGTGTTTTCAAAGATTGACTTGAGGATGGGGTACCATCAAATTCGTATGCGTGAAGGAGATGAGTAGAAGACCGCTTTCAAGACAAAGCAAGGCTTGTATGAGTGGCTAGTTATGCCATTTGGGCTCTCTAATGCTCCTAGCACTTTCATGAAGCTCATGAATGAGGTACTTTTCCCCTTCATTGGTAAATTTGTTGTTGTTTATTTTGATGACATACTTGTTTATAGCAAATGTGAACTTGATCATGTTAAACATTTGAGGCAAGTATTTGAAATATTGAGAAGTATGCGGCTTTTTGCCAAGTTGAAAAAGTGTACTTTTGTGGTGGATAGTATTGTTTTTCTTGGTTATGTGATTTCGAATATAGGGATCTCAATGGACCCTAGTAAAGTGGAGGCCATTCAATCTTGGCATACTCCTACTACTCTCACTTAAGTTAGGAGTTTCCATGGTCTAGCTTCCTTCTATTAAAGATTTGTGAAGAATTTTAGCACTATTTTGGCCCCGGTGACCGAATGAATGAAGAAGGGTACTTTTGAGTGGACACCATCGGCTCAAAGGGCTTTTGAGACCCTCAAGATGTGTGAGGCTCCAATCTTAGCACTTCCGAATTTTGATCAACCCTTTGAAGTTGAATGTGATGCTAGTGGGGTTGGAGTTAGAGCGGTTCTTGTGCAAGGAGGGAGGCCGGTTACCTATTTTAGTGAGAAGCTTGGTGGAGCAAGAATGAGGTATAGTACCTATGACAAGGAGTTCTATTCTATTGTGAGGGTTCTTGATCATTGGTCACATTACTTGAGGCCTAGACCATTTTTACTACACTCCGATCATGAATCTCTCAAGTACATCAATGGTTCTCATAAAATCAATGCAGGGCATGCCAAATGGGTTGAATTCCTCCAATCATTCACTTTCTCTTCTAAGTACAAGGAAGGGAAGAGCAATGTTGTTGTCGATGCTCTTTCTAGGAGGCATTGTATGATCACTATTCTTGATGCAAAGTTTTTAGGGTTTGAGTTGCTAAAAGAGTTGTATCGCGATGATGAGGATTTTGGTGGGTTTATGAAGAAGTGTGAGGAAGGGGTCGATGGCTCTTTCATGGTGCAAGAGGGTTTCCTTTTCAAGGGAAACAAGCTTTGTGTTCCGAAATTCTCTCATCGACGGTTGCTTGTTAAGGAAGCTCATCAAGGAGGACTAGCCGGACACTTTGGGGTTGCAAAAACATATAACATTCTTCGAGAGAATTTTTATTGGCCCAAGATGTTTGGTGATGTGCAAGATGTGATAGCTCGTTGTGGGGCTTGTCACAAGGCTAAGAGTCAATTCCGTGAAGGACTTTACTCTCCTCTTCCGGTCCCTAGTCACCCTTGGGATGATCTTATTATGAATTTTGTGGTTGCTCTCCCTCGCACTCAAAGGAAAAATGATTCCGTGTTTGTTGTGGTTGATCATTTTAGCAAGATGGCTCACTTCATTCCTTGCCACAAGACCGATGACACTTCTCATGTGGCTACCTTGTTCTTTAGAGAAGTGGTGAAGCTTCATGGAATTCCAAAAAGTATTGTGTCGGACCGTGATCCTAAGTTCTTGAGCTACTTTTGGAAGACTTTGTGGAATTTAGTGGGAACCAAGCTCTTGTTTAGTACCTCTAGTCACCCTCAAACCGATGGCCAAACCGAGTTGACTAATCGTACCATGTCCACCGTTCTCCGAGCTATCATTAGCAAACACATGAAAGATTGGGATCTTAAGCTACCTCAAGTTAAATTTGCTTACAACCGCTCTCATTGGATAGCTACCGGGAAAACACCATTTGAAGTAGTGTATGGATTCAATCCCCGCATACCACTTGACTTGTTGCCTAGTATCCTTCAAGAGGAGTTGATCTTTGAGGCGAAAGATAGAGTTGAAACGATGAAAAAACTTCATGAAGATGTCAAGAAGATAATTGAGAAGGCAAATGAGAGTTACAAGGCAAGGGCAAACAAATTCAAGAAGCCAAGGGAATTCAATGTAGGTGATCTTGTGTGGCTCCATCTTCGGAAGGAAAGATTCACGGCTAAGAGAAAGAACAAGCTCACGACAAGATCCGAAGGCCCCTTTGAAGTTGTGGAGAGAGTTGGACCTAATGTTTACAAGATCAAACTACCGGGAAACTTTGGTGTTCATGCTACCTTTAATGTTGGTGATCTTGCTCCTTTTCTTTTTGAAGATGATATTGGTGATGATGAGCCGGAATTGAGGGCAATTCCTTTTGAAGAGGAGGGGTTTGACGCGGGTGCATGGAACTTAGTAGAAGAAGTGGAAGACTTACCATGTGTCATGACACGAAGTCGGGCCAAGCTTCTTGGAGGTCACCTTTCGGGATTAACCATCATCACACTTGAAGACAAGAAGAATTGAAGAGGTTCAAACGAACCTAGGAAGTTCGACCGAACCATTTTGTCAGTTTCAAATCCGATTTTGTCAGTTTTGCAGCAGTGGTCGAACTCCAGAGGTTCGGCCGAACTTACCCTTAGTTCGGCGGAACCTTTTCCCGTTTTCTTGTTAGTTTGTGCGAACTACTTAAGTTGTTTTAAGACGTTTTGCATCTTAATTAATGTTGAATTTTGCTAGATTTTGTAATCAAAGAGACTTTCTCTCTCTACCATAATCTTTGTGATTATCTTGCTTTCTTTGTGATTGCTACCTTGTAATCTTTGTGGTTACACCTTATCCTAGCTTTACTTGGTGTTGGCTTTGATTAAGACCCCTATTTTCATTATCTTGGTGATTTTGAGATAGGTTTGTCTTATTTTGTTGGTTTGAACTTGTTGTTACTTGATTTCTCCTCCCTTTTTCTTGGGTTTTAATTTGTTGGTTATTTCATATCATCAACCAAAACCACAGTCCCAATTTTGTAACGATTTTCAAGCAATTACATTGTTCAATTTGTGAATTGCAGCGCGTAGGGGGGGGGGAATTAGCAGTGCAAGGGGAGGGGGAATTAGCAACATGGCAGTGATATTTGGGGAGGAATTGGTGGTTGTGTGGGGGTTTTGGGGAGAGGGGGATGGTGTTTTAGATGGTAATGGCCGGAGCGGCAACTAGGGTGTTGGTTGCATGGGGTTCGATGAGGCTGGTGGCTGGGCTGGCGGCGACTAGGGTGGTGGTTGCGTGGGTGTCCGTCGAGGCCAGGCTGGGTGGTTTTTTTTATTTTTTTAATTTTTAGGCCAATCAGAACTTGACACGTGTCAAGTGACCTGATATAATTGGTCACTGACTTTTGTTGACCGGTGAGGATTGAAGAAATTCAAGACCCCCTAAAGTTCGGATTATTCCAGTATAATCCAAAGTTGGGATTATTCTACCAAAATTGATGAAAGTTGAAATTATTATTTCTAATTTTTTCTTTTTTGTATAAGCCAGAGTTGGATTTTACACTATTCTAATGTCGCCTTTGACTTAAATTTTGTTACCAATACACAATATATAAATATGATCATGTAATATGTTGTTGGATTATTGTCATAAAGTCTGCTTTTATAAAAAAAAGTTTTCATAAATTTTAATAATCTCTAATTAAAAATATTGATGGTCAACATTGTGTCTCGACAAATGCGCAAATACAACTCTAATTTTTTTTTAAAATGGATGGAGTATTTTTTTTTTGAAACCACAGATGGAGTATATATATTTTTTTGAAATCATGGAGAGAGTATAATATGTTAAAATGATTTTGTTCGGTTGTTCTTATAAACGTTATGTATGATTTTAATATTTATACAAAGTATGCTTACCAAAATGATTTATTATTTTTAATTAAAATAAATTTTATTATTAAATGATAATATTTTGAGAAAAAATTGATAATATTTTAATAATCTTGGATAATGATATATTTCAATACCTCATTTTAAATCTAAGTTAGTATATTTGTAACTAAAAGATTCCTAGTATATAAAATATATGTTAAAAAAATAATAAAAAAATTAATAGAGTATTAGATTAAATGTGTTGTCAAAATGGAAATAAATATTATTGTAGTTTATAAAACAGAAGCCATTACAATTTGGCAAAAAAAAAAAAAGTTTAAAAAATTAAAAACAAAGGAAAAGAAAAAAAGGCGAGAAATTTTTATGACATTATGACAAGTGTCACTTTAGGTTTTGCTTTTAGTATAGGTTAACTAGGTTAAATCATGTGTCATGCACTGTGATCTATAATTATAAACTAAATTAGCCCCGTGCGATGCACAACGTAAAAAATTTCAACCCATTAATTGCAATGGTATTTAGATCTAAGTAATTTTGAAGATAGTAAAAATTTTACCAAATTATGCAATACAAAATACTTTTAAATCGGGAGTAATAATATTTGGAAGCCAGATAATTTTTCTTATAAATCCATAATAATGTAAATATATATATATATATATATATATATATATATATATATGTATATAGAAAATAACATACTTCGTAATATAATAATTGTCTTCAAAAAGAATATACTCTCTATATATTTTAATAATTTAAGGTAAAAAAATTAGAAGGTTTTTTTTAAAAAAAAAAGTAAAAATAAAAATTAGAATATAATGTCAGCAATGTTATGAACAGGGTGGAAATATTTGTGGATATCCATTTTCCTCCTTTGTATCATCCCGAAACAATCTAGATCTAGGGTTTATATTCTTATCCAATCAAACTCTAATATATTGTATGTATATATACACCTTATCATATGGAATAATATACACAGATTTATTCTCTTTCAATCTCTCATCTTTCCCCTTATTTTACAATACGTTATAAGTACCAACCCTAGCCGACTGAGCATGCAAAAGTTAAAGGAATATG
The DNA here is from genome assembly GCF_001683475.1 of Chenopodium quinoa. Classification (NCBI taxonomy): domain Eukaryota; kingdom Viridiplantae; phylum Streptophyta; class Magnoliopsida; order Caryophyllales; family Amaranthaceae; genus Chenopodium; species Chenopodium quinoa. The sequence goes on from NW_018745000.1 coordinate 4,461,789, forward strand.
ATATTACAGATATTGAGGTAGGTATCATCGTTCTTAAAACCTTAATTTTGGATGTGCATATGATAGTTGTGTAATTTAAGAGTTGCAATGTTTCTCAATGTGATATTAAATTATCATGTCTAATCCTTAATTTTGTTGAATTATAAATATTGTTTCTTGTTGTCAATGTTAAATTGATTATGATACCAACCATTATTTTTGTGAGGACCGAAATTACATTTACATATTAGAATTTAAAAGTTTTATACTCCATATGACACCATACAAGTCCAAATTAGATTGATGTTGTATTTTTCAGTTTTTCTTTGTTTAACATTCAAAAACTTTATGCATCAAATTACTACAAGTATCTTTTAATTGCACTAACTAGTTGGTTTTTAATTATTGTCATAACCTTGTATGTATTTACAGTTATAGATTATTAGATTCCATGTGATACAATTCTTACTTTTCTAATCAGTCATTGATCGTTGGTTTGAATTGGTTAAGATCTTTTACATTTGTTATAAAATATACTATTGTTTGATTATCAACATACAAGATACTTCCTTTTTTTTTTTTTTTTTTTCTTTTGTAGTGCTCTAAGATACAACTTAATACCTCTATAATATTATAGTATGTATACTGTTGTTGGCCTATTATGTTTAGAAAAGTATCGAATAATATTATGCTCTTATTTGTGCATTAAGTGATATTTTTTCCAATAATTTTCTTCCATCATATATAATGTGATGATTATAATTGTATATTCAAAGTCTTGACTTATTAGGCTTAGAATTTATGGTCTAATTCTTCCGTATTGGATTTGGTTTCTTCATGGGGTGCATTTAATTATTCAACCCATACTGATTGTAATAAATTTTGTTGTATACAACTATAAATATATACTTTACTAAGGTACATTACTCGTACTCTAGGAATCGAACTTCCAAACTCGGTAAATTTGTGAAGTTTGTTAATTACTGTACAATTCAATTAAGTATTGTTTGCATAATTATGTTTAACAATTCCTCTGTATTGTTTAATTTTAAAGTAAGATTATCGAGAATGATTTAATTAGTGAGATTGCTTATACATGGATGATGTCGTACCTTATTGAATGTTTATTCTTGACGAGCCCAAATTATGTTAAAATTTGTTTCAAAATAAATTTGAGAAAAATCATCTATTTTTTTTTTAATTAGATGTGAAAGAAATTGGTGAATTATTATTGGTGAATACATATAGTTTCCTGTGAAATAGGGAAGACAATTACTACTAGTAATTTGCAAGACTATACTCTATAATTGCATATTCTTCTCCACTTATGAGCTAGTTTCTGATTATATAAATCATGTACACACCGTCTAATTGACCTAAACTTGTTACCGTGATCATATTATTAGTTAAATTTATATTATTATGGAGCATACTATCTTGATTTTTATATTAACATTAGATTGTGTGATTTCATTCAATTATATGTGACCTTATACATACTCCTACATGAAGATATATTATTAATGATGTGTAAATTGAATAATTGAAGTTTCGTAAATATAGACCTGAAGTTTCTTAAATTTATAATAGGCTAAAAACCTTCCAGAATAATTTAGAAGTGTCTAATAGTATTGAAAGTATATGTTCCTATATATGTCATTCGAGACTTATTAGCTGATTCTCGTAGATGAATGGGAAATCTCATGATTATTGAAGAATTATGAAGTATATTTGCATGTTATTCTCTTAATTATATATAATTTATGGAAAATTCATAAGAGTATCTATTTGAGAAAAGAATAGTGTTATGAGTTCAAGATATTAAACATGCTATTTTGAGCAAATTACTTAAATAATGTATTATGCCCATAGTTTATAGAATTTTCAACATAAAGATTAATATAATTGGGCAAGAGGAACAAGTAAGAGTTTTATAAGAATACTTTTCTTTGCTTGATACATGACATTACCAAAAGAATTTATGGTTTAAGTGCAAGGGATTTCGAGCTTGTTGGATAACTTAATTTATTTCATATCCCCACGTGCAAGGATTAGGGGGAGATATTGTTATTATATGTAATCCTTGCACATGAATTGTATGATATATTGATGGTCAGCAGTGCATACATTAGCATTAATATCAATGTCAATAATTTATTTAATAAAAGCGACCACATAATTTACATATTTACAAATGACAACATCCTGAAGATAAGATGTAAATAAATGAATGTCATTGATCATTACTAGTTGTAAATGCTCCAATTAAAATTATTGTCCCGCAAGGACAACATTGGTTACTAATGAAACCTAAAGCACGGCTGAAGCGTTGTAGTCCAATAGATTAAAAATAAAAAATAAAATAAAAACCTTTGGGAAAAAGGAATGGAGCAACTATTGACAATGACAAATTTGAGAAAATGATAAATCCCATTACATTTCTAGAATAAAATCATTTTTAATAAAATCATTATGTCTCATGATTATATAAAAGACTCTAAACTACAGCAGAGTATATATAAGTAATTATTGGATAAACTATTAGTTGATTGTCTTGCCAATTGTATAAAGAAACACATGTTGGTGTTCTAATATCACATCACATTCATTCATGTCCATGCATCAAGTAAGTTTAATAAAGTGATCACTAGTGTTGGAAAACTGACCAAAGTTCAAATTTAGAGAAGTGATTGGATGTGATAATTAAATTAGGCCATCCGGGTTTAATAATTACCCGTCATGGAAACCTGAAGTTTCATTTGATAATGTGCTGACGCTCTCTTAATGTTAAATATATGAAATGAATTGAATGGCAAGACATAACATTTAGATTGAGCCATATTTGGATTGTGATTCATAACAATTTGTATATATGAAAAATTTCAAGGGTTAATAAGTTTTGATTTCTTATATAAAAAAGTAACGAGTGACCAGAAGCTCACCAAAATAACTTATATATTATTGTCAACTATCAAGTGACTAGAAGCTCACCAAATACACTATTTAAGTCTTTAAAGAACTAGAAGATCACCAACTACTAAAATTACAAGCAAGTGATTTATGCTTGTATAACAATTCTTTTGATTGGGGCTATAATATGTCAACACATAAGAAAAAGGAAAAGAAGGAAATTCAACTGCACAATATATGTCTCCCCATTGATGTTGAATTATTGATCTCCTGAAGAGAACAAATTGTAAAAGATTTAATAATAAATACATATGTGTTATGCAATGTATAGTTAATGAAGAAATAATTTAAAATTGCTCTCTAGAAGAGATAACAGCTTGTTTTAATATAATTATATTGAGAGATAAATTTTGTTGATTATGATCCTCCCATGAAATGAATTTTATTGCAAAGTACTAAGTTGGTGAAGAACTGTGATGCCCCTATATATGAGATATTTTACCAACTTAGGGGGAGAATTGGAGTAAGTTGGCAAAAGTTAATTAAACTGATTATCCCTATATAAATAATGGTAATTTGAAATGTTTTCTAGCCAACTTTTGTCCATATGCTATCAAGATATGTTGCACATTGAGATAAAGCTTGCCAATTGTATATACTTGAATCACTACACCTGAAGTGTAGATTGTATAATTGGTTCCAAAATAAAGATGTGATATATGGCAAGATAGTGCAATTGACACTTTTAATAGTGTAATAGTATATTAATACCAAGTGTATTAAATATCTTTGAAGTTGTGTAGATATCTGAACTATTACAATAGATGGCCTATGATGTAAGAAAAATTATGATGGTACCAATGAAAGATGTATTCAGATATCATTGTCAAAATAGCAAGCAAATTAAAATTGTACCTTGAGGAATTATATGATGATACCGGTATATGATGGAACCGATAAATAATGCATATGCATGATATAATGGACTAGTGAATAAGGGATCTGGAATATATGTCCATTTTAGTGTCGACATAATGATAACAATTAAAGTTTATCATGGACCAGAAGTCCAATGAAATATGGATTTTAAAATCCACACTGTACAGTGTCTTGCATTATTTAGAGTCTTATGTATGTTCATATACATGTGTGAGTCATAGGTTAATGGATTATTCATTGCATATATTGAAAGTTGTTAGATGCATTACTCATTATATATTTTGTTTTCTATATCTCATATTGATGCATTAGTTCTATACAATAATTGTGGTATATGTGAATGTCTGTTCAAAATATATATAGTATGGCGTATTAGTAACTTTGAAGGAAAATTACAAAGAAATATTTATATTCCAATGGGCTTATAGTTGTGATGAAATTATTGAAAACGTCGATTTAATAACATGTTATGAATCATGTAAGAAGAGTTCATGAAAAACTTATATATGACGTATTAAAATAACCAGCCCTACAATTTTTTGAATATTACAATTATCAAACTCTTGAAAATTTTATGTGACTACATCATTGACATCTCAACCTGAAGTTTGAGTATATAAGAGTTAGTGAGATTTACTATTTGTATTCAATTCGTAGAAAAATTATCGTGTAGTTAATTATGAAACTTCTAAAGAAACGGGATACTTATGCGTGAGAATGTTTCTTATGGTCCAGAAGAACCATAATTAATGTATATAATTGCATATGTTATATTATAATTCATATGAGATAGAAGAACGACATTAATAATGACAAGTTTTGTCATCAAATGATTATTAATGAATGTTTGATCAAATAATGATTATCAATTTCTATTATTAACGACTTCCAGAAGAAGTCATAACCGCATAAGTTTAATTTTAAATCAACTATTAAACAGAGATTTGATATAATGATATTAGAGATAAACACATATATGGTCAAATGAAGACACTTCACATGTTCACGTGAAAACTTGAAGAATTGGAGATGCAACTTCAGCTTAGGAGAGTCGAAGATCAACGAATGATACTTTACTTACTACATATGAGAAGATATCCAAACATATTGGATTCATCGTTGCGGCATTAGAAGATCTCAAGTTATGTATTCATCAGGAGGAGAAAATATGAGCTGCACTCTTTTTCCCTTGACCATGATTTTGTCCCAAATTGGGTTTTCCTGGTAGGGTTTTTAATGAGGCAGCATCTTGAGCGTATTACGAAGAATGATGTACTCTTTTTCCTTCACTATGTTTTTATCCCACGGGGTTTTTCATAGTAAGGTTTTAATGAGGCACAATCTTCGATAATGGACATCCAAGGGGGAGTGTTATGAAATATTTCACTACAAAAAAATGTCCATATAGAAACGGAATTCTAGCGACGGAATTTCATCCGTTTCTAAATTAGAAACGGAATAAAAAAAATCCGTCCCTAAATTAATTTAGAGACGGAATTTAAAAATCCGTTTCTAATATAGAGACGGAATTTAAAAATCCGTTTCTAATATAGAAACGGAATTAAAAATTTCGTCGCTAAATTAGCAACGGAATTGAAACTCCGTCTCTAAATTAGAAACGGATTTTTTTTCCGTTGCTAAATTAGCAACGGATTTTTTTTTTCGTTGATGAATCTAGCAACGGATTTTTTTCCGTTGCTAAATTTAGAGACGGATTTTTTTTTCCGTTGCTAAGTTAGCAACGAATTTTTTTATTCGTTGTTAAGTTAGAGACGGAATTTTTTTTTTCCGTTGCTAATATGAGCAACGGATTTTTTATTCCGTCTCTAGATAATTTTTGAAACTAATTATTTAAAATATTACATTAGAGACGAATTATGTAAGTTAATTTCATCTCTAAACTAGAAACGAATTTTCAATCCGTCTCTAAACTGGAAACTGATTTTTAAATCCGTCTCTAAATTAGAGACAGATTTGAAATTCCGTTTCTAAACTAGAGATGGATTTTAAATTCCGTCTCTAATATTTCTTTCATTTATTATCAATTATGTGCGTAAAAGTAAACAAATAATATTTGGTAAGAGTTTCAATATTTGACATTGAGGTCACGGGTTCGACTCCTACTAACAGTAATATTGCGATTGGAGATTCAAGGAGCGTTACATGTAAAGCCGAGTCAGGTTGACCCAAGTGAGGTCGACCCAAATAGCAGCTCTTTTTTAGATTCAAAATATTTTTTTCGTTGCTGAATCTAGCAATGGATTTTTTTTTCCGTTGCTGAATCTAGCAACGAATTTTTTTTTTTCCGTTGCTGAATCTAGCAACGGATTTTTTAATCCGTTGCTAAAGCTAGTGACAGATTTATTTTTTTGTTGCTAAATCCAACGACAAATTTATTTTTTCCGTTGCTAAATCCAGCGACGGATTTTTTTTTTTACCGTCTCTAAATTCATTTAGCGACAAGGTTTTTACCAACGGAGTGATTCCGTTGATTAATCCGTAGCTAGCTATGTCCAGCGACGGATTTTTAGCAATTAGCAACGGGTTTCACCTGTTGCTAAAAGGCCAAATTTTTGTAGTGTTTGTGGATATCCATTATCCTCCTTTGTATCATCCCAGAATAATCTAGATCTAGGGTTTATATTCTTATCCAATCAAACTCTAATATATTGTATGTATATATACACCTTATCATATGGAATAATATACACAGATTTATTCTCTTTCAATCTCTCATCTTTCCACTTATTTTACAACAAGCAATTAATTTAGGTAGGAAATTTTTTTACCACAACTTGACATTTGTACAATTTAAATAGAGAATGATGTTAGCGGTTGTTACTTTAGTTATATTTATAGATTAATTGATTGATTTGCAATATCTTAGCTGGTTGGATTAAGCTAGCAATTTTATGAAGATAGTTTAAGAAAGATAAACTTGAATTTTCCCTTAGTTAAGGGCTTCGAATTAGTTGTATGCAGTTTTTTTTAATACCTTTTTATATACGAAGTGTTTTGTTTTGTTTTGTTTTTTTTTTTAAAAACTATTTGCATCCTTAATTTGATTGAAATCTTGAATAGTTCATAGTGTTGGATGGTTGACACCCATGTTATTATTATTATTTAGTTGTTGTTAATTTTCTCTAATAGGATTTCAAGATAGAATAATTTTTTCCCTCATTTTTGTATGTGTGTGTCTTAATAATTTTAAATCTCTATCTGAAGGTTATGTTTTCTCTTTACTTGAATGTGATTAAATTCAAATTGCTTTTACAACAAAGAATTTGAAACAATTTTTTTTATTTTTTTTTTATTTTTATTCAGTACAAAGCCACCTAGTATATCCAAAGTACATGACAACATAATTGTTTCACATATGAGAGCCTTTATACAAATTTTGCCCCCAAGCCTATAATATATCAGGAATGGGCCTAGCGCGACTTGATTCGAAAAGTAACTCGTTTAAGATTTTAACTTGTATGGACACGATATGCAAATTTGGTAATTTAGCATAATTTAGGCTTGAGTTGGACTCACTAGACTCAGTCAAAATCGACCCAATTACCTGAATTCACACCTACATAATTTAGACTTGAATTGGACTCACTAGACTCAACCAAACTCGACCCAATTCAGTTCAGTTCAGTTCAGTTCACTAGACTCAACCTAATTTCATTCTCTCATAAAATATTCATTTCAGCTCAGTTCAATTCAGCTCAACTCCAATCAATTCAGCTCCAATCAGTAAAGTTCAGCTCAGTTCAGTAAATGTGAACATACCCTTAATTGCATGAAGTTTGGGTTGAATGTGTTAAAAGTGGCTTATTGGAGAATTTAGTATTGCAACTTTATTCCAAAATAACCAACATGGTAAAACTTAGCACTTTTGCAACACACTAGTTTGACCATTAATATAAATACTCCCTCTGTTTCGAAATAATTGACACACTCCATTAAATACAAAGTTTAATAAAATAATAAGTGGACATCATAAAAAGTGTTATATAATGTAAAGGTAAGTTATTTAAGCAATTTTTAGGGAACGTTCAAATTTAATGTATATAAAAACAAAATGGGACAAGTGAGAATGGGAATTTTTTTTTTTTTTTTGAAACGGTAGGTATAGTAATTAATTCTAATTAAACAACGGTGGTTTTTATTACTCCCTCCGTCCCTTAATTAGATGCCTATTTCTCTCTATTATGTAAAGAATAAATGTTAAAAATAGGCATCTAACAAAGAGACGGAGGGAGTCCTTTTTAAGGTAGTGTGCCAGTTATTTTACTCAACCAAAAGAAAGATGTTTGACTACTGGAACCCTACAGCACCTAACTACTGGAAATATCTCTGGAAGTCCGATCTTCTATCAGTTTGGAAGCATTTTATATGGAAGATTGCTCAGAACATCCTCCCTACGACATACAACCTAACAAAAAGAGGAATTATAACATCTAGACATAAGACATTGCCCTCTATGTAATGAAGATTTGGAAAGCATGAATCCCTTGTTCCGCTTCTGTAACATTTCCAAGAGGGTTTGGGCATCCTCCCCTCTTGGTATCCCTTTCCACTAACCCCTCTCATTTGTCTTGCAGGGAATGGATGATTAACTTCACCAATTACTGTATGAGATGTTTTCCTACCGACCCTTCGATTCTAGTTATGTTCGTGGCTGGCTTATGGTCCATTCGGACACACACAGAAATGTAATCAATTTTAGAGGCGTGAGTGTAAACCCCAGCAAAATACTGGATGTTGCACAGATGCGCGTTCGAAGACGGGAGACTGCTAACAAAGTGGCTGTGGACAACAACGTGCAGAATGCACCAGGGAGCCAAGACAAGCCTATGCTATGGTGCGTAGGGAAGGTTTCATCCAGGAGCAGCATTTCAGTCTGTGTAGATAGATGCGGCATGGAAGAGGCAAATCCTCGCAAAGTCAGATTCCTGGATAGGAGCAGTAGCGTGCATAGCAGAATCTGATGATCTCCATCACTTGAAGGAAGCGGCAAGAGTTCATGCATGCACTTCCAATCAGGCTGAAGCGATGGCCATCCTAAAAGCAATCAAGGGAATTCCGGAGAGTTATGGCAACCTGATTATAAAGACGGATTCCAAACAGCTCATCCAAGCGTTAAGGGACCCCAACAAGGCGGAAGAGGAGCAGAAGCACCTAATCAAGGACATAATAACAGCTGCCAGCAAAAGGGATTTTGCTGTATGTGTAAACGTGGATAGACACTTAGTCAATAAGGCCCATAAACTAGCTGTTGAGTGCAGGAAGCCAGGAAGTATGGGTAGCTTATTGGCTCTAGTGTTAATCTCTATAACCACTGCCTAAAATAAATAAATAAATAAAAGAATTATAAATATATTGGAACATTATGTGTAATGAGTTTGATATATTTTCATGTAAAGAGGTCGGGTAATTGTGTAGCTCACTTAATGGCGAGACAAGTCCCACCTAATGGCCTTGAGCATATGTATTTAAATGATTTCCCGTAGGGTATCATTTCCCTTGCTGAACTTGATATAGGCTGATCTTTTGATTTCGAATATATGCTCTTTGCCTCTTTGAGCCTTTTCAAAAATATATTGAAACATTAGTAAAAACATTAAAAAGTTATTGTTTAGCTATAAATCTACTTCACAGATTCCACACTGGTTAGCAACTTAGCTATATGGTGAGCTCTATATACCTGATCTCAAATCAACTTTCAGAATATTATAGACTTGGAATTTTGGAAGCACATCAAGTCGTCAGATTTCCCCTATGGTCAAGTGGATAAACATGCCACCGTTCCTCGTATTGAAGCATAGAGAATAGCGTGGTGCAGTCCGAGTACACCAGGAATGGTTCAGGCCTAGACTCCACTATAGTGCAATGATGCAAGCTGAAGCCTCAGCCTGCAGGCACTTTAAGACAATCCAAAGGTGCCTGCATCACAATCTTTGCCTGTAACATACTCCGTGTTTGTCCCCTATTCCAGGAGCCATCAACCTGAATTGTGCAATAAGGACCAAGGAAAATTTTGTCTCTCCAAACATTACCTTTTTTTTTACAAATTAATGCTTGTTACTGATCAGAATTTCCCAAACAACCAAACCTATAGTCGCTACATGGTTACATTTATGAATTGTTCTCTAGCAATCTCTCTTCTCAAGGTCAAATGGGTAGTTGCTCTTCACAAATACCTTAAATGCCCAAAAAACTAAGAAAGGATTGTAATGTTACATTACAATTTCATCCCAAAAACATAAAATTTACAATGGTGCTAGGAGTACAAATACAGTACAACAGCATCAAAAAGCAGAAGCAGAATAAAGCACAACATAAGCACTTAAGCAGTGTTTAAAACCTTAGTGTCTGTAAAAAAGGCAAGGGACAACATTTATTTAACTGTAATTATATCAATATTTATTTAACTGCAATCATAAAAGGATGAAAAATGGAAGAACATGGATAATTATACTCCCATATGATGCAAACAAAGAGAAAAAAGGAAAAAAAAAAATCTGCAAGTTCTACTGAAGTTAACCAAGCCAAATTAATAAAACAAAACCTAAGATCTAAAACAAACTCCTATAAATTAACTAATAAAACCTAAAATCTAAACGTAAATCCTTCAAATTAGCACAATTTCAATCTAGTTTATCTCAAAGTACCGGAGTACATGAGCAGTTTCCACTTTATTTAACCAAAGAAATTAGAGTTTCACTCTTGCCTTGAGATTAAGGCATTGTTCTTCAAAAGAACTAAGACATATAGCAAAATAAGACCAATTATCATCGACAACGCCAAATTAAGGGAGATGGATGTATGAAAGAGGAGTTGGGAAGAACGGCTATAACCCTTCAACTTCGCACAATTTCAATCTAGTTTATCTCAAAGTACCAGAATACATGAGCAGTTTCCACTTTATTTAACCAAAGAAATTAGAGTTTCACTCTTGCCCTTGAGATTACGGCATTGTTCTTCAAAAGAACTAAGACATACAGCAAAATAAGACCAATTATCATCGACAACGCCAAATTAAGGGAGATGGATGTATGAAAGAGGAGTTGGGAAGAACGGCTATAACCCCCTGACATGAATGTTCAAGTTACAGATTAAACATATATTTAGTATTCATAATTGTATCTTTACATGTAATATAGGTGTTATTAAGTATTCACAGGAACATCCCTGTATCTTATTGCATTCCTTTAACATCCCTCGATTAAGTCTGCTGATAAATTAAATGGCATAAAAAAGTTCATGCAATCCTGTCAAAAATCAACTACAAAGTAATAGCTAATCATTAAGCACAGCCAATGTTGGAAGTATAAGCATGTGAGAGAAGGTGATGGAAAAACGGAAATCTTTACATGAAATCTAGCACATATAGAGATGAGATTTTGAATTAAAATGATTACGAGCAATATGAAATGAGCAGTATATGAATAAATTTTGACATATATATACAAATTCAGGTCACATACAACAGGAATGTGAACTCAACAAGAAATAAATCTCTTACAACATAAGTGTCGAAAAGTACTGCTCGAATTCCTGATCTATTGTTGGCTTCTGTCTACCCATATCTCCCTCTGCATCCAAACGAAATGTTGTCTTTAGAATAAAATATTTAAGTTCTCCACATATAAACTGGTAACTGGAAAACTAACAGTTTTGAAATTAAATTTAGTAAGACATAAGAGTCCGCTACTATTGTGATTCTAGAATGTGCTTCCTAAAAGAGTAAAGGCTAAACAGCCAACATGTTATTTCCTGTGAAGTGTGAATCCAGATCAAACCTTTCTTCCTTATTTGTAGTGGTGAAAACTCAAGCTAAATTCTACTAAATTATGTCCAAGGCTTTAAACACAAGAGTTATGTGCAAGGTATTAGATAGTGAACATGTTACACTTAATACAAGTTTTCTCTTATAAAGAATGACTAAATTACCTCCATCAGCAATCCACCTATCTGACGATGGAATCCCACTGGAGGAAAGTAACCCTTCAAGTTGTTCAGAAACATGTGCCTTGCTGTCCCTATAATATTGTGCGTCGATGCACTCCTCCAGACAGTCAACATCATACCACCCAATAGTACTCTCCTGATGAGGAAGATGGTTTTCTTCCATATCATCCCCTTTGGCATTGAAAATTCCACTCTCTAGTGAAAGGGAATCAATTCCAGAAGTGACTGGTCTTGAATTAGCCCAGGAAGTAGAAGCCTCATCATACGATTCCGTCTTTCGAAAACCTGCTTCAAAAACCACTTCCGTAGATGACTGTGAACCTCCCGGAAAGCTATTGCTGTCTTGTGTTGATTCAACTAACATGTTAAGGAATTCTGCACCCTCTTCATTCGCAGATCGTAATGATCCACATTCAGATTCGTCAGCTGCCTCATAGCATACATGCTTTGGAGCAGGCAGGCCAAAGTCTTCAGCAGCTACAGCTAACTGTTTTCTTTTCTTCAAGTTGGAGCCAACAAGTTTCATTTTCTCAATTTAATGAAGCTCTGGATAAAACAACCAAGAAAATTTAAGAATCCAAACACCTATCACTTAGCTCAAGGAATATGCACCATAAAATGTTAATATTGTGTGCCTGGACAGCACTAGAAATGCAAGCTGTGTAATCAACAAGCTACGAAAACGTGACAACCTAATTGGTTGAAAGAAACAACAAAACTATGTCCTCAAATGATCTTAGACATTTAAGGTGCTGGGATTTTCACCTTTCCATCATATGGCAGTATGCCAGTATGGCCTATGACTTTAAAAATTGTAGCTCAGTCAAACATAAAATAGCAGATTATCATATCATTCATCCTTAGCAAATTTCAAGATTCTTCAATAAAAAGAATTAGATAGGGCTTTTGTCGATATCCCACCATGACTTTACCTCAAATCCATGTGATTTGTGCAAACTCCATATTATGGTGAACCATATGTTTCATACCCCAACTTTTGTTTTCTCCTTTCGTTGATTTTTGCAAATTCCATCCTTTGAGTTTACATTTTTACCTCAAAGCTTGTTAAATTTCTATAAAAAGTACAAGATTATCACTAAGATAACCCAGCAATTGTTTTTCCTTCAAAACCAATATTAGTGACAAGATTTTCACATATGTAGGTACTAACCGAGATGACATCTCCCCAATGCTAAGCAATGTTTAGCTTTCCAGTTGTATTCTTTTTTCAATCCATGAACTGGAACTCCATCCTTTAGTTGTTTCCAAATAGGAAAATTTGTTGAAAACCATCTTATAAAAACCAAATTTTGTTAAAAACCATCTTATAATTTTTTTTTTTTTTTTTTTGGTCCCGAAACACATCTCTTTTAAAATTTTTTTTGTTAAGTCCCACCTCTTCCCGGATTCCGACCATTAACTCATGTTTCTGACGTTGAGCGAAATCCGGGAAGAGGTGGGACTTAACAAAATAAATTTTAAAACAGGTGTGTTTTGACAAAAAAAAAATTATAAGATGTTTTCAACAAAACTTGGTTTTTATAAGATGGTTTTCATCAAATTTTCCTTCCAAATAAAATAGAAAAAAAGGTGGATTCCAAAAGTGAAGAAAGACTGCAGGAACCCTGGAAAACATAACCCCTTGAAGGTGGTTTTTGTCACTTTTCTTATATATGTTAATGAACTGAAAATTATTATGAGACACACAGTAATGTTCAGGAGTATATACAAGAATGTGGGAGTCAGCAGTGCTTAAAGAGCATTTTTTAGACGCACGCAAGCCTACTGAAACGAGCAACACAAAGATGACTACAGAATGTGTCAAAGATTATATTGGACAAAAAAAAAAATATCAACATGATTTTGCATAAACAATCCCTAGACCACAAGCTAGAAAGCTCACAAGTTCCATTGCTTGATTTTACATCTCATCAAACCAGCATGATAGCTAGTACTTGAACAACAAAAACACCTGACAATTTCCAAATAAGCTACAACGAACTAGTCTAGAGGCAAAACAATGAGAACATTGATCATATATCCAAGAGCATGTTAGCAACAGCCATTTAAGTGCTTGGCTCAGTCTACTGCATATTAAAAATTACGGAGTAGTTCCAAGTAGAAAGGACTTTAGTCTAAGAGAAGCTCCTAATGATGTCATCGTGACAAAAAAGAGATGTGGTGGTTCAGATAAGCTTAGCGGCACTCCATGATAAAAAACTTAACCAGGGAAAAAAGAAGATTTTGAAGAATTGAAATAGAGTCCTGTGATTCCTGTCAGTTGGAAAAATAAAATTCCCAAGTAAGAGAAAAATCCCCGGGGCTCTCCTTGTGGTGTTTGAGTCTATCTGCAATTGGGGTTGACAGGGCACATCTAGGAAAGTTGAGGCATTTGTAGCTTGGAAAAAAAAAAAAGGTTAAGGGGAAATGAATTGTTGAGCATTTGTAGCATCAGAGGCTGGTTCTTATATCAACATGTTGGTAAACCTTAATAAGGAATTTGATTTTTGAGAGCATAGCCTTGTTGCAATAGGATTTAAAGCTCTTTTATATAAAGCTTTTGTATTATTTGATCCATGACCTTCATTATAAACACGGGAACTTTTCAGATTTTGTAGGTAAGGTCAAATAGAAATCATTAGAGTCCATTACACAATGAACTCATAAATGGCATAATTTGTCTCAAACAAAATACCTTACAAGATCTACAACAATATTTTATAGTTTCACACTCCCAGCTCATATAGGGATAACACCGGCAAAGAGGGTATGTGTATGCCACTATGCACTACAAAAGCACACTCATAATTAACCTTGATGAAGGATGAAGCAAGAATTGATGCAACTTAGTTTCAAACTGAGGTAAAAGATGGAAACAATAGCCATCCATGATACAATCTATATTATAATTACAGAGTCAGTTAATGAGGTTTCTCCAAAACTTCAATACTCAACTCATGATTTTTTTTATTTTTTTTTCCCCCTTTGACTGCTTTGAGTAACTTCCATTATTTTTTTTAAAAAAAAACTTCTGTCTTTCCTACGGAGTATTATTTTTCCTTTCTAAGTATACATGTTACATGTATACCATGCGCTAGCACGGATGAACAGAGGAAATAATCGAAAAACACAAACACAAAAACACAGACACAGACACAGACACATAACACAGCTTGGCATGTTCATTTTGTTAAAGCAAACAGTCAATAGTGTCTCTCCGTCCCTATTTGCCATATTGCATTTTGGGACCTCCATTATTATCAATATAAACCTTTTTATTCATACTCAAAAGAGGAAATACATACAATATCATTCCATAATTTTCAGCAGATTTTAAGATTATATGAAGAGGCTGTTATGATGAACATTTAACTTGAAATCAGAAATTTATTGGAAGACAGCAGAATCAAAAGCTGATGAGTTCAACTTTCACAGAAAGTTCTTCAGTCTTATCAGCACCACTCTAATAACTTCAATTCCAAGTTGACAAACAATAATTTAATGTAAAATTTCACCTACGACCCCATAAGTTTAATGGAATCTACAAAGCATCAGCTGCTCATACACAAAACTTTAAAAGCTCATACCACTTAATCAGAGTGCTCTCACTTAATAAGACAAAACCTAGATCAACCCCACATTTTATAAACATATGAACTCTTTTTGTATTCCATTACAGAGACAACATATGTCTGTTGGTACAGCCCTTTGGTGAATACATGCTGGTTTAAGCTTTCACTTAGTTGACACGAACCTATAAACGACATAATAAATGATGTGCACAAGACTAATATTGTAAAGGTAGCTAGTCGATGTCATGATAGAATGAAAAGCATGTTGATTGTATAGACAATATTAGCACATTAAGAGTCACCTTTTCAATTTTTGTTAGAAGGCAGGGAGAGAGGACGATACTTGTGCTAATTACAGTACTTGTTGGTTGTAGTCTCGATAGTAGTTAACACATTAAGAGTCACCTTTTCAATCCTTCATAGTAGTTGTGCCCCCAACCTCCTCAGTATAATTTCAGTTTATGCAAGACATACTTCATCCGAAACTGCATCTATATACTCATGTATTGCAATACCCTCCAGAAAGTTTGCATCCACACAATTGTCATATGTGACTAAGTGAGGTATGATGGCAATAGTATAGCACTAAATATACAAGCTTTAGACCACTTTCACGAATAAAGTGAGCTGTTTTTAGGATAAAATCCTATGTCTTATAATCACAAAATATCATGCTTTGAAATACTGTTGCCATTATCTAGTTAGCCACAATGCCACATTAGAATGAATACTCAAAAAATCCTTTTTCTTAACCAGGAAACGAAATATAAAGCAATACATACTAATTTTGATGAATAACAAAGAGTATAATAATAATTCAGAATACAACAACAACAATAAAATTTTAATTCCCAAAATGATTTGGGGTTGGCTAACACGAATCTTCATAAGGAATCGTACAACATAACAAGAGACATAACAAGATATTCAGAATAATAATCAAAATTCAAAACCTTACCCCTGTAATCTGCCATGAATGTATGCTTGTTTGAGATTAAATTAACAATTCAAAGATATCAAATTCGCCGCAAATCACCTTAAACCCTGCATAATAGAGATAATTCAATACAAACTATTTGGAAAATCTATAACTAATAGTCTTATACGAAGTACTAAAACCAAATCAATTGACACCACCATTATATATATATGACAAAATCATTCTAAATTCTTCTTTTTCCATATAAAATTACTCGTACTTATGATTATTTACTGATCCATACACTTTTATTGCAATACTACAACATATTTCGTAACACTTCCATTTGAATTTGCTTGATAAAACATTTTTTTTTTCCATTTGTATTGAGTTTTTTTTTTTTTTAAAAAAAAAAACCATTTTGTGATTAGTACTATGTAAAATCTTTAATATGAGTAATACACACATGAGTTTAAACATTCTCTTACGAACAAAAGATATTTACAAATATTTTAGTGCATCGCACGAGTACTAACCTATTTCCCGGAATAATTCAACGAAAATCAAAATCACAAGCATAAAAAAAAATATAAATAAATAAAAAAGTAAAAGTTTAAGCTCACCCTACCCTGTGAATCTGGAGTTTAAGTAAACAGTTATCTTCTGCAATTGAATTTCAAAAACCAAGATGTAGCTAGCAATTGAAGAAAAGAGAAATTGGGGATTTTGATGGAATTTCGATAATGGTGGATTACTACTTGTTAATACTGAAGGTTGCTTACGAAGTTACGATATCTAGTGGACTGTTCCCTCAGTCCCTCCCACGTGAATACCATGTGATTTATGGATTTTTTTGGGACAAACATTTTGGGATTTGAGATTAATTCTACCACAGTATTTTGGTATGGCCTGTTGCCAAGTCAGTAAAAATAATGGACTCAGATGTACGCATAACGGAACTGCTATTCACGTGCATAAGTACAAATTATAGGGGTTACTGGCTTTGTTAGGGTTATTTGTATTTTTCGAGGGTTACTTGTATTTTTTTTTTTTTGGGATTATTTGTATGAATACTTATTCAGGGGTTACTTGTATTATTACTTATTCGGGGGTTATTTGTATGGGTTAGTTTAAGGGTTAATTGTATGAGTTTCTTATTCAAGGGTCACTTGTATAAATTACTTATTTAGGAGTTACTTGTATGAGTTACTTTAGGGGTTACTTGTATGAGTTACTTTTTCAAGGATTACTTGTATGAGTTGCTTATAAGTCCCATACCAAACCAGTAACATCCTACAAGTAACCCATGACCAAACCAATAACACCCTATAAGTAACTCCTGACCAAACCAGTCGCACCCTACAAATACTCCACAATCTACTCATATTACTATTGCTTTTTCTATTGCTGAATTTTTTACGAAGAATGTTCGATCAATGATTTCACGAAGAAAACGAGCTCACATTTCTCTGGTTCTCATCAATTTCACTACTTCAAATGTTGTTGATAATCTTAAGGTTAATTAATTGCAATTTTTCATAGCACTTTGGCACCCAATTTCTACAATTTTGGGCTTTAATTGTAGCAATTTGACAAAGAGGAGAGAGAAAATGGGTGGAGTAGAAATATGGTTATTGGTGATGTGTGGTCTGAGTTGGAGAAAAATCTAAGAAAAGAGGGGAGAGAAAATGGGTCGAGTAGAGATATGATTGTTAGTAATGTGTGGTTTGGCTTGGAGAAGAAGCTAAGAAAAGAAGAGAGAGAAGACTTGTGGTATTTTGTAAAAAAAATAATAAAAAAATAATAATAATTGTCACTGGCCACACCGTGTAGCCAACCACATACAAAAATTTGTGTAATTCTATTTGTCACAACTTGACCAAATTTGCTTCATACAATCGTACGTAAGACTGTAAGAGACTAAAGTCTAAAGATCTTTTTCTTTAAAGTTCGTTAGGCTGCTAATGTCTGTTTTGCTTTGCTTTATTCTGTTGAAATATGTTATGCTCTGCTCTACTATGCTATTACATATTCTACATTGTTGACATTTGCTCTCTTCTACTAGAAGCTCAAAAGAATAGGACCTAAGTGGTCTAAGGCTCAAAACTTCAAACCTTGTACATTACATTTTTTTTTGTAAAAATTTGCTTAAAATAATCCGTATTATTATCAGTGTGTTCAAATAATACAACCTAAGCTATTTACTATCAACATCACCACCTTTTAGAATATTTGGGCGAAATAGTACACCGGCTATCTAGGTATCCCAAGGACTATAGCGTCCACATGCTCTCTTGTATTTAATACTGTTTGTAATACCACTCATGATTTTTTTGAAGGAACTTAATATACTACTCATATCAACAAGATGCATCTTTATTTTAGGGAGCTCGTAAAAAATATTTCTTAGTTAAACGTGCTTGGTTGAGAGTAGTTTTGGGATGGGTGACCTCCTGAGAAGTTTTCCCAGGGTGTGCATGAGTGAGGACAAAATGCGCCAAAAGGACTTGTATTGGTTTGTGAGGACAATTGTTGGCTCTTGATGCGCATTTTGTACCAATGTGCCCCACCCTAATCTAGGATCGGGATATTGTCATCACTGGAAAATAAGTGGAAACCCAGGGAGCACCCCTACAAAGCCGAGTACCATGAATCAATCTCTCATTTGCCACCTTTGTTAAGAGCCTCGAAAAGGTCTTTACACAAAGGAGATATAAGTAAGGTGATATAGGATCCCCATACCAGAGACCCCTAGATCACACCACTCACATTGTGTCACGTACAATACCATGTATAACATCGTATAACCTGGTGCAGTGTCACGGTGCATTGCCACGTATCGCGACGTTGTAATACCCCTATTATTTTAGTACTCTATCTATATATTTTATATAGCAAAATTTGGTTTGCTTTTTACTCTCTCTCAAATTTACAAGCAAGTTCTTTTTCTATTTAAGTTTCGAGGACGAAACTTGTTTTGAAGGATACAAATTTTTAAATGGATCTGGTTCACACTAATTTATTGTGGACCACTAACATAAGAGAAACTATGGTTGTTTTATAAATATAAAAAGGGAATCTATAATAATAAAAAATGTCACGATGTTGAAATAAAAGTCATTTTGGTAATATATAGGCTATAAGAGGTTAATCTTTTTGATGAAATATTTTATATACTCGTCAATGAAAATAATAAAGGTCACTATGTTAATATTAGGGTCATAACGTCGTATTTTAAATTCACAATACCATTAAACATTATACAAGTTTTAATAAAGGTTACTAGGTCCAAAATAAGGGTCACTATGTTCAATATAATGTCAGTTGCGTGTGTATAAACCTCGGGTCCACAATAATATTATTGTGGACCAGGTCCACGCAAGTCTTTCTGTTTTAAAGAGGGTAGATTGTAATACCCTAAATTTTTCACATGTTTTAAAGAGAGTAGATTGTAATAACCGTAAATTTGGTGTTTTTTTTTAGTGTAAAATTAGAATTTTCAATCAGTATTTAAAAGGTCTATCTTTTTATTTTTGATAAAATTATAAAACCTTGTACTGCGTATATTTTAGTTTAATTCTTTTCGCTAGCACCTGCTGTTATTCTAAAACCCTACTTTATTATTCGTAGTTTCATTATTAACTTCCATTCTCTTTATTTTGTCGTTTTCTTAGCTTCCTTCCTATCTCGTGCATTAGAACGCTCGTAAGGAGTCCTATTAAAACCAAGAAATATAGGCCTGCCTGCCATCCACACCAGAATAAATAGATTTTTCCGAAAAAACCTGCTAGTGGAGGAAGACCCCCTAGGGATAAGAGGCATAGGGCTAAAGAGAGTACCTACTTTTTTCAGTATTCGAAATCTCTCTTAAACCTTTTAGCCTTTGATTATCATCATGATTTTCCACCAAACTTTTACCATGATAAACTTACGTATCTTGCCGGCATGATGCCGTTCCAGTGAAGTTCTACAAATTATATACTCCGTATGAAGTGCTTTCATGATCAATTATCAACACTATTACTAACTTATCCAAAGTTCCGCCTGATTTGCAAGTTGTGAGTCGAGAGGCAATGGTATTCCTCTAACATTAGCTTAACTGTACGTTTATTGAGATAGGAACATATATTGTAATATGATATTATGAGAATAATATCATGTGAGATATTATTGTGAAAAAATATACATGAGATATTGTGAATAGATTTAGGAAGTTAAGATATTTGGGAATATTAGGGTTAGATATTCGTATTGTCTATATATATTGTAATGTGGCCAAATATTATGAATGGGAAAATACAATGGAAAAATACAGAGAACTATTTTCCCCAATAATTTAACATGGTATCAAGAGCCTAGGGAGATCCTAGGATGAACACGAGAGTTCGTGTGAGAGGAGAGAATGAAAAAAAACCTTGATCACGAGAGTTCGTGTGAGGAGAGGATGAAAAACACGAGAGTTCGTATGAGAGAATGAGAAAAACCTTAAACACAAGAGATTGTGTGAAAGGAGAAGAAAAATTACGACGAGTTCGAAAAGAAAGATGTTCTCGCTGTATTGATTGATGGGTTCGAAAAGAACGACGTTCTCATCAAGGGAGAAAATACCTCAAACACGAGAATTCGTGTATGAGGATCGAGTGATCAATTGCACACATTATTCATTATTTGCGTCCAATATAGAATTATTGTGAGAGTTCACAATACATATTTTTTAAACAGCGTGAGTCAATTGGCTTGTGTGAGATATTGTGCATGAGAGTTCACAACTTTTGTGTATGAGATAGTGAAATTTTTTGTGAGAGTTCACAAATTATTTTTTATTTTTATTTTTCTAAGATCAATTTTTTTAAGTGATTATGTTGTTGATCATAGAGGAATATGATGATTTTAATGAAGATGAATAACGTGGCATATATGTTGATCGAGTGCAAGAAGATTATTTTTGTGCTTTTCCGTGGATCGTTCGATGATTAGATGCAGATTTTATTTTAATGTCCAAGTCCGACGTTCGAAATCTACACCTCCGACTTGAGGGAGGGTATTGAGATAGGAACATATATTGTAATATGATATGATATTATGAGTAATATATCATGTGAGATATTATTGTGAAAAGATATACATGAGATATTGTGAATAGATTTAGGAAGTTAAGATATTTGGGAATATTAGGGTTAGATATTCGTATTGTCTATATCTTAACCCTAATATTCCCAAATATCTTAACTTCCTAAATCTATTCACAATATCTCATGTATATCTTTTCACAATAATATCTCACATGATATTATTCTCATAATATCATATTACAATATATGTTCCTATTTCAATAACGTTTCTCGAAAGGTAATTACACTATCAATCCTTTGTTTGATATTAATGTGGTTGTGTTATTATTATGTGTAAATTTATTGGAGATGTTTGGTTATAATTTGTTTACTGATTGTACTCTATATTATTATGTGAAATTTTATAATTGTTATTCATATGATCATGTTTCGAAAATATATGGTTAATTTATGATGATGTATGATTTAATTGTTGTATTATTTTATTGTATTATATTGATTGATTGTGTTTTTATTTCTAGGGTTTTTCATGTTGCTATAGGGAGCATTGTTTTATTGAGGTTTTACGGTTACTAATGTTATTTTGTTTGGGTTGAGATTTCATAAATTTTAGGTACTAGTATTAGCCATATAAGAGTTGGATATTTTATGAACCGAATATGTCGTCATATATGAATTGAGAACCTGTGCCAATATTGAGATATTATTTATTATCATATGAATACTTATTTGATCAAATATGAGATTAAAAGGTTGAGAATTATCATTTTGTTCTTGGTTTGAGGCTTAGCATTATATATCTTAGTCCCTGACATGTTCGTAAGGAGATAATGATCATGAGTTAAGAATGAGGTACGATATTTATTTATTATTTTTCTATGGTCCCTTACAATGGGAATTGGCCCGTATGTGGTTTTGTTCAAGGTTTTTTCTGGTTATTGAGAGTATTCAAGTTTTTATACTTGTTGGTTTGTTATTCGAATTACTCATGTCCAAGGCTAGGTTAGAACAAAGAGCATGACACACTTATTGGATAAATGAGTTACTAGAGTAAAGTTCTGTATTATTATTCGAGGTTGAGTTGATAAAGGTTATTTTCAGAGTACAATGTGTAATGTAGTTTTGTACTACATTGTTTAATTGAGCTAGTAATGTTTATTATTTTGTTATACTCTGTATTCTAAAATGTGATGATTACTCAGCTTTTTGCTGACGTGTGTGTTGTTTTGTTGTGCTAATTGTGTTTGCGGGCATGTCTTTTTCTTATGGTGGCCCTGCGACAAACTATTCTGGAATTTGTGCTTAATGGTGAGCAGTCAAGATTTTCTCAGCAGGTTTAACAAGTGATCGTAGCTAAAAGAGTTCAAATGTTTCGATTAGTATTCTGTCACGACTTTGTAAAGTTGTACTAATAGCTCACCTAGTTTATTAAGTTGTAATTATTGGGATTTGTAAACCTTAACACTTGACAGGTTCTCGAGTATGACGGTGATATCTCCGATATAGGTGTATGCTTCCGCAATCTTATTTAAAGATTGTTTATTTTTCCTTTAATTCTTGATTATTATTAATTAATAAATCGGGGTGTTACAGACATAGTTTCTCATCTTATCCTAAATTGCACCGCAGCGAACATGTCGCATCTCTGCTGCTGCAGTGCACATCCAACTTCTATATCTTTATTTGACTTTTATATTATAAAAACTTGCCTACTTTCTAATATTCGACATGAATTTGATGACCTGATGAGACGATTTTGACATGTCAAACCAAGACCATTCTGAATATTGCTTTCATGAACCCAAGACCTGGACGTAATAGTTCCACTATTCTAGGCTGTTGTTTTGTTGGAAGTCGATTTCCTTTGAAATTGAATTTCCTAGGAAGTATTAAAATGACTTGTCAAAAAAATAAGGAAGTATTAAAATAAAGTTGTGTTTGGTTAGTCAGAAATAAGCTAGCTAAACATGGAAAATAGCTAGCAATTCCAAGGGAATTTACTCACCAATCAACTCCCCCCTTGGTGAGTTGAATTTCTTAGGAAGTGCAATATCTTATAGTGTCAACAAAATACTTTATCTTAATTCCTGGGAAACTAATAACGGAAAAAATTTCCCATTAAATATAAATTTCCCATGTGAACCAAAACTTCGAAATAAGATCCGAAGGTGTTACCTTTAGACCAGGTGTAGTGGTATAATCTCGAGGGATACACCAATTTTTTTCAACCTTTGTAAATTCTTTATTTTAATTTATTTCAATTTGATTTTGAAGTTTTTTTTAATAGTAAAAAAATTCATTAATAAATAGTCATATGACATCTACAAAAAAATTCGACTTTAACAAATAAATGAGATATTGAATCAATTAAATTTTTTTTCCTAAAAACTATGATTGTGAGTAGATCTTGTATTGTGGAATATCTTCCTTTTATATAGCTGAAAATCTGAAATAATACCTTGTTGGATAGACAATCTAATGATCTTTTGTACCCGTGAGGTTGTATTGATAGACAATCTAATGAAAGCTTGATAACCCTTGTGATCTCGTATGATTTTTCACCAACGAAATAATTTCACGACACTCCATTATTAGATCTATTATATCGGATTCAAACTTAAGAATATTCTCCCTCGAAAAAAAGAGATAAACCTTGTGATAGGAATGGTGTCCTTCGAACAAATGTATTATTTCGATAGAGGGTTCTAAATTATTAGAAAGCTGATTATTCGGTGAGGTCAAGTGATCGGAATGTCTATTTGGAGGCCGCTTCCGATCATTAATATTAACGCATAATTAATATTACAGCTTAATTTTGACTAAACCCTTTGGGTCACACCCAATCAAGTAACCAATTCGAGACGAAGGAATGAATGAGTCATTATAATATTATGAGCAAAGACGTCGGACACCGAGCTAGGAGCATTGAAACCAAGCGTCTCAAGTTGAGTCAAATTTAGGAATCGACGAGACAATAAATCAAGCAACCAACAAGTCAAAATATAGCTCTAACCTCGGGTTGGCATAGCCAATCGAAAGCTAGGCTGTATATGCTAGCTAGCTAGCTATAGGCGCAAACACAGCAACCCTCGAGGGTGCTGGCGGGTGCTTGTTGGCAGAGCTTGCAAGCTAGCAATGCTAGCAAGGAAAGCCGCAAGCAATGCGCACTGTGCCTCGCTAGTAGTGGCTGGGCGTGCTGACTCGCACTGCTCGCACCATGCAACGAGGCCAACAACAAGTTCTTGCCAGGCCTCGCGCGCATGTGCGAAGGCAGCAGCGTCCAGCAGCCCGCAATGATGTGTGGCGTGCTGACACAGGCCTCCGAAGTGTGCGGCCAACAGCCCGCAAGCACGCGCAGCGTGCTAGGGCCGAATGTGCGGCCAACCAGCAAACCCAACCAAGGGGCCAGGCCGCCAGCGTTGCTGCCTTGGCACCTAAGGCTAGCTGCGGCCAACTAGAGCTCTACTATTGGCAACCATGTGAGGGACGGTTTTTTGTGGGAATACTTGGGGAGCTAGGAGGCCAAGTGGTCCTCCTTATGGTCCTAACCTACTCCCTTAGTCACATTGTGACACTTTTGCTTTTTATTTGATTTTTGAATTAAAATTAAATTGTAAAAAGACATTTTACCAACTCTCCCACATTGATGGGAGATTGGAATTCTCAAGGGATTTCTCTATAAATACCCATCCTTGTTAATTGAGAAAATTACTTTGAGATGTGAGCTTGAAATAATCACCAAAGGCGTGATTACTTTTGCTCTTAGTACTTTAAATTTCTTGGTCTAACCTTGGCTAAGCTCCGGGGTAAGGGTCGTTCGGGTCGGTCTTGAGGGTGTAAGCCGTCAGAGGCTATCACAAGTGCGAAGCTCGGCAAACTTTCAAGTAAGAGCTCAAGACGAGCAAAGCACATGTCAAGGGTATATTTATCTTTCTCTTTCTTGTTAATTAATTGTGCATGTTTTAGTTGCTTTAATTTGTGTGCGGGTCATGGGATGAGTTTTAGTTTCGCATGGTGTCGGACATCACAAAACCCAACACCTTGTCCTTCGAAAGAGGTTGAAAAAACCTTGTCTTTCAAAGGAGATCAGAACCCTTTCTTTCGAGGGAGAAAAGTTCCTCATAAAAGGAGGAAACATTATTATATATAAACCTAAATTTTTTTTAAAGAAACAAATATTGGGTGTAATCCCCCGTATTTTTAAATATTTTATAAATTTAATTTCATTTTATTTATAATATTTATTTGTATTTTTTCGGATTTTATTTTAAAAAGTTTCAAATCATTTTTGGGTTGATAAACGATTTTATTACAATGAAATTTTTATGAACCTATATTCTACAATTTATGCCAATACAAATTAAGTCTGATCTATTTCATTTATTTAATTAGCCCATAATTTGCATGAGGCCCAATATTCCTACGTACCATAGAATTCTCTTTCCTATAAATACCCCATACATCCCCAAAATTTTCCCCACACAAAAGGGTAGTCTTATTTTCTTTTCTCTTTATTTTATTTCCTTATTTTCCTTATATTTTTCTTTTTCCTTTTATTTTCTTTTCTTTTTTTTTCCCTTTTCTTTCTTCTTTCTCCTCCTTCATGAGTTTCACTCACACCCACCTTTGCTGCCACCCAATTGCTTCGCCAGCCACCACCACCAGTCGCAGGCCGCCGTCGCTCCTGATCGCCGGTGCACCACCAGCAGCCACGTGGATGTTGTCCTTCCTCTCCTCCTTCCTCCTTTGTTTCATTATTTTGCTTAATGTTAATGTTAATTGTTTTGGGTTTTGATTTTATAGTATAAAGTTTATATTTTTAGTATCAAAATCATGTTTTTGATGTTTTAAACTAATAATTTCATATTATAATTGTTATAATTTTCAGATTTTATGAATTCTAAAACCTAGGGTTTTAATTTATTGAAATTGTAATTTTAGGGTTCTTATGACTAATTAATTTGAGACTTTTGTTCCTATTGGATTTCTATTGTTTAATTAAGCATAAAAACATGTTTTTAATGAAGTTTTAAGGTGTTTTAAATCAAATTATATTGCTGGAAGTTTGTTTAAGTATTAATTTGTGATTATTGGTTGTTTTCTAGGAGGTGATTATTCCTTAGTAGACTTTTAATTGATTAAAAGTGGCACAAAGGATTGTTTATACGAGGTACGTACATGTCTACTTCGTTGTAAGTAGTATCATGTTTAGGTACCAAAAAGTAAATAACTTAGTTTCATGTTTAGAGAACACTTGGATTAAAATTGTGTGGTTATACATTTAATTAATTCTTGTGCTTATGTTTATGAGTTTGGTGAATTGATTATGTTTGTATAGAATTATGGATGCAAGCATGTTGAATTATATTGGTTTAATTGTTTGTATGGAATGTAGATACAAGCATAATTTTATTGGATTGGTTTGTTAGCCACATTTGGATTATTAAAGGATTAGAATTGATGAATGGTTTAAGTAGAATGAATTTATTAATTATTCCACAAGGTTATTATTATTTTATTTATTACTCGAGCATGACTTGTTAGTATGTTGAGTAAAAGTGGATTAAGTCGAAATGGCTAGGTGAGTTGACTATGTTCAACAATTTTGGATAATTTGGAAGTTTAATGGAATTAAAGGTTGATTTGTTATGTGATCACCATTGTCCTAAATAAGATTAAAAGTGAATTGATGTATGATTGTTATGTATGGTCTACTTGAATGAGTAGGCTACTAATTAAAATTGTAATTACGTAAAGTGAAACATGGATGAGCAATAAAACTCTGGAAAGTGTGCACTTCTAGAGTATTGACAATTATGGGTTGGGGTACACGGTGGTAGCCCATGGCTTTCCGAGGCTTGTTTGATCAACATGTCCTCTTCTCTTTTGGTATTTACATTTTTTTTATAATGAAAGTTAGATGGGATCCTAAACTAACTTTGTGAGAATAGAGTCGTGCCCATTCTTAAATGGTCATTTGGGACCAAAATGATTTGGTGGGTTTGACAACCTCGTCTATTTCTTACTCCAAATAAAATTAATTAATTAAATTAAATTAAGTGTTTGGAATTGGTTAGTAAGTAAGTGAGTCAATTGAATTTTTTAGGTGTGGAGTCGTGATTAATGAATTCGTGTTGTATGTTTATTTATTTAAATTAATTGAGCATGCTAGGTTTGGTACGTTGTAGCTTGTATGTACTCAGCTTTCTTGATTGCGTGCTTTTGTGTGTGTTACTTTTGGTCATGGCCTTCGCCTTTCAATGACTATGTGATGATCCAATTATTACACTTGTATTATTGGGGAGCAGTATTGCACATGTTAGCCTGATGATGTAAAGTTCGGGGATTTGACATACGCATTGTCAAAGGATTGGTGTGATTGAGAGTATTCATTCGTTCTTTATGTTGAACTTATTTATGTTTTACTATTTCAGTTATGTTTTGGGATTTTGAATATTGGTTTGGTTTTAGTAAGGGCCTTTATGGTTCCAATTTGTAAGTTTTGACTTATTGGTTTTCTAAATTATATTATTTTAGGATTTAAGTTGGATTTCCGCTGCGATACTTTGATAAAGCCTTAACGTTTTAACACGTGGTGGTAACATACCAATGGTTCTTCTCTATTTTATTTAAATTAAGTGGTTTGGAAAAGGGAGAATTATTGGGGTGTTACATTGGGGCTTCCCACTAATTAAAACTGATGAAATCTAGGGTTGAGGAGAGAGGGAGGAGGAGAGAAGAAAGAAATTTTAATGTATTAACATTTATTATTTCAAAGTTACTAACAATCTATTCGCGATGTAGCAATTCAAAGAGCTCATTCGACGTAAGTGATTAATCCTTCTTTTGTTTTAATCGCTTTATTTATTTATTATGATAATGTAGACACCTAAAAATGTCTCCCCAAAACCAAACTCGATGATTAACAACCTTTCACTGCCATCAATTTTTGGGTCAAGTATTTAATCTTGGGAGTGTTTAAATCCATATTAAATCCCAATACATTTCATAAACCATCCCAATTCCTAGCCCATTTTGCTAAACTATAACTTATTTTCCACTTTTCGTGTCCACATCACAAAAACCAAGCTTAACTGATTTTGTGGACCTATAATTTTGATTAAAATATTATTTGGTTAGATAGGCATTTCAATAATATTTCCAATGATATATCATAAGCATAATTCCGATTTAAACCGAATAAGAAATAAGCAAAACAATAAACTCGGCCCAAAACCGATACCCTTTCACTAAAACGGTCGTATATTAAATTCTAAATTTTTTTTGACCAAATTCTAATTTGGTTGGAAAGTATACTTGATAATTTTTCAAATGATATATTATATGCCTTATTCCGAGTTACAAATCAAAAGTTATCATAGTTTTAAAAACAAGTGAAAACAGGAAAATACCGCGCAACGGTATGCACATCGCGTGACTGAAAGGAATGGTGTCCTTCGAACAAGTGTACTATTTCGTTAGTGGGTTCAGAATTATTAGAAAGCTAATATATTCAGTAAGGTCAAGTGATCGGAATGCCTGGGTGGAGGCTGCTTCCAATCAGTAATATTACTGCATAATTAATATTATAGCTTAATCTTGACTGAACCCTTCGGATCACACCCAAGCAACTAACGAAACGAAGCGACGAATTAATTAGGAATTAAATAATAAGTCGACCGAGTAATTAATATTTAGACGACGGGAATTGGAGCTTAGAGCGTAGAAAACCGAACGTCGGAAGTCGAGTCGAAAAATAGTAAAAGACGAGACATGAAAATAATAATAAATCAACAAAGACCAAAATACCCTAGCATCGGAATGCCCCGAGCAAACCAAGTGCTAGGGGCATATGATCTAGCATGGTGGCTAGCATGCACACCAAGCCGAGCCTAGGTTGGCTGGTGCGTGCTAGCACACCAAGGCTCGGCACTGCCTAGTGCATGCTAGCATGATGGGCGCTGCCTTGTGCGTGCATTGGCTAGCAGCCATGCCGCAGCAGCTAGCACGCTAGGCGCGCCAGCCGCAACATGGCTGGGCCAATGCGTGCTGGCTAGCGCTGCTGGGCCTGCTGGGCGTGGCAGCCACGGAAAGGCAGCCCACATCGGGTGCCTTGATGCCCAAGGGTGTGTGCCATGTGGCGCATGGTGAGAGGTGTGTGAGGTGTTGTGTTGACCGGTTTTGGGAGAGGGAGTAGGGAGCAAGTTTGGTCCCCCCTCCTCCAAATGGTCCTCACCTAACCTCTCACATGAGCTTGCCACTTGTTGATTCATTACTAGTTTGATTATTAATTTTTTTAGCTTTAAAATAAAATGGGAAAATCAAATTCTCCCACATTGATGGGAGAACTTTTCACTCTCTAGCTTTTTCCTATAAATACTCAAGTTGGGGTATTGGGAAAATCACTTGAGTGAGAGTTGAAAAAGGCATCACCATTGTGAAAACCTTTGAACTCATTAATCTCTCGGGTTTTGGTCGGGCCTTGCTAACCCCAAGGCATTGGACCGTTTTCGGTGGTCGAGTTGTGGGTGGACTATCGTTGGAGGCCGTCGTAATTTCGAGGCTTGCTTTCGAAGTAAGAGCCCCTTCCGTTTGCGTGAAGCACGCTCTAAAGGTAATTATCTTATCTTAATCTTGTGATTAATTTAATTATGTTTATGGTTTTATTTATTGCGAGTGCGATATTGTTTTTGGGTTTGTTTCCGCAGTGAGTCGGACTCACCAAACCCCAATAGCGGTATTGGAGCTTCGCTCGTTTATTTTTAAAATCATAATATTTTTCAAGGTGTTTTTATGGCTTAATTTTTCTGGTTTTAAGTTGCTAATTAGATTAGTAGCTCGTTTTATTTATTTTAACCTCGTATTAAGGCTGTCTTCAGCCCCAAACCCAGATTTTGACCAAAAAATAGTGAATTTTGGGTGGAAAAGGCGTTCTAGAAATGGTTTTAACCTTTTAGATCTCGGTTTTTTAGCCAAAAAACGACCAGAAATGCACTTTTCGAGGGATTTTTTGTTTTGACGAAAATTTTTAAGTCTTTCTAACCTTGAAAATTAATTGCATATTTATGGTGGTTATGTAATTGGTTCAATACATATTTTATATGCAATTTTAAACCTCTTTAGGCATGATTACTTGGTGGTAATTTATGTTTGAAAGCTTGGTTTTATTTTTCACATGATTGTAAACTAATTGCATTAAGTGTTAAATTGTTGTTCTTTGAGGCTTCCAAGTACTGAAGAGTCAATCTTTAATTATGGTAAGTGATTGAAACTTTAAGTTACTAATTTCCATGAATTTTTGTTGAACTTTGTTGATTTAATCATTTTTGAGTTGATTGGAATCATAAAGTTTGAAACTTTGTGATAGAAATTTGTTTATCTTCATGATGGAAGATATAATTTTTCAAGGATTCACAATTGTTAGTAGTTGAATTTTTCATTTGAACATTAAAGTTCATATTTTTCCAACTCCCTCTTATTTTGTCAAAAACTTAAGATTAATTTAAATTAATTAAATTGATAGTGAGTAATTGCCCTCTTATTTTTTTTTTGTTGCACCAAGTTAAACCAACTTAATTAAAGAATGGTTCTTGGGAATTATTTTGGTTAGATGCATTTTGAAAATTTTATTTTAAGTTAGACTTGTTTAAAATTTTCATTTTGTTCAATGAATTAGTTCCAAAACTAATTTAGAATTAATAATAATGTCACGGAAATTTTGGGATCAAAGTCCCGAGGCTATGGCATGCAAAACCAAGGCGGAAGCACCCTTGACTAGCCAGGCTGCATAGCAGCCCGCATGTGGCTTCCAAGGGGCTGCCTTGATGGTGCGTGCAGCCAAGCCGTGGCTGGTGCACACGGCCGCAAGCAGCAGCACGGCAACAACATCATAGCAGCAGCACGCTGCCTTGATGGTGCGTGCGTGCGTGTTGTGGTGCGTGGTGTAAGGGCTGCTGTGGCGCGGGTGTGGTGCACGAGCATGGTGTGCTTGGGCTTGGTGCATACGTCGTGTAAAGAGGAATATGCGTAGATGTTGCTTGCGAAGCAATGTAGTGCAATGAGTTCGTACAACATGGCCATCAAGGGCCACGTTATTGATGCGTGAAAGTTCGCTAATGTGGGCGGTGTCACGCTAAGCGACATCGGGCCCACTCCCACGTTCATTAGGCATCAAACGGTTGTGCGGGGTGTGAGCACTCCATGTCTTAGTGCTAGGCACTTAGACATTTTGGACTACGTAATTTTTGCTTAAATTGTCGTTTTAATTATTTTAATTTTTTTAATTAAAATTTTGGAGGCTAGTCCTCGGGTTTTTGAGCGGCATTGGCAAAATTTATTTTCACAAATTTTGGGTTTTACCGGCTTAATTAATTGGATTAATTGAGTTGGATGCGGAATTTAGTGGGAGCTTTAAATATTAATTGCGCTTATTTTCATAACCGGTTTAAACAACTTTGACTAGTTTTAATTAGGCGTGTTAATTGGATTAACCACCTAGATTAGTTACTAGTTCTCGCGTGTTTATGTATTGTTACTTGTTTATCGTTATAAAATGCATGGGCCATTCACAGATAGTGAATGGATGAATGGAATGTATATTCTCTCACAGGTTTTATGAAATGGCAACTAGTGGGGCCCGATTAGGATAGAAAATACGGACTGTGATCCGTGATGTATTTTTGTAAATCTAAATACGGTCTGCGAACCATTGAGTATTTTTGTACCTTAATATTTAGATTAGTCCTAATCGTAGATACTAGTAGTTGCATTTATTTTGGTCAAGTCTTGGAAGACGAAGCCATGAAGTTGCTAATGAAGACCTTTTGATGTTTTGAAGATCTCAAGGGGTTATGCTAATTGCCAAATGCATCTCTATTTATGTTTTTCGATATATGTGTTTATGTATATGAATGTTAGATGCATGTTTAGGATTTTGAATGTTGTGATGATTAATTAAGTTCACTTAAATCAACCAACATAGAAACCCTAGGTCCCTAAATATTGAGTAAAACTTTCCCTTCCAAAACAACACTTACCAACCGAACGAGGGTAGTGGCGGGCTACGCCAAAGCAAGGCATCACTACCTCTCCAAGGAACGTAAGGCATACCGGGTATGCAAGTTGGTTTTGGTTGTACTCAACGATATGAGTGATGGAGTCCTAACATGTCGTGGCAAAGTGAATAAATGGTTGAGAGAGCATTAGATGCGACGATTTATTCAACCAAGAGTGGCTTGGAGCCATTAGCAAAGCGTTGCTTACCTTAGTAGATTGAGTGTTAAGACAAGCCAAAGCATGCTTAACCACTCTTTGTTTCTTCGGATCTTGGAATCGACTTATTCTCACCCAAAATGGGGACAACTTTAAATGTGTGAATAAGACGTTTTAAATAAGTTTGATTAAAATGCATGAATTCAATCTTATTTAAGTATTATGAATGGTTTTTCATTTCAAAATTCTTTCAAATGTAGAATCATGTCTCCAACTATTGACAACAATCTAATGTTCCCAGAACTTCCCGAGAAGTTATCATTTAGCTTGAATTTGGTAAACTTCAAGGAATGGGAAGAGGAACTCCGTTTGACCCTCCGTAATTTCTACCTTGAGCATATCTTGGATACGCCCATCCTGAGTTTCTACTCAAAAGGGATTATGAGCGATATGGCTCATGAGGAGTGGATTTATGATTGCAAGAGAGTCTCTCGACTCATGGAAAACTCCATTCCGGAACAGTGGAAGAAGAAATTCTCCAACTACCTTCCGGATGTACTTCTCAAGGCTCTAAAAGATGTGGTCAATTTTAGGGTAACAAAGAGCGATGAGGGCAACTATGATGGACTCGTGGAAGAAGTGACTAGGTCATTGTCTAACATGAGGATCAAGCCACCGAAAGATGGGTGTCTCAGCAAAGAAAGGCAAGAAGTATGGGCTAGGGTCTATAGTGCAAGACTTAGACCCGGGATGCCACTTCAAGCCCATGTGCAAAAGATGACGAGGTTACCATCTGGAAATGATTAGTAAACCGGTGGAGGATGAGCAAGCGACTCATATGCTTAATCTCACTCCACACGGGATACGTTGCAATTAAGATGCGACCTACCAACAATCGGAACAAACTATCCTACAAAGAAAAGCTCCAGAAAACCTATTCTTGCAAGGCGGCTAAGTTTGCTCTAAGGCTTAAGAAAAAGGAGTTAAAAAACAAGGCTAAGATGCGCTGCTTCTATTGTAGTAAGCAAGGCCACTACAAAAGAGAATGTAGCGAGTATCTGGAAGATGAGGCAAGAGGAAAGAAAGCCTCAATCTCAGGTATCATCTAGACATTTGAAAATAAGCAATTTATAAGGTATTAGATACCGGAAAATTGACTCATTTTATGCTCCTATTTCAGGAACGAAATGAGCGGTGTTTTTTAAGTGGTCATGAGTACACAAGTGGATGATGAAGAAAATCTATCCAAAGAAATCTTGTAATCTCATGTATTTTGTCTAAATTCTAAAACTTGCTAAGTTTCATCTACCATACTTTGATCTTGCGACGTTGGACGTCATTTTAACCTTGATCACAAGACCTTTTGTTTAATGTCTTGTTTACATTTATGGAAATTACACCTTTTGTGTGTTTAGACAAAATTGTTTATGATGATACCAAAAGAGCTAAGACCATGGAGTCAAATCAGACTTACTTGTGGCATTGTCGTCTTGGCCACATTAACATCAAACACATCAAGAGACTTCTACAGGAAGATGTTCTTGACTCTTTCGATTTAGAATCGTTTGAGAATTGCGAGGGATGTTTATTAGGCAAGATGATTAAACAGCCATTCTCCATGTTGGGAGAAAGGCAGGAGACTTATTAGGTCTAATACACACTGATGTATGTGGACCAATGAGCTCCGCCACAAGAAATGGACACCAATATTTTATCACCTTCACAGATGACTATAGTAGATATGGTTATGTCTACCTAAATGTCGCATAAATCTGAATCGTTTGAAAAGTTCAAAGAATTTAAGAGTGAAGTTGAAAATCAGCTTGGAAAGAAAATCAAATCCCTTCGATCGGATCAAGGTGGTGAATACTTGAGCCAAGAATTCGATGACCATCTGAAAAGAAAAGGGTGTACTTTAAGAAATGACACCTCCAGGAACTCCACAATGGAACGGAGTATCCGAAAGGAGAAATAGGACCTTGTTAGACATGGTACGATCAACAATGGGTCTTAGTGATCATCCTATCTCTTTCTGGGGACACGCACTTTTAACTACGACACTAAAACTGAACCGCGCACCATCGAAAGATGTAGAAAAGACTCCATATGAATTATGGACAAAGAAACCTCCTAGGTTGTCTTTTCTAAAGATATGGGGATGCGAAGCATATGTCAAGAAATTGATTTCTGACGAACTTCATCCCAAATCTGACAAGGTTTACTTTGTGGGCTACCCAAAAGAAACCAAAGGTTATTACTTCTACAATAAATTGGAGAACAAAGTGTTTGTTGCTCGCGATGGTGTCTTTTTGTAGAAGGAACACCTTTCCAAAATGACAAGTGGTAGGAAAATCGAACTCGATGAAGTTCGTGAGGATGAGCAACAAAACCAGAATGACAGTCAAAGTGCTCAAACAACATCTGTTGACGCAGGTCAAAATGATCGAAATGTGCAAAGTCAAACCAACAATGCAAATGCTAAATCCATTACCCTACATAGGTCTTAGAGGACGAGATCTCAACCTGATAGATATCTTGGTTTAGTATTAACCGAGAATCAGGACATCCTGATTATGGATGGAGATGAACTGGCAACCTACAAGCAAGCGATGGCAAGCACTGACTCTGCTAAATGGCAAGAGGCCATGAGATCTGAAATGGATTCTATGTTTGAAAATCAAGTCTGGGACTTTGTTGACTTACTCGAAGGTTATACACCTATTGGATGTAAGTGGATTTTCAAGATGAAAACCGACAAAGATGGAAATGTATTCATTTACAAAGCTAGATTGGTGGAAAAAGGTTACAGACAAGTGCATGGTATTGATTACGATGAAACCTTTTCACCAGTCGCAATGCTGAAATCCGTTCGGATCCTCCTAGTGGTTGCTGCATATTACAATTATGAAATATGGCAGATGGACGTCAAAACCGCCTTCCTTAATGGTATTTTGGAAGAAACTATGTATATGACACAGCCTGAAGGTTTTGTTGACCAAAACAATGCTGGGAAGGTTTGTAAGCTTATGAAGTCCATTTATGGACTAAATCAAGCAAGCAAAAGTTAGAATTTGCGATTCGATGAAGCCATCAATAAGTTTGGTTTTATCAAGAATCCAGATGAATCTTGTGTTTACAAGAAGGTCAGTGGGAGTGACATCGCCTTCCTAGTCTTATATGTCGATGACATATTGCTCATTGGAAACAACATTCCGTTGTTAGAGTCTCTAAAGGCCTGGCTTGGAAAGTGCTTCTCAATGAAAGACTTAGGAGAGGCTCAGTATATACTAGGAATCAAGATCTATAAGGATATATCAAAAAGGATGATTGGATTGAATCAAAGTACTTATATTGATAAAATACTTGCTCGATTTGGCATGGAGGAGGCCAAGAGAGGTCACCTGCCAATGTCACATGGCATAACCCTAAGCAAGAAGCAGTGTCCCCAGACACCTGATGAGCGGGTAAGAATGAATCAGATTCCATATGCTTCACTTATTGGATCGATCATGTATGCCATGATATGTACTAGGCCAGATGTATTGTATGCCTTGATTTCTACGAGTCGTTACCAATCAGATTCAGGAGAGGCCCATTGGACTGCGGCCAAGAATATCCTAAAGTACCTGAAAAGGAACAAGGATAAATTCCTAGTGTGTGGTGGTTCAGAGGAATTAGTTATGGAAGGTTATACCGACGCAAGCTTCCAGACAGACAAAGACGATTTCAAATCGGAATCTGGATATGTGTTCTGTCTAAATGGAGGAGCGTTCAGTTGGAAAAGTGCCAAGCAGAGTACAACTGCAGATTTTACAACTGAAGCCGAGTACTTAGCAGCTGCTGAAGCAGCTAAGGAGGCTGTTTGGATTCGTAAGTTCGTTGGTGAACTTGATATTGTACCCTCCATAAAGGGTCCAATAGCCCTCTATTGTGACAACAATGAAGCTATTGCTCAGGCCAGAGAGTCAAGGGAACATAAGAAGGTCAAACATATCAAACGTCGGTTTCACATGATTCGAGAAAGGAAATCAGAAGGTGAAATCAGAATTTGCAAAGTTAGAACGGATGACAATGTAGCCGATCCACTTACAAAACCTTTGCCTCAAGTGAAGCACAACAAGCACGTTGAGGCAATGGGAATCAAGCATGTAGGAGACTGGCTTTGATCTCCTTGTTTAGTGTTTTAGTTAAATTTTGAACATTTAATATAAGACACTAAGAAAAACCATTCAAGTTTTGGAGTAATATAAATTTCATGCAATATTTTATCACTCCGTTTGCTATTTAATTGTGTTTAGGATTAAATAATGAGTCCATTCGATTTTGAGAATATTCAATATAGGGTATCAAGACCAGTCTTGGTAAGGAAACACCTATTAAGTAAACATTGAATGTTTATAATCGAAAATTATCCCTAATCAAGGTAATTTAAACTGTGGACGATTAATGACCAATTGAGATTAGTGTGTAGTCTGATTTATAGAACCGTTTCTTGTGCTACGAGGACATGATTGTCTTAAATCATTTGCACAGGTATTGGTTTAAATACAGACTGGATTGACCTATGAGAATACTTTAAGAGATTAAAAAATCATCATAAGTATACTTCTCATTATGGCTATCGGAACCTATTTCCTCGACCATGAGTATTGTGAGTTCTCTTGTTTGAGTATTAGTCCGCTTTGATGTTGTCAAACGTCTGCTGTAATAGGGGATTATAACAGCAACACTCGGGCGGCTAGGTCCTCTCAGTAAGAGGAGCTACATTACAAGACTGGAAATGTCCCCCTACTAAAATAGGGAAGATGTCTTTGTTGTATACAAGGCCTCTTGTAGAGCGAGATTGTGAAAATGCATGGCCGTGCTCGGATGGATTTTAGAAATCATCTGTTTATTGACAGTCGGACTCGGAATCGAGAAAAACTTCTGGATGTAATAAGGATGACAAAATAATCTTACCTTATAGTTCATGAAGAGACATTAAGCGACATAGGAAAAAGGCTGTACACTAAATGCGCACTTATCCGGCAGGACAAGTGGGAGATTAAAAGGAATGATGTCCTTCAAACAAGTGTACTATTCTTTTAGTGGGTTCAGAATTATTAGAAATCTAATATATTCAGTAAGGTCAAGTGATCAGAATGCCTAGGTGGAGGCCGCTTCCGATCAGTAATATTAATGCACAATTAATATTATAACTTAATCTTGACTGAACCCTTGGGGTCACACCCAAGCAACTAACGAACCAAAGCGACGAATTAAGTAGGAATTAATTAATAAGTTGACCGAGTAATTAATATTTAGACGTCGGGAATTCGAGCTTAGAGCGTCGAAATCGAACGTCAGAAGTCGAGTAAAAAAATAGTAAAAGACGAGACATGAAAATAATAATAAATCAACAAAGACCAAAATACCCCTAGAATTGGAATGCCCCGAGCAAACCGAGTGCTGAGGGCATATTACCTAGCATGGCGGCTAGCATGCGTACCAAGCCGAGCCTAAGCTGGCTGGTGCGTGCTAGCACACCAAGGCTAGGCACTGCCTAGTGCATGCTAGCATGATGGGCGCCGCCTTGTGCGTGCAATGGCTAGCAGCCATGCCGCAGCAGCTAGCACGCTAGACGCGCCAGCCGCATCAGCCAGCAGCAGCATGGCTAGGCCAATGCGTGTTGGCTAGCGCTGCTGGGCGTGGCAACCATGGAAAGGAAACCCACATTGGGTGCCTTGATTCCCAAGGGTGGGTGCCATGTGGCGCATGGTGAGAGGTGTGTGAGGTGTTGTGTTGGCCGGTTTTGGGAGAGGGAGTGGGGAGCAAGTTTGGTCCCCCCCTCATCCAAATGATCCTCACCTAACCTCTCACATGAGCTTACCACTTGGTTATTTATTACTAGTTTGATTATTAATTTTATTTTAGCTTTAAAATAAAATGGGAAAATCAAATGATGGGAGAGCTTGATGGGAGAGCTTTTCACTCTAGTTTTCCCTATAAATACCCAAGTTGGGGTATTGGGAAAATCACTTGAGTGAGAGTTGAAAAAGGCATCACCATTGTGAAAACGTTTGAACTCATTAATCACTCGGGTATTGGTCGGGTCTTGCTAACCCCAAGGCATTGGATCGTTTTCGGTGGTCGAGTTGTGGGTGGACTATCGTTGGAGGCCGTCGTAATTTTGAGGCTTGCTTTCGAAGTAATAGCCTCTTCCGTTTGGGCGAAGCACGCTCCAAAGGTAATTATCTTATCTTAATCTTGTGATTAATTTAATTATGTTTATGGTTTTATTTATTGTGATTGCGGTCTTTTTTTTGGGTTTGTTTCCGCGGTGAGTCGGACTCACCAAACCCCAACAGTGACGGTGCTGTGCACTGTGTCACAGTATCCAGCACCGTATCACAGCATACACACCGTGATGAGGCATTCAATTAAATTTTTTCCGCGGCGCCTTTTCACTTCTAGGGTTCCGTGCTTCACCCCTCATATTTTCTCTATAAATACCCTGTTGATTTCCACATTTTCGGGCACCAAATATCATTCTCTCTTCCTTTCTTATACACTAAATGATTCTCTCTTTCTCTCTTATGCTTTATCCTATATACTAGTCTTCCAAATTCTTTCATCATATATCCCTTAAGCACCCCAAGGAGTTTGTACTTGACCCGAAGTTCTATACTTAAACCAAGGCGTGAAAGGTTGAATTAACTGAGGGTTTGGACCAAATCAACTCTACTTTTTTTTTTAATTTAATTTTTTTAATTTAATTTATATTTTTATTGAAGTTACTAATAATTTATTCATGATGTATCAATTCAATGAAACGCGAAAAGTGAGTAATTAACCACTTATTAAATTACTCTTATTTTATTTTATATTGTTGGTATCATGATTAGGGTTATTATTATAATTTGATTTGACTAACGATATTATGGTTATACTGCTTCTAATATCATTGTTTGTTATATTGTTATTGTTGATCACCATATTGCATGCTTAGTGGGAATATGTAATTGAAAATCACGCCTAATAAGATAATTTGGACAACCAGTTTAGGTTCCTTTTTAATCTTGTTGTTTAATCAAGTGATCACAATATTGTAGAATTATATGTTGCATTAATATTCAACCAATTTAACCTAATATTAATTTGGAGCAAATTGAATATTTGTTTGCATACTTTTGAGATCGTAGGAATCACTTTTCACAATAAGAATTAAGTAGAGACCAATATGGGCGAATGTGACTCAATGACTCACTTCATACCATCATCCCCGTTCCTCCTTTTGTGGTTTCGAACCATATGAATTTAGTAATTTCATGGATTATGAATGGGGTGTAGCCTTCACGGGTTAATCGTTGTTGCCTTTCATTTCCCTTATTCGTGATTGCATTTAATGATCGGTGAATGGTATACAAGCTCCTAAAAAAAACTTGTTGGCGGCTCCCTACTTTATTTGTCCCTAATCTTATATGTCAATTCCCACTTCCTGTGAGTGTCAAGCATATTCACACATGCTTAACGTAGGCGCACTTCAAACGACGCCTACAGATAGTATCATGTTATGTATAATTTAATTATTAGTGTCATGCTAGCTTAGGCTGATTTCCTTATTTATTTGTCATTTGCTATTATTTTATTATTTTATTGCTTTAATCAAAATTCACAATATTGCATGTTAATCAAGACCATAAGTATTTGAAAATCATTAGTAAACTACTAGTCCTTCTACAAAATCAGCGAAACATATTGGACAATCTACATCATCTTTTTCTTTTAGTGTCTTACAACTTATTGTATTTTCCCTATTTATCTAACTATTTTATTGTCAAAAACAAGCTAAGATTATAACTTGGTTGAATATTTAATGTATATAAAAGCTTGCATGTCCATACATGTCTTAATACTCGTATTTTGTTTAATCTCAATATTAGCAATTACACGTGCATTAAATGTTCAATCCACTTCGTATAATTTTTTATTTTTTTAGGGATTGTATAATTTAGTTTGCAGCAAATTGAATATCTACTTGTATTTCTTTTAATTTCAATTTATTAGTACATTTCGCTATTAGTTTTGAGTATAGACCAATACAGGTTGTAGGAACCTAAAAAAGTCTCCCCAAAATCAAACCCGAATATGAACAAACTTTCACCGTTATTATTGGGCGGGTCGAGTATTTAATCCCGAGAGTGTTTAATTCATGTTCAATCGAACACAGCTAACAGAATAGTCAACGGATCAATCCTAATGTTTAGTCAAAGCATAGTCCAATTCATATTTTGGCCCGAACCCTTTTTATTCATTTCGTATTATTTATTAATTAATCTCGATTAATGAATAATAAACCTAAATAAGCCCGGAACTCTGAAACGACACTTTAAAATACCGAACTTAATAATTAATAATTAGGTTTAAAATGAATTTGGACGCATTTTTGGCACCGTGTCATGGTGCACACATTGTGACGTAGTGCCCAATTAGTGTTTTTTTGCGGCGTTTATCCCTTCTAGGGTTTCGTGGAATCCCCTGCTTATTTTCCTCTATAAATACCTTGCTAATTTCTTCAGTTCGGAGCATCAAATCATTCTCTCTTCTCTCTACTATGCTCTAGCCTAAACACTAGCCTACCCTATTCTTCCACACTACTTCCCATAAGCACTCCAAGGAGTCTGTACTTTACCCATAGTTCTATACTTAAGCCAAGGTGTGAAAGGTAGAATTGTTTGAGGGTTTTGCCCCCAAATAAACCTTTAATTTGAATTATTGTTTATTAATTTCCTTGAAGTTACTAATGCATTTATTATTTAATAGTTGCAAGCAACAAAATCAAAGTAAGGAATCATGTTCCTTTTATTCCTATTATTTTTTCTAACAATTTTTATGTTTGACAGATATTAATTGTTAGATTTATTGTTGAATTGCTTCCAATATTGATGTTTATTTTATTATAAAATTTCATGATCACCATATTGCATGTTAAAGGGAATATGTAATTGAAAATCACGCCTAATAAGATAACTTTGACGACCAGTTTAGGTTCCTTTTTAATCTTGTTATTTAATTAAGTGATCGCGAATATTTTAGAATTATATGTTTCATTAATATTCAACCAATTTAGCATAATAATAGTTTGGAGCGAATTGAATATTTTGTTTGTATGCCTTTGAGATTGCAGGAATACTTTTCACAATAAGAACCGAGTAGAGGCTAATACAGGCGAATGTGACTCCATGACTCACTTCGTACCATCATCATCGATCCTCCTTTCGTGGTTCCGAACCATATGGAGTTAGTAATATCATGGATTATTAATGGGGCGTAACCTTCACGGGTCATTCGTTGTTGCCTATCGTTGTCCCTTATCGTGGTTGCCTTTATTGATCCGTGAACGGTTTACAAGTTCCTTAAAAACTTATTGACGGCTCCCCACTTTCCTTGTCCCTAATCGAATGTCAATTCCCACTTCCTATGAGTGCCAAGTTGTTGGGGTTTGGTGAGTCCTACTCACCGCGGAAAAAACCCGAGCCAAGGATCACGCTTGCAATAATTAATATCACTAATGCATAAAATAAACACAAAAGGGCAAAATAGGAAATATACCTTTGTCGCGTGCTTCGCCTGACCGATTGGGCTCTTAATTGAAAGCAAGCCCCGAAAACACGAAGGCCTCCAACGGAAATCCACCCGCAAATAGACTACCGACTTTAAGGTCTGTTGCCCCGGAGTTAGCGAGCCCGACCAAAGCCTGAGTATTATATGAGTTCAAGGGTTTTATGGCAATGCCCTATTAAACTCCTACTCAAGCATCATTCCAAAAATCCCAACTTGGGTATTTAAAGGGAATGATGAGAGTATGAAATTCTCTCCTATCAATGTGGGAGTATGAGAATTCCACATTTTATTTTAATGATAAAATAAAATAAATAAGCAAACTAGTAATAAATCAACAAGTGTCATCAATACATGAGAAGGGAAGTGAGGACCACTTGG
Organism: Chenopodium quinoa; assembly: GCF_001683475.1. Classification (NCBI taxonomy): domain Eukaryota; kingdom Viridiplantae; phylum Streptophyta; class Magnoliopsida; order Caryophyllales; family Amaranthaceae; genus Chenopodium; species Chenopodium quinoa. Next base: position 4,504,337 of record NW_018745000.1, read on the forward strand.
AGAGGGGGGGGGGGACCAAACTTGCTCCCCACTCTCTTCCTCTCCTTGTGACGCATAACCCTCACACTTAAACCCCTTTCACACATGCTTCCCCTTAGCACACGACCCAGCTACCCGCACCAAGGAGATGCAGGCTGCTGCTGCTCGCAGCTAGCAAGCCTCTCACTCCTTGTGCGGGCTGCTACGGCTTGCGGCCAGCAAGCCACGCACTCCAAGTGTGGGCTGCTGCTCGCTTTGCGGTCGTGGCTGCCCTTGGCTGCTAGCATGCACCAGCCAACCTAGGCTCGGCTTGGTGCGCATGCTAGGCACCATGCCACTTGTTGTGCCCCTAGCACTCGGATTGCTCGGGGCACTCCGATGCTAGGGGTATTTTGGTCTTTGTTGATTTATTATTATTTGCACGTCTCGTCTTTTATTATTTTTTACTCGACTTCCGACACTCGGTTTTGACGCTCTAAGCTCGAATTTTCGACGTCTAAATATTTATTACTCGGGCGACTCATTTATTTCTTCTGAATTAATTCGTCGTGTCGGTTCGTTCATTGCTTGGGTGTGACCCAAAGGGTTTAGTCAAGATTAAGCTGTAATATTAATTATGCATTAATTAATATTACTGATCGGAAGCGACCCAGGCATTCCGATCATTTGACCTTACCGAATATATTAACTTTCTAATAATTCTGAACCCACTATCAGAATAATACACTTGTTCGAAGGACACCATTCCTTTCACAAGCATATTCACACATGCTTAACGTAGACGCACTACAAACGACGCCTACACTGATGAAATTGTCTTCCTAATTCTATTTCATACGTACCGTTATCCTTGAACCTTCTATTCGTGTTTCATGATCACATGGAGTTAGAAATCTTATGGATAGTGAATGAGGTGTAATCTTATATTAACTCCATAGATTAAAATTAAATTTTTGGATGTCTTTTCCCCCTTTCTTTAAAATTCATTAACGGTTTACAAGTTTGTAGATTAAAAACCTATTGACGGTTCCCTAATTGTAAGGGGTTTGTTAGAGGATAGAGGTGACAAATTAGGATATGAAGGATGAATGAGCATAACATACCAAGCAAAGTTTAGAACCAAATTCTAGGGTGAAATTAGGCAATATATCAACATGAGTCTTCAATAAAAAGATTTCTAGTCCAACAGCAACAAAGTGTGAAAACAGGTTAAGTTAAAATGAAGTCGCAAAAAAATGATTTAAGGCATGGCCTTTAACATTGTATACTAGGAAGAAATCAGCACCATTAAGTCTTAAAAAATAAAGGCAATGCAAGACAAGCATATCAGGAAATTAATGAGTTCTAAGTTGACATTTGTTAATGATTTAATGATATAACCACAAAAAAAAATATGCTTAAGAGAAACAACACCTCCACTAACCTGAGTAAACCTTAGAAAGTTTTGGAGGAAATAATCATTTATGCATCTCTTGAAAGGGTACAACTTCATGTTAATATTCAAAGCAAACTCAACACCACGCTTAGGTCCAAGGAACGATGTTACCTCCTCCCCATGTTGCTTAGACTCCAATATTATTAAACTCAAGAACATGTGTACGTGGACATTTGACACTTCAATTTATTCCAAAACCACAAAACTTGCATCAACTATATATGCCACGTTTTAAAATTGTACACTCAACAATTTAAAAATTGCACTAATGCCACATTATAAAACTTGCATCAACTATGCCATATTTTAAAATTTCAATAAAGATTATGGTTTTTACCGTCAAATTAGACAATTAGCAAGATTAATTACTCTAGAGATCTTCTACCAATCAATACTCGACTTAAGTATGTAGGTATCTTAATAAGTGCAGAATTAAGCTAGGGATCCATTCTCATTCGTAATCTTCTGATTAATCGGTACCACAAGTGATTTACCCTAAAATCAACACCAAATCAATCAATTTTATTTAGCACAATGAACATGATTTCTCAAATTATATATTAATGAATTGCAATTATCAAAATTCATACTTAACAACATAAATTCACAACAACTTTGAAAAATATAAAGGTGGGAAAGGCTTTGGGATCATGAGAAACTCGTTAACTACATGAGACTAACAAATGCGAGGGTGTGCAACCTAGGTGTTCGACCAAATGCAAAAAAGAATAAGGACAAACAGAGAAAAAAGACATCAAAAAGTGAGGAACTGAGTTAGCTAAGCTAGATCCATATCAAATTATAAACATCGTCACACAATTTAAAAAAATCCTAATTAAATATGATATTTCAAAGAGGAAAATACATTGGCGAGAAGTGGTGTTAGTATTAGTAGCAACATCTTTATTGTCATCTTCTATATCTTCCTGAGGTTAATAATGAGGTAGGTCTTACAGTCCTCTCCAATTTTAGAGATGAAGAAAGAAATAGAAGAAAGAAAAAGAGGTGATAATGAGATTTATTGAAGAAATAATCAGCAGAAATTAAGGACTGAGAAAGAAGAGGAAGAATTAGGGCTTACCCATTATAGGAGAAAGAATGAGAAATTGAGAAGAGAGGGAAAGAGGCGGTAGTGAGGATAGAGAAATATATATATCCTTCATATTACAGTACAAAGGGCACTAGTTTAATCAAAATTGGTGCCTTTAAGACATATGGGCACAAGTTTTCTTTGTACCGGTGCCTTTTTGCAATAATGGGCACGGTGTGAATAAACATATGTCTATCCGTTGGTGTCGTTTTGGTTTTTTCCACTAGTGACAATATGTCTAACTTGATTTTTTTTTCCTTTTTTTGTCTCTTTAATTGATTATATAAGAATAATTATGTATGCATTTACATGATTTTTCTAGTATAAAATAAATCATTAGAAATTAGGAATCGCGTTGCACACATTTACCTACAAATGAATTTGCGAATAAGAAGAGCTAGTAGAATCCATATTATATATGGACCGATTGAACTCTTTTCTTGAATGGATTTTTGGTACTTGTAGACACCCATTTGTGTCTCCCCAAAACCAAACCCAGTGATGAGTACCTTTCACGTCGAATCATAATCAAATGAAGTGAAAGTGTGGAAAGTCTAGTGTTGCGGAAAGTTTTTTCTTTTCTTTTCTCTCTGTTTTTGAAAACTTATTTTAAGAAAACAGCCAATTCAGTTTTGTTGGTCCATGATATGGGTCCAATAGTAGTGTAGTTGGATGGGGCTTGCAAATACCTTTCCAACGATATATTATAAGCTCAATTCCGATGAATATTGCGGAAGTTATGACCAATTTACCAAACTGGGCCCGGTTTGAGCTTTATGTACGGCCCAATGATCTAGGGGAGGGCCTAATATGATTTATCATTCCTAATGTAATTAGGAATGGTTTTAGTCTTCTAGAATCTTCTAGAAGGTTCTTTTCATTCCTAATTCAATTAGCATTGATAAATTGACTTTTGACTTTTCAGAGTTTTAATCAAAATCAAATAGCATTTTCGAGGAAATTATATGATTTTATCCTCCAGTACGGCAAACTTATCTGATTTTCGAAAACACGTTGGAAATAGGCTTGGCGCCTGACCCCAGGCTTTGGCGCCTGGAACCAGGCCTGGCTCCTGGCGCTAGCCATTGGCGCCTGACGCTAGTGTTGGTGCCTGGCGCTAGCTAGCCAGGGTTGGCGCCAGCTCTGTTTTTTGTGCGTCATACTCTGTTTTGTTTATTTTATCTTTTTGACTGATTTTCTCTATAAATAACGTATTAAAAACTCCGTTTTCATTCACCAATTCTCCTCATTCACAAGTTCTCACCTACAATCAGTTTTCATTCGCAATCATTAATTCTCTAATTCTCTCTTAATCATTCTCCAATTCTCATCAAGTTTTCTTCTTTAATTCATTAATTCATCTTTCTCTTTTCTAAACTTTGTTTTCAAATACAAAATTCCGCATTCGCAAGACTTAGAAACACCTAGCCATATTTGAAGTTGCCTTCGCCCTAGCCGTGAAAGGTTTAATTTTTGAGGGTTTGGTCCCAAATCTTTATTTCAATTATTTAATTTAATTGTTTTTTATTATTATTTTCCTTAAAGTTACTAACGTGTGTATTTTGTTGTTAGAAAGAGGTACGAAGCATCAAAGTAAGTGCTTTAATGGTTTTTATTGATGTTATGATGTAGAAATCATGTTTATATTGTTATTATGATGTTCCTAGTATCATGTCTAGGGTAATTTTAATATCAAATATGCTTATTATGATTCCTGTGATGCTTCCTATGTTTTTCCTAATATTTATGATTGTTAGTATCATGTTAGGGTTAAAGATTTGATTTTTATTGCTTAGTGACATGCTAGGGTTTGTTATTAATCTTGTTAGTATCATGCCTAGGATCTTGCTATTATTATGCTTTAATGTTAACATGAACATGACTATGATTATAATAGTTATTATTTTGATGATTATGATTATGAATATTATTATTATTATTTTGATGATGATTATTTTATTTATGATGATATTATTATTGTTGTGATTATTATAATTATTATTCATGATTATTTATTATGTTGCTTGATGCTTATTTATTTTTATTGCTTGATCACGCCTTTTATGCATGTTTAAAGGGAATCTATACTTGTAATCACGCTTAATAAGATAATTAATAATCTTGTTAGGGTTAATTATGATTATAATTTCAAGTGATCGCCAATAATAGATTTATTTGTGGATTAATATTCAACCAACACAGATTAAACAGGTTTAGGGTTAAACCTATTGATTGCATGTTAATTAAAAAGCGCACATGAATACGATCAGAATAAAGTAGAGGCCTATTATTAGGGCATGTTCAATCTCTTTTAGGTTGGATTTGTACCTTCATCCCCGAACCCTTATTTGGTTCTAGACCTTATGGAGTTGACGATCTCTTGGATCGTTAAGGGGTGTAACCTTCATCCTATGAACGGTTTACAAGTTCCTAAAAAAACTTGTTGGCGACTCTTTTGCTCTATATTCTTCCCTTTTGGACGCCATCGTACTTTAGTGTATGATCACAGTGGGGTTCAAGCTAGTGGGATTCTAAGGCTTGAAATTATTCCCTACAGTTTTTGTCGACTCCACTGGGGAGGATTTCTATTTTAATTCCTGAATTTGTTTCGGCAATGATTTAGAATGAGTGGATGAGACTCGAAAACTTCTAAGTATATCATGTGCGTAATTTTGATTAACATTATTGTCATATGCATAAAAAAGATCTCATTGGAAAGACCATCCGTAATGAGTTAAAAACATAGGATTTTACACGTAGGAAATTTGAGAAATATCTTTCACAACTAGGACCGAAATAACACCGCGCGAGACTGGAAAATTTTATCGAGCATAGAAAGCTGCTGAGGCATGTGGGAAGTAGCGTCAGGGGCCAGAGCATTGGCGCCAGTATTTTAACCGTAGCACCAGACGCTAGCCTTGGCGCCAGACACTACAGTTAAAAGCTGGCGCCAGTCTCTGTTTGCTGGCGCCAATTTCCCCTAATACCGAGCCAGAAATATGCGTTCTAATTTCGACCAATTTTTCGTATTGTTTGCTCGATCCAACTTCCTGATTGAATTTTTTCTCACTTTTCTGAAACCCGTATGTGTTCTATATATGGACATAACCCTCTGGGAATTCATGCTCCATCTACCCGATTGAACGCTCTGTGCAACAAAGGGTACATCTGAGATGTTGAATTCACCAAACCACGGAAGCAAGTTTTTTCTAAAAACTCGCGGTGTTCCATCCACTCGCGCCAACCCTTCACGGTTAGGCTTCCGCGCGGTGCATCCGGAAAATTAACCATGTACCCTATTGACTAAACCATATCCCGAACTTTAGAGAACTAGAGCCATGGTTAGGTTGCGAACGCATTGCATCATATTGTGCCTACTTGACTAATTGTGCATTATTTGTTGTGCATATATATTCTATGTTTCTCTTAACCGTTTGTTGACTTGTGTTGAGACTAATAAATTAATGACTTAAAGAACTTTGCCTAATTAATTAATTAATTAATTAAAGTTAATAAAGTCTAATTTTATTTTAATCTGAATTGACCTAGTTCGACTTTAGGCATACCCCAATTGACTAATAACACCGAAAACAGTCCTAGATCGAAGTTCCAATATTGGCGCCAAGGTCTGAGCTGTAGCGCCACATTTTGGAATGTAGCGCCTGACGACAGCTCTGTCGTCTGGCGCCAAGCTCCACAGTGTGACGCCAGTCCTGTCGCTGGGCCGACAGTTCGGATTATTGGTCGAGTCATCACCTAGAGTCTAATTAATCAGTTTTCTATTTAATTCTGTTAAATTTTTGCTGTCAAGATTTAATGATCGAGTTTAGACACTAAGTCCCATGGTCTTACACAAGAGTCCAAGCATGTCACTTACACTCAATGCACACACCAATACACATACTTTGACCATGTTTAAGAGAGTCTTGTATGCGTGTTTTTCCGTCATTTTTTTAGGGGGTAAGTCGGATATTAATCCTCCAATAAAAAAAAAACTATACTTAGTTCCCTAAAAATATGTACATTATTTTTGCCAGAAAATATGCACCCCTTTTTTCTTTTTTCTCTTTTCTTCCTTAAAATAAACCGTAAAGTCAAGTTGATTCGAGTCAAGTAATTAAAACGCAAAATGGTTTAATTTACAGCGCGTGGTCAAGAGAGGAAGGACGGTTAATCAAAGACAACCTCTTCGTACAAGTCCAACTTTTCGACAAACCCATAGCTCGTAAGAGGAAAACTAAGACTATAATGGAAACACAAGAAGAAGTCAATGATCTTAATTAAGAACCAGCTGGCTACCGTGACTGAGACACTGAAGATTCTCGCACTCAAGATTGATGATCCCGTGAAGCAACAACAGATGGACCTCATGCAAGAGAGTTTAAGCAAGTTGTCTAGCGACTACAAGTTTCAAGAGCTTACATCACAAGGGGTCTCGGTGGACAAGGAGCTTCTTCAGCAGAAGTTCAACGCCAACGACATCCCAAAATTCAGAGCAATTGACAATCCTTACTTTCATTTAAGAGCATTTGAAACAATAATGAGTATCAAGGGTATTGATAAGAAAGTGTTCCCTTCTCTGTTCTCACTATCTCTCGAGACCGTTTGTCAACAATGGTTCTTTTCTCTCGAGAAAGAAAAGACCTCCACCTGGGAGTCCATAGCAAATGCTTTCGTTGATAGGTACAAGTGCAACATTCAAGTTAAGACTGACCATAGGGAACTTGAAATCCTCAAACAGAAAGAGAATGAAGGCTTCACATCTTTCTTTAACAAGTGGAGAAAAACCTCAGCAAAAATGATTGAGGTGCCAAGTGAAAAAGAGTCTGTGAGACTGTTCATTAAAAATCTTCAAGAAAAATATTCCAAGCATCTCAAATATCAAAATAACCTCCATACCTTCAAGGCCGTTTATGACATTGGGATCAATATTGAAGATGACTTGGCTAAGTTAAAAGCTGCCAAGAATAACTCCAAAAGTGGCTAGAAAGGAAAGAAGAACGACAATCCTTCTTCTTCCAAAACCGCCCACTGAAACAATGTTAGCACCTTTAATTTAGGAGAAGTCCTTGCTATGAACAATCAAGGACAGAAGAAACCATTTAGGAGGAACTTCACTCCTATTGGCATGAGTTATGACACCGCATTTGATTGATTAAATGCAAAAGGTCTTATAACTCCTATTGGACCATTTGGAGACCCACCAGTTGAGAAGAGGTCGACTAATTGGAACCCCAATGCACACTGCAAGTATCACCAAGGTAGGGGCCATCTCACTGAAAACTGTTGGAAGCTTAAGGAAGCTATCCAAGACCTGATCGACAATAACAAACTGTCGTTGCCCCTTGCCAGTAAGAAGCCAAGCATTGACAATGCACCTCTCGCTCATACCCTGGCTATCTCCGATGAGGAAAACGAGGTTGACCCCTCATCTCTCATTAGACCTGTCAAAGAAATCCGTGTCAAAGAAAAAGAAGAAGAAATTTTTTTCGATGTCAAAGATAACCTTCCAGAACCGGCAAATAAGGAAAATATACAATTGCTCACACTGTCTATAAGGGAGGTATCGCAACTACTACATGAAGCTCTCAAAGTTATGAACGAACTCCATAAGAAATACGATGAGCTTCCACTTCCGAAAGATGAACCTAAAAGAGAATTCACACCAGTGAGAACGACTTATGAGGTAAAACATTTTCCCTTACAAGTTACTGAAAAGCCCAAGAAGAGCAATAGAATCTACACTCCAATTGGGATCCCATATGCACAAATGTTCGAAATGCTCTCCGAGAGTGGCGAGATCAAACCTCTCGAACCGAGACCATTTAAATCATTGAAAAGAACATATAGATATTACTGTCAGTATCATCAATCAGGGGGTCACACTATAGAAAACTGTTTCAAATTCAAGGATTTGGTACGGAAAATGATTGATGAAAAGAAACTAGTCCAAATTCAACAAGAAGAGGATGCGACCATCAATGGAGTTTGGAACAGTGATGAAGAAGATGTCTATCTGAAGGATGTAGTAGGACCTACACCTTCTGTGTCATAAACCACAGATGACATTTGGAGTGAAGAAGATTCATTGATAGACGTCCTCACAAGATCTGGGAGAATGCAACCTCCTGTTTCAACATAACCTATGCCAACCACACAACAAGTTCCCATACCTATCATCGAAGACAATGATATTGTTAAGAAGTTTAAGAAGACAAAAGTTGAGATGAATGTGTGGAAACTTCTGGCGACATCTCAAGAACATAGGTTGGCTGTAATGAATGCCTCGGACAAAATCGGGATAGATTCTGACACTAATCCTGAGGGACTAGCCAACTTCCTCACAAGTGACCTTCCTAGTCCGATTAATTTGATCACCTTTTCTGACAAAGATTTACCCCTAGAAGGTGACAAACATTACAAGGCATTAAACCTCACAGTAGTTTGCAAGAGGATGAATGTTCCTATGACTCTTGTAGACAATGGATCGGCTATCAATGTATGTCCACTTAGAACTGAGAGGATGCTCGGCATAAGGGACGAAGATTTAACCCCGTCTACACAAGGAATAAGGGCCTACGATAACACTCGTCGTCAAGCTCTTGGCAAGATCACTCTAAATATAACGACAGGAGCAGTAGAACATGCTACTACTTTCCAAGTAGTAGATATTAAAGCTTCGTTTAACTTGTTGTTCGGACGCCCTTGGATTCATGATCTAAAGGTCGTCCCTTCATCTCTCCACCAACAAGTAAAAGCTATAGTTGGGGGAATTCCAATCACTATCGATGCTTCGCCTATGAGGATTAAATCCATAGAGAATCCAATCATAAATGTGGAGCACGACGAGGATGATGAAGATTTATGGGGCTTTAACGAAGAAGTCTCCTTAATCCAGGAGGATGAAAGGACCCCTCTTTGCCATGACCCCCATTCCAATATGATTGTCAACACCATGCTGAAGAAACAAGGACACTTTCCTGGGATGACCCTAGGGAAGAAGAAAGGAATGGCAAAACTGCTGGAGTCACCTGGCCTCCCTAAGTTAGATACTTTCGGACTTGGTTTCGAACCGACTCGGAGAGATCTCAAGCGAGCCCAGGAAAAGTCGAAAGCACGTAGGGACGCTCGCATTCAAAAGAAAGCAATTCCAATGGATTAGTACCCTCTTACGCTTAATGGTCAGTTCATAAAAGAAGGAGAGGACTATCCATGCCATGAATTTCCCGAGCCATTTGTTGTAAACGGCATAAGACAACCGGGATTCGAGATTTTCTTGGATTTCTACTTCACTGATGAAATCCCAACTCCCGTCCACAAGGAGAAAGCACCCCCATGCTTTGACTTTAACGTCATGGGATTACTGTTTGGGCAAGAAAAGAATGAGCCAACTTATAAAGAAGATAACTCCCCGCTCATTCAAACAGTCCTACAAAGTGAAAGCTTCGATACCTCAAAGCTATTTACTCCAGCTGAAGGATCACTACAAGGGTAACGCAAGACTATCAAGGTGACTACTCCAAGCGGAAGGAAGATATCCATCACGACAGGGCAAGGATCGATGTATGAAGAGTCGTCTGAGTCTGAGTCTGAGTCTGAGTCTGAGTCTGAGTCTGAGTCTGAGTCTTTTCCCCTAGAGTCCTCTAAGTCATTAGTAGTAACACCTCCCCCTCTTATTTCTTCTCCTAGGATAGTTAGTGATCCAGTCCCTGAGGACATATCACTCTTTGATGTAATGATCTCAGAGCATAATAATATTTCTCATTCTCCTTACCTCTCGTGTTCTTCTCTAACCCAAGATGACGAGCATTTCTTAGCTAACAATGAAAAAGACAAAGAAATTATTAAAGCAATGGAAACACTCAAAAAGAAAACACCGATAATCGAAGAAACTGAAACAGTTGATATCTCAAATGATTCAACTCATAAAAGAGAAGTTAAAATCGGATTAACATTGAATACGCAAGAAAGAAATGATTTAATTAACTTACTTAAATAATTTATCGATGTATTTGCTTGGTTATATGAAGATATGCCAGGCATTAATAGAGAAATAGCTCAACACACTATACCACTAATTCCAGGAATGAAACCTGTAAAACAAAAGCTACGTCGAATGAAACCCGACGTAGCTCTTAAAATAAAAGAAGAAGTTCAAAAACAAATAACTGCAGGTTTCATCAAGGTATCCAAATACCCCGAATGGGTCACCAACGTCATCCCAGTTCCGAAAAAAGACGGAAGGGTAAGGATGTGTGTCGACTATCGAGATCTAAATAAGGCAAGTCCAAAGGACGACTTCCCTTTGCCACACATCGATATTCTGGTAGATAACACGGCAAATCACACGCTTCTTTCGTTTATGGATGGATACGCAGGTTACAACTAGATTCTCATGGCAGAAGAAGACGTGAAGAAAACAACCTTTATAACGCCATGGGGCACTTACTGCTACACGGTAATGCCATTCGGGTTGAAAATCGCGAGTGCTACTTACCAACGTGCAACAACTGCTTTACTCCATGACATGATGCACAAAGAAGTCTAAGTATACGTCGACGACATGATTGTAAAATCAAAAGACCGTCCAGGCCATCAAGTAGCCTTAAGGAAATTTTTCGAAAGGCTAAGGAAATATAATATGAGGTTGAATCCATCTAAGTGTACTTTTGGAGTCACTTCAGGCAAGCTCTTGGGTTACGTCATAAGCTTTAGAGGAATAGAGGTAGTCCCAACCAAGATCAAAGCAATCATGTCAATGCCACCGCCCAAAGAAACAGATTCGAGGATTTATTGGCCGGTTGCAATACATAAGTAGGTTCATGTCAAAACTAACGACAATATGTGAACCAATCTTCAAGAAGCTCAAGAAGAATGTACCAGTAATATGGGATGACGAGTGTCAAAAAGCCTTTGAAAAGATCAAAGCCTATCTCGCGAATCCTCTTGTATTAGAACCAGAACTTCCCTGAATACCTCTTAGGTTGTATTTAACGGTTACCAAAGAGACAATGGGAGCTATGCTAGCACAAGAGGTAGAAGGCAAGGAGAACGCAATTTACTACCTAAGAAAAAAGATGCTTGAATACGAAGCACGCTATACACCACTCGAGAAGTTGTGCCTCGCCTTGGTGTGGGCCACAACTAAGTTAAGACATTATATGCTGGTGCATACCGTCTTCGTAGTCTCCCGATTAGATCCATTCAAGTATCTATTTGAGAAATCCACACTCAATGGACGTATATCAAGATGGATAGTCAATCTAGCCCAGTTTGATGTAAGATTCATGCCACAAAAAGCTATCAAAGGATCCGTGGTGTTTTCCTTTCTAGCAGATTTTCCAATAGAAGACTCGACGCCAATACAAGACATTGAACTTCCAGATGAAGACCTAATGGTCACTGAAGATGATACTCGGAACTTGTATTTCGACGGAGCCTCAAACCCAAAAGGGATGTGGCGTTGGAGTACTACTAGTATCACCTAAAGAGGAGCATGTTCCAATCTCCATAAAGCTTGATTTCGACGTTACCAACAATGCTGCTGAATATGAAGCATGCGTGGTAGGCCTTGAAACAGCTTTGGCATTGGGAGTAAAGAAGTTAAGGATATTCGGAGACTCTTCTTTGATTATCAATCAGATATCTAAGAGGTGGAAAGTAAGGAGCGAAAGTCTAGCCCCTTACCAAACCTATCTGGAAACTCTTATCGATCAGTTAGAAAAGGTAGAATACACATATCTACCTAGAGAGGAAAACCAATTTTCTGATGCCTTGGCAAGATTATCCTCAATGGTTAGGATTCCAACGGAAATCGAGCAAATGCCTCTAACTATAGAAAAAAGGCATAAACCAGCATACATCTAGGCTATAGAAGACGACGAAGTAGTCCGAGGCGAAGAAGAAGAAGAAGAAGAAGAAGAAGAAGAAGAAGAAGAAGAAGAAGAAGAAGAAGAAGAAGGAGAAGAAGGAGAAGAAGAAGAAAAAGAACCGTGGTACACGGACATACTCAATTATGTCACCAATGGAGAATACCCTCCTCATGCTGACAAAAGAGCAAAACGAGCATTAAGACTTTTGGCTTCTCAATATGTACTCATAGACAACGAGCTACATAAAAGGGTACCTAAGGGTCGAGCTCTCCTATGTGTAGGAAAGAAAGATGCACAAAGAGCAATGCGGATAGTCCACGAAGGAATCTGTGGCACTCATATAAATGGAAAAATGTTAGTCCAAAAGATAATGCGAGAAGGATATTATTGGACTACAATGAATAGGGATTGCCATCAATATGTAAAAAGATGCCCTAAGTGACAAATTTATGCAAATTTACAACATGTCCCTCCATCCTTGCTCTATACCTACACATCGCCATGGCCATTCTCTACATGGGGAATTGACATCATCGGCAAAATCACTCCCCCAGGAACAGGAGGCCACGAATATATCCTAGTAGCAATCGATTACTTCACAAAGTGGGTCGAAGCGCAATCATACGCTAAACTCATTGCAAAACATGTAGCACTCTTTATCGAGAGAAATATTATTTGTCGATACGGAGTCCCACATGAAATGATAAGTGACAATGGAACTCACTTTCAAGCTGAATGTGAGGAATTAATACAAAATATGGCATTCAACATCATTATTCTTCCCCTTATAGACCTCAAGCAAACGGAGCAGTCGAGACAACTAATAAAAATTTAAAGACTATCATCGAAAAAATGACGGAGAATTACAAAGATTGGCCTGACAAACTTCACTTCGCATTGTGGGGTTACCGCACGTCAATTCGTACATCAACAGGAAATACGCCATTTTCTTTGGTATATGGAATGGATGCCGTACAACCTGTCGAACTAGAAATACCATCTCTACGCATTGCGTTGGAGAGTAAACTCGATGAAGTAAAATGGACAAGGGCAAGATATGAGGAATTAATTCTACTCGATGAGAAACGACTAGAAGCTCTACATCATACTCAGTGTTACCAAACTCGTATGGCTAGGCATTTTAATAAGAAGGTCAAGACAAGAAATATCAAAGTAGGAGACTTGGTGTTAAAAGCACTAAGGAAAAATGTTTTAGATCCAAGGGGTAAATTTAGACCTAATTGGTCTGGACCCTACATTGTCAAAACAATCCTGTCAGGAGGTGCAACAAAACTAACTGATATGGATGGCAATGAATTCTTGAATATGACAAATCTTGACCAACTTAAGAAATACTACCCATAATTACTTGAGTAGGATACTCAAGAGAGCTACGTTCGGCCTGATTCCTTAAGAAAGGATACGTGGGCAACCCTTTACGGTGCGGCCACTTTAGTTTTCGACATCTCCGCGTTCCAGAATTAATTAAACATTCAACAGAAGATCGGCGAATTATCGGCGTCGCAGAAAAGAGTTTGGCGCCAGCCAAAAATCATCAGCGCCAGCCGATGAAATTGGCGCCTGGCGCCAGACTCCAATGATTGGCGCCAATTGCAAATAAGTGGCGCCAATTTGAAAATAAATTCTGGGCAAATTTCGGTGTTTTTCGGAAAATTTTCGACTTCCTTACTCGAAGAATTTCTGGAAAGTTAACTTTTTCGGTTTTCTTTGCTTTAATAAAATAAATTTAAAGTACATAATTTAATTAAAAGCTGAAATTTCATTAATAAAATAAAATTACATTATTGATGGAATTTAAATAAAGCTGAAATAAATTAACTTTAAATAAAAATAATCTAAGTCTAAAAATTTAAAGCTAAGCAATGCTCCTAATCTTTTTTTTCCTTTCTAGCGCTTTTCCAATTTTTGTCTGCTTCCTCCTCCTCATCCATAACTTTATCTAGTAGGCATCCTTTAGAGGACCTACATTCAATTTTAGAGTAGATAGTCTCCCCTTCAGCTAACACTCCATGCTTCTTTTCCACCCAAGCCTTTTTATCTGTGGTGTTAGTAGCATTTTTCTTCCCAGGCATTGCAGGTGTTTTGAATTCAATTCTTGCACCTAAGCGTTCCTTGGCAGGAATCACCCTATCACCTAGACGATTCTTCACATCAGTTCTACCCTGATCCTTCGAAGACTTCTTCAGCAACCACTTCTTTACATCATTGGGAAAAGAAGGAGGAACCTTTTGGGTAATCACTTCCCATAAAGGTCTAGCGCTCCAGTAAGCATCAAATCTGTCTACTTCTTGAGATACTGGGTACTCATAGGGAGGACGAAGATCCCCGGAAGGAATATTCTGAAGCAAGCCGTATTGTCTTTTTACCCTGCAGGGGTAATAATAAGTCACACGGGACAAACTTGGAAGACGGCAGAAAGGTTGCTTGTTAACACCAACCATCCTTTCTATTTTCCACCATGGGACGACCCACTTGATAGTAAAATCACGTGATTCGAAGACTTTTCTCCACCCATGACGCCCAATCTTAGGGAAGCGTTTCTTCCTCCTCACGAAGCAATTAGGAGTATACTTCTCAATATCGTCCGGAGGGCTAATTAATCCTAGCCTTTCCATTAGCCACATCTGTAAAAAAATTCCAATGCAATTAAATTATTATTACAATACAAAAATATATTTTTTGATTTCTGTAATTAAAAATATTATTTTTCTACCTGTAATAAAATTGGAGAGCCGCGAAAAGGTGCTTTTGGGTCCCTTTTCAGTTCATCAAGACTAATCATGGTCTCTCCAACTATCAATGGCATTGGATTTCTCCCTGATTCAATTTGTTCTAAAACGAGTGGTTATAATTGATTGGCCTTCATCATTTTTACCACTACTAAGAAAAAATTGATTAAGCATGCAAAATAGGAACGCCCTTCTTCTATATATATAAAAAGATTCAGAAAGAGGTCTATCAAAATAATGGCGTGCAAATTCTTTCAAATTAACTATATTGCCATCTACTATTTTTGATAAATCCCTTTCTTTTAAATTAAAGAAGCGCTCAAAATCCTTATAATAGTATGCATCTACTCTAGGGATTACAATGAGGTATATTGCAAGGAAGCCTAAAATAGCACCAAATTCCTCTGGCAAAGGGCTAATCTCATCATACCCTATTCTGAAACAATGAGTATCAACATTCCAAAATTCTAGAGCGGTATGTATGAAATCTAAGTCAAGATCTATCCCTTTGATGCCATAAATTCCCCCCAAGTGAAATAAATCTAATTCTTCTCTCCCTAGCAATAAGAGATCGACACCATTCATGAGTGTATTGGGTGAAGGTTTTGGTGACTATAGACATAGTTATTATTTTTTTCTAAAGCAAAGAATAATTTTATTCGCTGGAATTATGAGAAGAATCGGCTGGGCAGGGGGCTATTTATACACAAATTGCGAGAAGTTTTAATCTGAATGAAATACGATATCAACGTCAATTGGCGTCAAAACCACGTAATTAGCGCCAGCCGTTAGCGCTTGGCGCCACACGCCAAGTGTAGCGCCTGGCGCTACGCGCCATATTGTGGCGCCAGCTGGCGCCAAGTTGCCACATCAGACGCGCGTGTTTAACTTGCGTTTTTAATCCTAAACTCGAGTCGACTAATGACTTTATGGCTCCGTTTATTTTTCCTAAACATCTTTTTCATCCTTTTTCTTAATTAATTAAAAAAGCTATTATTTTTAATTATATTATTCTTTCTTGGACTTTACTTAAATTAAATTCCAAACACCCGACTTTATATTTGACTTTTCCTTTTTTTATTTTTCTTTTTGGGGGAGAGAGTCGGATACCCTCTATCAATAATAAAAATGACGGAATTTTTGCGCAAAATTGTTTGTCACACTTCTCTTTCACACACAAACATACACATAATAATAATAAACAAATAAACTCAAAATAGCATAAATATACAAAATGTGTCTATAAATAATGAGTCTAAGGCAAAGTTCTATAAAAGTAAAAAAAAAAATATACACAGGAACAAACTACGGCGCTGGAGGACGTAGGCCCATCATATCATAAAATTGCGCCGTACGAGGAGTCACCCCTCCACCAGCCCCAGCTCCAGCTCCGGTCTCTGTGGGAGGAGGAAGACTCAATGTAGGACCACTCCACCCAGGATCAACCTGAGGCTGAGGCTGCGCAGGCTGCCACGATGACGAGCCTACCTCGTACATCCCACCACCTCTGAAAGCCGAGGTAACCTCTCCTATCGGTGCAACATGAGCACCCTCAAAAGAAGATCCTGATCCCTCTGCAACATCAGCACGAGCAGCCTCAGAGCGACCACCTGTACCCCCTGATGAAGTACGACGGCGTCTCAAGCTAAACCTCGCCGGATCCCTCCGGCCCTCAGGTCTCGTGCGGGTGTGAGAAGCAATAGGCTGGCCCTGCAAAAAGAATTAAATCAGAAACAAGACAAAATTGATGCGGTAATGCAAAAAATATAAAGAATACCTCTCGGATGACGTCATCCCGACGGCAAGTGGCCGCATTCCTCATCTGGACAAGCTGGCTCCGGAAGGCATCTATGCATCGTGCCATCACCGAAACCACTTCGCGCGAAAACCGTCAGAGAAATAAGTCAGTAAACGTGCATGATATATGAACACAAAATTGTGAATAACTAGGCTTACTCGAGTCTGGTGACGAGGAATCGACCGCTCTACGAAGCGCTCGCCCTCGGGAGCCGGAGAAATCATCTCCTCAATCGGCCCGTACATCCCCTGGTAGTGGATGGACATACGGGGTGGCACGAACTTAGCAGCACCATCCTGATAAAACAAGAAAAAGTCAGTAAAACATTACTTGGGGGCTACTTCATGAAAAGTAAAAGCTGAAAAATTTTACCCTCTCATCCTCGGCCGGTACGGGGGCTGGAGCTAACAACGGTAGTAGCTCCTCAGCATAGCACTTCCCAGGGATCACATAGGATCGCCAAGGAGTACCATCTCCCTCAGACATGCTCGACAATCGCGCCTCGTCGAACATATGACGTGGTGGAGCAGTAGGAACGACGAAGATATCCGAGGAATGTTGTCTAGCAATTCTCTCTCCTAAGTACACGATCGCTCCATAAGTCCCTAGAAAATAGCGACGCTTGGCAGAATTCTGAGCGGTTAACCCAGGGATTGTCCAACCGCCCCACGGCCGGTACACCACCTCGGGACCCTACAACGAACATCAATCAGGTGAGAGTATACCTAAGGCATCACGAAAAAGCAAGTAAACAATAAAAGTCGTACCGCGATGATCCGGTTCCGGACATGTGTAGTAGACATATCCACATGGTGGCCGCCCCAAGAGGCGCTCACTGGAAATCCCTGTGGCGATGGTCTCGCCGGCGCAGCAGAAGGGAAGTGCTCGTAGAACCAGATCTCTAAAGAGTTAAAAGTGTGAGTAAATGCTAACTAATATGTAGAGCTAAACTTTATAGGGAATAATATTTACCTCTACGACCTTCCAAAAGGCAGACAAAGCAACGTTCGTCCCAAAGGACCGGTGTCGACACGAGTCCCTCAGCGCACGAACAAAGTCAGCATAGGCCAAGTTGGCCCAGTCATAGGTCCCGATCTGGTGAAGATCAGGAAGATAGTAAAGCAACGCCCTACTACCTTTGTCAGGGGAGAATGTCCCTGACAACAACATCAGCGCAAAGATGCGCACTCGCTGCTCTCGGGTGGTCACATCGTCATCAAGAGCCGCTGCCAGCGTCGAGCGGCGAATTCCCCTAGCACTAAACTAAGTCGTCTCGACCTCAGCTCGGGCCCGAATAGCGATCGGCCCCAACAACTCCTCGACCTCCGAAGAAAAGACGTCGATTCCGCTGTCAAATAGCAGTGGTACAGAGGTGAACTCTAGTCCTTTGATGAGACTGAAGTCCGTAGGGGTGACCATCATCTCGCCCCAAGGGAAATGGAAGGTGTTGGTGGTGTCCCAGAAGAACTCCACCACAGCGCGCACTACATGATGACCCCCGCTGGAGGCAACCATAGCCTCAGAGGTCTCGAACAGAGTAGCTAGCCCGCAAGACTCCCATAGGAGTCTCGTCTCGAGATCCCTGGCGATGTACATCCTGTACAAATCGCCCAAACCATCACAGCTAGAGTCGTGATGCCGCGTCCTCCCGGGCGTGATGCCCCGTCTCACCCTCTCAGAAATGTGGTGGACGGGGGCGAAGAACAGGGTCCACTCATCCCATTCCGGAAGTCGACCAAGCGAAGTGGAAGGCGTGACGTCATCCTCTACGGGCTCATGCTCCCATTTGGTGTTTCGGGACCGTGAACCCGAACCTCGTTATCTAGCCATGCTACATTGTGCAAAAACATCATAAATTGAGGTTCTATAGTATCTAAAGTTCGCTTAGGCGCATGATACTATGTTCGCAAAAAACAAAGTACGTAGTACTAAAACAGAGCACAAATTTAAATTGAGCATAACGGCATTTTTCAAACAATCACACAATTTCTTGCAACACCATAGTAATTATTGTGACAAATTGGATAAGAGTTGCTAGCAAAAACATCAAGAACAAGCCACATTGTTCTTCACGACCTTAAGAGGTCCAACAATGGCAAATTGCTCATTTCTTCACCAAATTGAGTCAAACAAGTCTCAAATTACTCCCAAGGCAATATATAAACATAATCAAGAAATTTCATGGCATAAAACTTGACAAACAAAGCAAATTGAGCATTATAAATTTCGAATTTTCATGAAATTCGTGAATAAACATGCCAAAAATTCATGAAAACCGATGTGAGTTTGAAGAAAACTTACATAGATCGGAAAAAAAGATGAAAAGAGCTTTAATTTGCAACAAATTTGAGCAAATTCGGTTGAGAAACGAGCAAGAACCGAGCAATTGAAGTTTTTGGATTTTTTTCGAGCAAATTCGCGACGAGCAGCCAGCAAAATGAAGAGGAAAGGGGTATTTAAGGAAATCTCGGTGCTGGCGCGAAGCCCTATGCATTGGCGTCACAAATTTGCTTGGCGCCTGGCGCTAAGACTAATTAACTGCCGCTGATGGCTTTTCAGTGGCGCCAGAGCACCCAGCCACCTGGTGAGGTTATGCTACCTTTATGCAACATATTTTTGGGTTCCTTGGTACGCCAGTTAACCCCTCTGAGCAATTTGACATGATTTAGTAATCGGCTTGATTACCTAAAGTGATCGACCTAATGAAATATCGTCTCACTTAGCTTAAAGCGCCTAAGCGTTGGCTCATTAACAAAAGGCACCGACATACTGGTTCATTCGCAAAGAGGCACCGACATATAGGTTCAAAAGCAAAGGCACCGACGTACAGGTTCAAAGCAGCAGAAATGTCGACGTACAGGCATAGCGGAAGCAAAGTTTAGGCGAACTTTTAAAGATCAACAGGCGTGGATCTTCGGTAATTTCCTTTGGAAAATTATCGCATCAAATGAGGATGACTTCAAATGAGGATATCTTTGACGGCATTCCCTAGCTTGCGGAGAGTTGTCACAAACAACTGGAGGTAATTTCAGGCAAAGTTTTCTTCGATCATATTCCCTTGGACGTGGAATATTATCAATGCGGATGGAGATTGTTTCGAGAGAAATAATCTTCGATAGTATTCCCTTGGACGTGGAATATTATCATTGCGGATGGAGATTGTTTCGAGAGAAATAATCTTCGATAATATTCCCTTGGGCGTGGAATATTATCAATGCGGATGGAGACTTGTTTCAAGAGAAGCAATCTTCGATGGTATTCCCTTGGACATGGAATATTATCAATGCGGAGGAGGATCATTTGAGGCGAAGCAATCTTCCAATTGGAAGCAATTACAGGCGTAGCGGTTTTCAAACGGGATGACATTCTCTAGCTTGTAAGAGGTCATCATAACAATAGTAAAGCAACAACAAATCGGTTACTTTCAAAGACGTGTGCTCGACGGTGCAAGATACGCGTTTCTTAACTCTTTTATCTGTTTAAGTAACAATAGTTTTGCAGGTATCGGCGTTACAAGATTGATTTAGGATCACAGAACGTTCTGAATCATTCTCCGTCCCTATCGATACTTTGACTTTTGTTTTTCGAAACTCGCGTTTCTCCAAACTCAGTCAAAGTGGGGGCTTCTGTAGACACCCATTTGTGTATCCCCAAAACCAAACCCAGTGATGAGTACCTTTCATGTCGAATCATAATCGAATGAAGTGAAAGTGTGGTAAGTCTAGTGTTGAGGAAAGTTTTATTTTCTTTTCTCTTCTCTCTGTTTTTGAAAACTTATTTTAAGAAAACAGCCAATCCAGTTTGGTTGGTCCATGATATGGGTCCAATAGTAGTGTAGTTGGATGGGGCTTGCAAAGACCTTTCCAACGATATATTATAAGCCCAACTCCGATGAATATTGAGGAAGCTAAGTTATGGCCAATTTACCAAACTAGGCCCGGTTTGAGCTTTATGTACGACCCAATGATCTAGGGGAGGGCCTAATATGATTTATCAATTCTAATGTAATTAGGAATGGTTTTAGTCTTCTAGAATCTTCTAGAAGGTTCTTTTCATTCCTAATTCAATTAGCATTGATAAATTGACTTTTGACTTTTCAGAGTTTTAAGCAAAATCAAATAGCATTTTCGAGGAAAATTATATGATTTTATCCTCCAGTACGACAAACTTATCTGATTTTCGAAAACGCGTTGGAAATAGGCTTGGCGCCTGACCCCAGGCTTTGGCGCCTAGAACCAGGCCTGGCGCCTGGCGCTAGCCAATGACGCCTGGCGCTAGTGTTGGTGCCTGGCGCCAGCTAGCCAGGGTTGGCGCCAGCTCTGTTTTTTTGTGCGTCAGACTCTGTTTTGTTTATTTTATCTTTTTGGATGATTTTCTCTATAAATAACGTATTAAAAACTCCGTTTTCATTCACCAATTCTCCTCATTCACAAGTTCTCACCTACAATCAGTTTTCATTCGCAATCATTAATTCTCTAATTCTCTCTTAATCATTCTCCAATTCTCATCAAGTTTTCTTCTTTAATTCATTAATTCATCTTTCTCTTTTCTAAACTTTGTTTTCAAATACAAAATTCTGCATTCGCAAGACTTAGAAACAACAAGCCATATTCGAAGTTGCTTTCGCCCTAGACGTGAAAGGTTTAATTTCTGAGGGTTTGGTCCCAAATCTCTCTTTCAATTATTTAATTTAATTGTTTTTGATCATTATTTTCGTTGAAGTTACTAACGTGTGTATTTTGTTATTAGAAAGAGGTACGAAGCATCAAAGTAAGTGCTTTAATGGTTTTAATTGATGTTATGATGTAGAAATCATGTTTATATTGTTATTATGATGTTCCTAGTATCATGTTGACAAGCGCACATTAGGGCGCGCTTTAAGGCATATAAATGGGTGATTTTGGATGTATTTAGGCCCGTTTTGGTCGTTTATTGCCTTGTTACACTTGTTTCCTTCATATTACGTGCTTCACGGGTTTTGGTCTGTTTTTGGTGTGTTAACAGGTATAGTTGACCAAGTTATGTCGAGTCCCGAACCATTTGTGCGTAATCAGGCTATTATCGATCCTAGTCCACCAAGCTAAGGCTTTGCTGCGGTTCTCAAGGCCTTGAAAGGCAAGTTAAGTAGCAGGCAAGGCAGAACAGTTCACAAATATGACACCTGTTCACTATTTTACTCACAACTTTCGGTATACAAATGGTAATGGAGTGATTCTAATTGCATTGGAAAGTAGACTTGAAGAGCTTTCCAACGATATATTGAACGCTTCAAACGGAGCTCTGGATAAGAAGTTGTGACTGTTTTAAGAAGACCAAAGTGTCTGCAACCTTCCTGCCTATGCTGCACGGCCGTGCCACTTTTAGCACGGCCGTGCCAAGCCAATTTCCATGCCCGTGCCAGTGCCAGATTCAGCACGGCCGTGCCAGATTCAGTACGGTCGTGCCAGGCATAAGCACGGCCGTGCCAAATTCAGCACGGCCGTGCCATAATTGAAGATATTGCGGATCAGCTACTGCCATGCTTGCACGGCCGTGCCACTTCCAGCACGACCGTGCCGATTCACGAAGGGCAGCCTGCGATTTACTTTCCGATTTAAAACATATATATATGGCCCGATTGTAAGGGTTAAGAGAGAGTTTGTATAGATAGTTTTTGAGAGCCTTTGTAGAGAGTTATTGGAGAACGTTCTTAGTTTTAGATATTCATTAGTTTTCTTAGAGATTATTCTAGAGATTTTAGTTTTCTTGGATTGATTTGAAGCAAGATTTGTGAAGATTCTTTGTATTATTCATTGACGACGGATATCAAAGTTCTGAACTTTTTCCATTGATTCGCATCAATACAATTGGTATTATTCATTCTTGTTTATTAATCAAGCTTTATTATTCCTTAATCAGAATTCATGTTTATATCTACTATGCTTTTGGAATTCATTATTGCTTTGATTATGAATATGTGTGAGTAGTCTCCTAGCTAGGGTTTCGGGATGAAACCCGGCCTAGGTAATCTATGTAATTGAGGATTGATTTTGATAAACGGATTGTGATTAAATTGATTATATGCGATTGCATGTTAATTCATTATAATAGGAGTAGCTAACCTAGAATCTTGAATTTGATTGCATGATATCCTTGATTTGAACAAGAGATTGTGAATTGAGTATTTCATTATTGAATGTGGTTTGATTATGTATCGAGTAATGTTAAGTGCATGAAAAATCCAAGCTTAGTATTGCCCGTTGTCTTCCTATCACATGATATTGATCAGACATATAGTCTTTGCATATCCCGTTTGTCTCTGTGATTCCTTGTTGCGTAGTTACCGATGGTTTGGTGAATTCCCGTTCTCCCTAGTGTCTTAGTTTATTGATTTATTCCATCTTATTAGTAGTATTTTAGAACACCATTTTCCATTGATTTTGAACTAGCTTAGGTTTAAGATTGATTTGCAATTACTCTCGTTCCTCGTGGACCGAACCTTTATTTGCCATTGTACTTGGTTATAGGGTATTCGTATAAGTATTGTTTGATTGAGAGTTAGATTGTAGCGACCGATTTAACCCTCGTCACATGTCTAGGGTAATTTTAATATCAAATATGCTTATTATAATTCCTGTGATGCTTCCTATGTTCTTCCTAATATTTATGATTGTTAGTATCATGTTAGGGTTAAAGATTTGATATTTATTGCTTAGTGACATGCTAGGGTTTGTTATTAATCTTGTTAGTATCATGCCTAGGATCTTGCTATTATTATGCTTTAATGTTAACATGAACATGACTATGATTATAATAGTTATTATTTTGATGATTATGATTATGAATATTATTATTATTATTTTGATGATGATTATTTTATTTATGATTATATTATTATTGTTATGATTATTATAATTATTATTCATGATTATTTATTATGTTGCTTGATGCTCATTTATTTTTATTGCTTGATCACGCCTTTTG
Source organism: Chenopodium quinoa (assembly GCF_001683475.1). NCBI lineage: Eukaryota > Viridiplantae > Streptophyta > Magnoliopsida > Caryophyllales > Amaranthaceae > Chenopodium > Chenopodium quinoa. The sequence goes on from NW_018745000.1 coordinate 4,528,224, forward strand.
TGCATGTTTATAGGGAATCTATACTTGTAATCACGCTTAATAAGATAATTAATAATCTTGTTAGGGTTAATTATGATTATAATTTCAATTGATCGCCAATAACAGATTTATTTGTGCATTAATATTCAACCAACATAGATTAAACAGGTTTAGGGTTAAACCTATTGATTGCATGTTAATTAAAAAGCGCACATGAATACGATCAGAATAAAGTAGAGGCCTATTATTAGGGCAGGTTCAATCTCTTTTAGGTTGGATTTGTACCTTCATCCCCGAACCCTTATTTGGTTCATGACCTTATGGAGTTGACGATCTCTTGGATCGTTAAGGGGTGTAACCTTCACCTCGTAAACGGTTTACAAGTTCCTAAAAAAACTTGTTGGCGACTCTTTTGCTCTATCTTCTTCCCTTTTGGACGCCACCGTACTTTAGTGTATGATCATAGTGGGGTTCAAGCTAGTGGGATTTTAAAGGCTTGAAATTATTCCCTACAGTTTTTGGCGACTCCGCTGGGGAGGATTTCTATTTTAATTCCAGAATATGTTTCGGCGATGATTTAGAATGAGTGGATGAGACTCGAAAAGTTCTAAGTATTTCATGTGTGTAATTTTGATTAACATTACTGTCATATGCATAAAAAATATCTCATTGGAAAGACCATCCGTAATGAGTTAAAAACATAGGATTTTACACGTAGGAAATTTGAGAAACGTCTTTCACAACTAGGACTAAAATAACACCGCGCGAAACTGGAAAATTTTATCGAGCACAGAAAGCTGCTGAGGCATGTGGGAAGTAGCGTCAGGGGCCAGAGCTTGGCACCACACTTTTAGCTGTAGCGCCAAATGCCAGTATTGACGCCAGGCGCTAGATTTAAAATTTGGCGCCAGTCTTTGATTGCTGGCACCAATTTCCCCCAATACCGAGCCAGAAATATGCGTTCTAATTTCGACCGGTTTTTCGTATTGTTTGCTGTATCCTACTTCCTGATTGAATTTTTTCTCACTTTTCTGAAACCCATATGTGTTCCACATATGGACATAACCCTTTGGGAATTCATGCTCCATCTACCCGATTGAACGCTCCATGCAACAAAGGGTACATCTGAGATGTTGAATTCACCAAACCATGGAAGCGAGTTTTTTCTAAACTCGCGGTGTCCCATCCACTCGCGCCAACCCTTCACGGTTAGGCTTCCGTGCGGTGCATTCGGACAAATAACCATGGACCCTCTATTGACTAAACCATATCCCGAACTTTAGAGAACTAGAGCCATGGTTAGGTTGCAAACTCATTGCATCATATTGTGCCTACTTGACTAATTGTGCATTATTTGTTGTGCATATATATTCTATGTTTCTCTTAACCGTTTGTTGACTTGTGTTGAGACTAAATAAATTAATGACTTAAAGAAATTTTCCTAATTAATTAGAGCCAATAAAGTCTAATATTTTAATCAGAATTGACCTAATACGACTTTAGGCATACCCCAGTTGACTAATAACACCGAAAACAGTCCCAGACCGAAGCTCCAACATTGGCGCCAAGGTCTGAGTTGTAGCCCCACACTATGGAGTGTAGCGCTTGACGACAGCTATGTTGTCTGGCGCCAAGCTCCACAGTGTGACGCCAGTCTTGTCGCTTGGCCGACAGTTCGGATTATTGGTCGAGTCATCACCTAGGGTCTAATTAACCGGTTTTCTAATTAATTCGGTTAATTTTCGCTGTCAATAACACCTTGTCGAGTCATTAATCGAGTCTTAGTCACATAGTCTAGCCACATGGTCATGACACGAGTCTCAACATGTCACCTACACTCACTAGTCTTAGCACACACTTTGAGTATATGTCACCATGACCATGTCTTAGGTTCATGCATGAGTCGGTCTTTTCCGTCATTTGAGTTGGGGGGTACATTCTATTCCTAATTCTTCATATCCCTCCACCTAAATCTTCTTCACATTCTTCCAATCTTTCTTCACTTCCTCCATCCATTGCATGTTGAATAAAGTTTGAGTCAAATAATTAACAATGAATATCCACAAATTCCTTTTCCACAGTACTTGGTCGAGGAGAGAAGGGCGATTAATCAAGGACAACCTCTTTATTCAAGTCTCACTTTTTGATAAACCGATTCGTCAAAAGAGGAAGGCTAAGAAGATAATGGCAACTCAAGAAGAAGTCAATGAGCTTAGGAACCAATTGGTTACCATGACTGAAACATTGAAGCTCCTCACACTTAAGGTCGATGATCCCGTGAAGCAAAAACGGATGGATCTCATGCAAGAGAGTCTAAGCAAGCTATCTAGGGACTATAAATTTCAGGGCATGAGTTCGCAAGGGGTCTCGCTGGACAAGGAACTTCTTCCGCAGAAGTTCAATGCCAACGACATCCCAAAATTCAAGGCAACAGATAATCCTTACTTCCATCTAAGAGCTTTTGAAACTATAATGACCATTAAGGGTATCGATAAAAAGGTTTTCCCCTCTCTGTTCCCACTATCCCTTGAATCCGTTTGCCAACAATGGTTCTTCTCCCTTGACAAGGAGAAAACCTCTACCTGGGAATCGATAGAAAACGCTTTCGTTGATAGGTACAAGTGCAATATCCAAGTTGAAACCGATCATAGAAAACTTGAGATGCTAAGACAAAAAGAAAATGAAGGCTTTACTTCTTTCTTTAATAAATGGAGGGAAACTTCCGCCAAGATGATTGAGGTCCCCACCGAAAAGGAATCTGTGAGGATGTTTATCAAGAATCTCCAAGAAAAGTATTCGAAGCACCTAAAATATCAACACAATTTGAATACTTTCAAGGCCGTTTATGACATCGGAATTGAAATCGAAGATGACCTTGCAAAGCAAAAAGCTACTAACAATAGTAACCACGGTGGCTGGAAAGGAAAGAAGAACGACAATCCTTCTTCTTCCGAAAACGCCCACTCTAGTAACAATGTTAGTACCTTTGATCTCAGTGAAGTTTTAGCCATGGATAACCAAGGATATAAGAAGCAACTAAGGAAAGACTTCACCCCCATTGGGATGAGCTACGATACTACCTTCGATCGACTCCATGCCAAAGGACTCATTACTCCCATTGGACCTATTCAAGATCCCGCACCTGAAAAGAGATTGCCTAGTTGGAATCTAGACGAACACTGCAAGTACCATCAAGGTAGGGGTCATACTACTGAGAGCTTTTTAATAAACCGATTCGTCAAAATAGGAAGGCTAAGAAGATAATGGCAACTGAAGAAGAAGTCAATGATCTTAAGAACCAACAGGCTACTGTGACTGAGACACAGAAACTTCTCGCACTTAGGGTCGATGACCCCGTGAAGCAACAACAGATGAACCTCATGCAAGAGAGTCTAAGCAAGCTATCTAGTGACTATAAATTTCAGGGCATGATTTCACAAGGGGTCTCGCTGGACAAGGAACTTCTTCCGCATAAGTTCAACGCCACTGACATCCCTAAATTCAAGGCAACAGATAACCCTTACTTCCATCTAAGAGCTTTTGAAACTATAATGAGCATTAAGGGTATCGATAATAAGGTTTTCCCCTCTCTGTTCCCATTTTCTCTTGAAACCGTTTGCTAACAATGGTTCTTCTACCTTGACAAAGAGAAAACCTCTACTTGGGAATCGATAGTAAACGCTTTCATTAATAGGTACAAGTGAAATACCCAAGTTGAAACCGACCATAGATAAATTGAAATGCTAAGACAAAAAGAGAATGAAGGCTTTACTTCTTTCTTTAATAAATGGAGGGAAACTTCCGCCAAGATGATTGAGGTCCCCACCGAAAAGGAGTCTATGAGAATGTTTGTCCAGAATCTCCAAGAAAAGTATTTAAAGCACTTAAAATATCAACACAACTTGAATACCTTTAAAGCCGTCTATGACATAGGTAATGAAATCGAAGACGACCTCGCAAAGCAAAAAGCTACTAACAATAGTAACCACGGTGGCTGGAAAGGAAAGAAGAGCGACAATCCTTCTTCTTCCGAAAACGCCCATTCTAGTAATAATGTTAGTACCTTTGACCATAATGATGTCTTAGCCATGGACAATCAAGGATCTAAAAGGAAACCCAGGCGAGAGTTCACATCCATTGGAATGACCTACGATGCTGCTTTCGATCGTCTCTATGATCGAGGATTAATCAAACCTATTGGCTCTACAGAGGATCCAACACTAGAAAATCGATCTTCGAGATGGAATCCAAACTCCTATTGCAAGTACCATCGAGGGCGCGGTCATACTACTGATGAATGCTACAGGTTTCAAAACCTCATTCAAGATCTCATAGAGGCTAATAAGATCACATTGCCTCTAGCTAGCGAGAAGACTGGATGATGTTGGAGCAAACAACACAAGAAAGAGGCGAGCTTCGATGACAAGATTTCATGACCTCTTTTTTCTAGTTCTTTTTCATTTTTACCCTCTCCCCAATAAGTCTAGCATAGGCACCTTTTCCTTTCCTTTGATTAATTTTGTAGATTCTTTATTTTCTTTTAATAAAATGAGCATTTATTTCCTTGCATATGATCATCACATTGCATTGCAATTAAAAAAAAAAAATCGTGTCGAATTAAGCACAAGGTATACCAATGATTTGAGGCACCCCTTGTAGCCACATCATATCTCCTTTCACCTTTCAAATATGCAATCCTTTCTTCATAAACCACTTTGAGCCTCGTCTAACAATAGACCCTTCTTTTTTCAACCTACATCTACCTAACCTTGGGATGGGATGGTGTGCAACTTGTGCAATTCTAAAAAACTTGAGTGATTCAAAAAATTAAAATAGCAAAAATAAGCAAAAGCAAAAAAATAAATAAAAGTGTACAAAAGGGCAAGTGTTCCAATGTCCTTGATATGAAAATATCTTCGGTAAGAACACATCTCAAATTGCGTCCCTTATCGAGTGCTCGGTACCGTGCCTTAGAAACATGAATGCCAAGTGAGTGATAGACCGCATGATCGGGATTGTCCACACTTATTAAAAATAAAATAGATGTTAAAGCAAAAGATAAAAGAGAGCTAAAAAAGAGTAGAAACTCAAGCATAAAAATATAAAGATTCAAAGCGAGGTTGCACACCTTGGGGGCTTATCTAGGGTCTTGAGCCTTTATCCCTTCTTCTTCAAACCTTTAGCCTAACCACGTTACAACCCTTAAAAAAACCTTTTTGAGGTATACACACTTGTGTGAGGTTCGGCTAGAGCTACGTTCGGCCTAATTCCTAACGGATACGTAGGTAACCTCACATCGAGGTGCGGCCGTAATAAACATGCATTCACATTCACACACTTACACCATGATCATATCAAGGGATCTCCAATGCTCATCCCTATTCACTTAGAGCTAGACTTGGGGGCTTGATCCCTACATCATTAGCTTACCTAGCCTAAGAGTCACCATCATTTGACTCTTTTTAACATTTTCTCCACACACTTACCTCTTGTGGCCTAGCTTTAGTATCACTTTCACACTCATCACAGATACATGACCAAATACTTCCCTTAGGAACCCTTTGTCATGGAATCTTAACACAACGCTGAAGCATGCCATATCAACATCACTCATCAATCATAATCATCATTGCATCACGAAGTACGAAGTGCTTAGCCTCCGTGCCTAAGTTACCCAAATACTTTCATCATTGAGTCAAGCATTGAGATAGCCTAGGATGAATTAATCCTTGCACCTTGAGAGACAGTATCAAATGACATTTAACTAAGCTCATTCAACATGCATTCGAAAACTTCGCTTCTTCTTTTTCACGTCTTTCTTTTTCGGGAGAAAGTCGGTACCCTCCACAAAAATGACGGAAATTTTTTGCTTTTTTTGCATTTTCGAGTCGCACGATCACAATACTATGCACACACGGGTCATGAGTCACACGTGTCACTTCAGTCGAGTGAACCTCGAGTCAGCCGATCATGTCGAGTCAAGTTTATACCTTGAGTCGTGTCAAGTAAATGAGTCAAGCGATGTTAAACCTTAGGTCAACCCTAAGATGGCTAAAGAGATTGGCAAAGTTCTATAGTAAAAAATAAACACAGGTGCAGCAGAACAGGGAAGACCCTATCACAGCATTCGGCGACAGAGTCAATTCTTGGCGCCAGAAATATCTCAACAGCGACAGAGCTCGAAGCCTCTCAGAAAGGTGATTTCGACTTCATACAACAATTTCGGGTTCCTTGGTACGCCAATTAGCCCCTATAAGCAATTTGACAATATTTCCAAATATGGATTGTCGCGCATTCTGATTAAACGACAAAGTTTTCCAAAAATTGGATTGTCATCCCCAACTGACAATATTTCCAAAAATGGATTGTCGTGTGTCTTCTTCAACGACAATTTTTCCAAGATTGGATTGTCATCTCTGGCAAAGTTTCCAAGCGTGGATTGTCGTGCTCCTTCTTTGTTTGGCAAGTTTTTCCAAGTTCGGATTGTCATACATTTGTCGGCTCGTTGGCAAGTTTTCCGAGATTGGATTGTCATACACCCAGTTCCCTATGGCAAAATTTCCCAAAGGATTGTTGTAGGTCTCTATTCATCATAAATTTCGGCAAAGTTCCTCAACGTGGGTTGTCATTCATTTTAGCAAGTGACAAATTTTCCCGAAGTGGATTGTCGGTCGACTCTTTTTTGCAAATGTTCCAAGACGCGGATTGTCAATAGTGGCAATATTTTCCCAAAAGGGTTGTCGCATAGCGTTGGCAAATTTCCAAGGTGTATTGCTTTCAAGAGTTATATTCCAAGATGTGGATTTTCGATCGTAGCAAAGTTCTTATGAAAGATTGTTACGAAGCATTGGCTCACTAACAAAAAGCACCGACATACTGATTCATTCGCAAAAAGGCACCGACATACTGGTTCACAAGCAGCAAAGCGCCGACTTACAGGCATAGCGGAAGCAAAGTTCAGGCGAACTCTTAAAGATCGACAGGCGTGGATCTTCGGTAATTTCCTTTGGGAAATTGTCGCATCAAACGAAGGTGACTTCAAGAGAAGATATCTTCGACATCATTCCCTAGCTTGCGGAGGGTTGTCACGAACAACTTGAGATTTTTTCAAGAGAAATAATCTTCGATGGTATTCCCTTGGATGTGGAATATTATCAATACGGATGAGGATTGTTTCAAGAGAAGCAATCTTCGATGGTGTTCCCTAGGATGTGGAATATTATCAATGCGGAGGAGGATTGTTTCAGGCGAAGCAATCTTCTAATATGGAAGCAGTTACAGGCGTAGCGGTTTTCAAGCGGGATGGCATTCTCTAGCTTGCAGGAGGTCATCAAAACGAATCGGTTATTTTCAGAGACGTGTGCTCAACGGTGCAAGATACGCGTTTCTTAACTCTTTTATCCGTTTAACTAATGCTAGTTTTGCAGGTATCGACGTTGCAAGATTGATTTAGGATCGCAGAACGTTCTAAATCATTCTCCGTCCCTATCGATACTTTGACTTTTGTTTTCGAAACTTGCGTTTCTCCAAACTCAGTCAAAGTGGGGGTTTCTGTAGACACCCATTTGTGTCTCCCCAAAACCAAACCCAGTGATGAGTACCTTTCACATCGAATCATAATCGAATAAAACGAAAGTGTGGAAAGGTCTAGTGTTGCGGAAAGTTTTAATTTCTTTTCTCTTCTTTCTGTTTTTGAAAACTTATTTTAAGAAAACAGCCAATTCAGTTTGTTTGATCCATGATATGGGTCCAATAGTTGTGTAGTTGGATGGGGCTTGCAAAGACCTTTCCAACGATATATTATAAGCCCAATTCCGATGAATATTGAGGAAGTTATGGCCAATTTACCAAACTAGGTCCGGTTTGAGCTTTATGTACGGCCCAATTATCTAGGGGAGGGCCTAATATGATTTATCATTCCTAATGCAATTAGGAATGGTTTTAGTCTTCTAGATTTTTCTAGAAGGTTCTTTTCATTTCTAATTCAATTAGCATTGATAAGTTGACTTTGTTGACTTTTCAGAGTTTTAATTAAAATCAAATAGCATTTTCGAAGAAATTATATTATTTTATCCTCCAGTATGATAAACTTATCGGTTTTTCAAAAACGTGTTGGAATCAGGCTTGGCGCCTAACCCCAGGCCTTGGCGCCTGGAACCAGGCCTGGCGCCTGGAACCAGGCCTGGCGCCTAGCGCTAGCCATTGGCGCCTGGCGCTAGTGTTGGTGCCTGGCGCCAGCTAGCCAGGGTTGGCGCCAGCTCTGTTTTCTGAGCGTCAGACTCTGTTTTATTTAATTTATCTTTTGGCTGATTTTCTCTATAAATATCGTATTTAAAACTCCGTTTTCATTCACCAAATCTCATCAAGATTTTCTTTATTATTCTCTTTCTCTCTTTTTTCTAAACTAGCCTTTTCTCAAATAAAAAATTCCGCATTCACAAGATCTAGAAACACCTAGCCATATTCGAAGTTGCCTTCGCCCTAGATGTGAAAGGTTTTAATTTCTGAGGGTTTGGTCCCAAATCTCTATTTCAATTATTTAATTTAATTGTTTTGATTATTATTCTCCTTGAAGTTACTAACGTGTGTATTTTGTTATTAGAAAGAGGTACGAGGCATCAAAGTAAGTATTTTAATCGTTTTAATTGATGTTATGATGTAGAAATCATGTTTACATTGTTATTATGATATTCCTAGTATCATGTCTAAAGTAATTTTAATATTAAATATAATTCTTGCGATGCTTCCTATGTTCTTCCTAATATTTATTATTGTTAGTATCATGTTAGGGTTAAAGATTTGATTTTTAATGCTTAGTGACATGCTAGGGTTTGTTATTAATCTTGTTAGTATCATGCCTAGGATCTTGCTATTATTATTATGCTTTAACATGATTATGATTATAATTGTTATAATTTATGATGATTACGAATATTATTATTATTATTATTATTATTATTATTATTATTTTGATGATGATTATTTTATTTCTGATTATTATTGTTATTATTATTGATTATTATGTTGCTTGATATTTTATTTTGTTATTGCTTGATCACCTTTTATGCATGTTTAAAGGGAATTGGTACTTGTAATCACGCTTAATGAGATATTTAATAATCTTGTTTAGGGTTAAATTTGATTATAATTTCAAGTGATCGCCAATAATAGTTTGTTTGTGCATTAATATTCAACCAACATAGATAAACAGGTTTAGGGTTAATCCTATTGATTGCATGTTAATTAAAAAGCGCACATGAATACGATCAGAATAAAGTAGAGGCCTATTATTAGGGCAGGTTCAATCTCTTTTAGGTTGGATTTGTACCTTCATCCCCGAACCCTTATTTGGTTCATGACCTTATGGAGTTGGCGATCTATTGGATCGTTAAGGGGTGTAACCTTCACCTCGTGAACGGTTTACAAGTTCCTAAAAAAACTTGTTGGCGACTCTTTTGCTCTATCTTCTTCCCTTTTGGACGCCACCGTACTTTAGTGTATGATCACAGTGGGGTTCAAGCTAGTGGGATTTTAAAGGCTTGAAATTATTCCCTACAAGTGGGGTTCAAGCTAGTGGGATTCTAAGGCTTGCAATTATTCCCTATAGTACCCTAACCTCTCTCCCTAATCTAGCTTTGATTAACAAACCTTTTAATGGGCTCTTAAGGTTACTAGAGGAAAAACCAACGTACAATATTAAAATCTTTTAGATGCGAAAGGGTTTCATGAGTATTTCTAAAACTCATTGGCAACACTTTACACAATATTATAGAATAAATAGGGGTGTCAATTCGGGTAAACAACTTGGGTTTGGGTTGGGTTTATCAGTTTTGGGTTCCAACGGGTTGAAATGATTAGCGGGTCGGTTTGGGTCGATTTTGAAACTCATCGGGTCAGTTTAGTTAATTTTTTTTATTGCAGTTTCTATTCGGGTCGGGTCGTAGTCGGGATCGGGTTGTAGTTTGTTTTGGTCATAATCAGCTTGGGTTGAACCTAGTCGGTTTAAAGTGGGTTTTGGTTCAAAACTGTTTGAGTCCTAATCAGATTGGGTTGTAATCATTTCGGGTCATAATCAGTTTGGGTTAAACTAGGTCAATTTGAAAACGGGTTACGGTTCAAAACAGTTCGGGTAAACTTTAGTTCCGGTCATTATCGGTTCAAGTCATAATTAGTTTGGATTCAACTTGCATTGGTTCGTTTGAAAACAGGTTTATCCAATCTTATCTTAAGCGGGTTAAGTCCAAATCATATTGGGTTAAAATCAAGTTAGATCATTATCGAGTCGAGTTAATTAGTTAGATAATGGGTAGGAACAGGTCATGTTATAATCAAGTTAAGTCATAATAAGTTAAGTTTATCGAGTAGTGGGTTGAAACGGATCAGGTCATAATGGGTTACCAATCATAAATGGTTCGATCTCAAAGGGTTACGGGTCATAAATAGTTCGGTCTCAACGGGTTACAGGTTGGAAATGATAAATGGTTCTGTCACAACGGGTTACGGGTTGGACCGGTTCAGGTTTATCGGATTTTTGTCGAGTTTAAAGGATTTTCGGTTTAAAATGGGACGGGTTATTATCTGCTCAGACATAATCAGTTATTGTCAGTCTCAAGCTGTAACAGTTTGGCTTGATAACAGGTCGGGATAGTAACGGTTCGCACAAATTAGATTCAGTTTAGTTTCGGGTTAGAAAAAATTGGGTTGGGTTGGTTTTCAGTTCCCAAAAAATTGGTTTGTAATAGTTTAGTTCTTTTTCGGTTCGATTCAAAATAGGCAGGTTTAACAATTCTTGTTAGAAATTGACAGCTCTAAGAATAATAGATTGTTTCCTCTTTATTTAGTCACCTTATGTTCTTTCATGCTTCCACCTATTATTGGAGCTTTACATTTTATTAATGACAAGCCAGCCTAAGTGATTAGTTTTTTTCATGTGAATAAGTTAATTAGATACATTTGTCATTAATAAAATCACACTTTGGGAAAGAAAATCAATGTTTTCACATTGACATGATTTCTTTCCAATTTTACAGATTTAGTCAAACAGTCTTGATATGTAAACTTGTTATAAATTTTGAAATATATTGACAACTTCAATATCACCCTCTCAGCCTCCATTTTTTTTCTTTCTCTTTCGAATAGAAAGCATTCATTCTTTTTGCTATCAAGTATGGTGAAACGAAGGGAGAGTGAAGGTCCAAAAGTCACATTACCAGAAGATATATGCATTCAAATACTTGCAAAATTACCAGCAAAATCTCTACTTAGATGTCGTTGTGTGTCCAAGGTATGGTGTTCTTTGATTGACGACCCAAAATTTTCTTTAACCCATTTAAAAAAGTATCAAATCAATCAAAAAAAGTCTCACCTACTAGTTTTTGAACTACCTCGAACATTTAGTACTGAACATTTTTGTTCAATTCGTAGTGTTGACAAATTTAAAAAGATGTATAAACTTGAAATAGATTGAACATGGTATGAACGTTACCAAGTTATTGGTTATACCAATGGTTTGCTTTGCATAGGAAAATTCGTGTTGCAAAATCAATTTCACAAAATATTATTGTGGAACCCTTCAATTAGGAAAGCCTTAGAACTCCCTTTTCCCCAATTTCTGCCAACAATAGGTGGAAGGTTTACCATTGATTATGCATTTGGATTTGACCATATCAAGAATGACTACAAAGTGGTAGCAAGCCTTAATGGAAATGGATTTCAAAATCCTAGATTTGCTGAGATTTTTACTCTTAGCACATTTTCTTGGAAGTGTGTTGATATTTCAAGTAGGCCATGTTATTGGGATGTTGCTTGTCCGAAGGCTTTTCATGATGGGATCATATATTGGTCAGGGGTTGATATTCTTATTAATGCTTTAAATGTTAGGCCTTCCCATTTTGTGTTATTTAATGTACCAACCGATACATTTAAATACATTAAATTGCCTAAGTGTGAAGTTGTTAATGAATTATCAGATTGTTTAAGGTATCCTGTCATTCTAGATCAATTAGTTATGCTCATGGAGATATTTGAAACTCACTTTCAAATATGGGAGATGAAAGAAGTAGAAGACACAACACAATCATGGACTAAAAGGTATAAAATTAACTTACAATTATTTGGTAAGAGTTTATATCTCAAGATGGATGGCGAGTTACTGGTTTGGGGAAACACCGGATATGCAAACTCTTACAATTTAAAAAATCAAGAAATAAAATTTCTTGGAAAAGGTTACAAGCTTTCTCCACTTTTCACTAGTGGTTACATGGAGAGTTTGGTCTTGCTTAAAGGAAATTTCTCGCAGAAACTTATAACGTTTCCCTAGTTAGCTTCTTTTGCAGGGCTACAATATCAGGGCAAATATTATTACTCTTTCCTCCTAAATCTATTTTATTTTCTATTGTTTTTAATTGCCTTAAAAAAGAACTTTAATATTATTTGTATTTTGCTTTTAGCTAGGCTTATTTCAAGTTTGGGATTTAAGTTTACTTTAGCCTTAATGTTATGTTAATGATTGTTATTGAAATGAACAGTTCTATTCTTCACAATATTAGCGAAGTGGATTTTATGCCTCTTTCACTAGTTTCATTTACTAGCAAAAATTTTGCAACTTTAGTTATAGGCCAATCATTTAATTTGTTTTACAATTGCAAATGACTGCTAAAAGTTGATGAAAGTTTAAACATTAAAATTATCATTAAAATTTTTTTTAACAACTAAACTTAACATAAATAAGAGTTTATAAGGCACAATACAAAAATAAAACTTACCAATAAAGGCCTAGACTTTAAAATAATAAAATATAAAGGATATATAGGCTTTTCACACATAAACCGTTACAACACATGACACTAAGGTGATGCAACATGATAATACACAACTATAAGAAAAGAATACTAGATAGATTTTAAGAAACTTAATATGTAAAAGTTCAAGAAACAACTTGCAGAAATAGAGCTCTTTATAATTCAAGGAGTGGATACACACAATAAACCCCAATTACAGTAGCTTAAAGTACTTAAACTATTCGTTTATTGTTAGCTTTACCTTTCTCGGCGAGATCTTTAATTTGGTCACTTGAACATTTGACCTTAAACTTATAAGGTATTCTTGTTGGCAAGAAAGCTTTAACATCGTCAAAGACTCAAGAAATCCCCAACATAAAGTTTAGCTTGGGTGCTTGCTTCAGATAGAATTTTAATTAGGGTATTGATCACCATAAATCATTACTCTTAAAGAAAAAGAGTGACTCAAACTATCACTCCAACAACATACACACTTTACACTAACTGTAGGTGTCGTTCGAAGTGCGTCTACTTTAAAGCATGTGTGAATATGCTCGGTGTAAGGAGGGTGATCCCATCGTAGGGGGTCCTTCCTTAGATGTCCATGTCCATTTAAAAGCCTAGGACTTTACACTTGTTAGGGCGTATTAGGATTTGAATTGTTGAATGTTTGGGAGACCTTGAATTAGAAATGATACTCTCATCACACTTTTTTGTAAGAAACAAGTAAGAGTCGCCAATGAGTTTTAGGATAACTCATAAACCTCGTTCATGCCTTTATTCCATGTGGAGTTCATGGAATAATTAGCACGAATTATAAGTTTACCCATGCCTAAATTAGTCTAATAAACCAGAAATGAGTTCGGGAGCGAGGGTACTAAAATAACGTTCCTTTTAGGGAGGAATCGCTATTCTAGCCCTAGTACGACCTCTACTAGCTCTTCCTTTTTCACAATTTCATTACCAAAAAATATGTGCAACGTGATACCTAAATACTAAGTTAGTTGATTTTATTTACAAGCATTAATCACGTAGGAGTTACATTGCAAAAGTCGTTATTCTTTGTTTAATCAATATTCGTGAAGAGAACAAAATAAACAATATTCGCCTTGTCTTAAGTGATAAAACAACAATTAATTATCAAATTTTATTCTTGATTAACAAAAGAATACTATGTAAATTAATTAATTAAAAGTTTGTTTAAAATGATCAAACAACACTAATTAATAAATTAAAGTTATTTAAACAATAAAAGAAAAGTGATTTATCTAAGTGCTCAGGAAACTAACCATTCTTCTTTTATGTTAAATCTCCATTTAATGTGTTTATGGACTTTATTTCTTCTTCTTACCTTCAAGAGCTTCAATGGATGGATTAGGGTTGAAGAGTAGTTGGGAAGAAAAAGGGAAAAGTAGTATGATAGTAAGAGAAGTAAAGAGATTAGGGTTTTGAGAATAATAGGGTTTTAATTCTGATTTTTCGGTCCTCGTAATGCTTAACGAAGACCCCTATTAATAAGAGTAGGATCTAGGTTTAGGGTTTTAGAGTCACACCGTCAGGTGGCGCACGCAACTCTCTGAGTCGCGCTGGGTGTCGCGCGCATCTTAATGAATCGCGCGCGCAATTGATTGAGTTGTGCTGGTTTGCGGTTTGCCTTATACAAAAATGCATTTTTAAAACTTCCATAACTTTTGATTGCGAAGTCGGATTGAGGCATGTGAGATATCATTGGAAAGCTTCGAATGTCTACTTCCAATGTCGTTAGAATTAGATTAAAATATGTTATGGATCAAAAGGTATGGTCGTTGGAGTGCAAGGGTGTCGGTTTTAGGGTCCAGTTTAGTGTATTGATCATAACTTCTTCGTTTTGGCTCGGAATTGGGCTTATAATATACCGTTGGAAAGATCTTTGAGAGGGATATCCATCTGTATAGGCCTTGCATGGGAATTTGATAGTTGGTTCATCTGTTTGGCTCGGTTTTTCAACAATGTAGGTTCTATTGGATCCAATCTTTGCATTTGACGCATTTGGGTCTGTTATTAATCAAATTTAAACATGTATGAACACGTTTTAGGCCTAATTAGTAATCAGAAAAGGCTCTAACATAACTTGGTCTCAAATATGGGTTTTAACTTACTTCATAATGCTTTTCGTAGTCATTAAACACTTCAACTTTGATCTAACATGAAGAACGAATTTTTGTAACATCATCGCACATCCTTTCAGGACAAGAGGCCAAAAGTAGGTGTCTACACTCAGCTCTCATAGGAAGTGGGAATTGACATAATAAGATTAGGGACAAAGAAAGTAGAGAGCCGCCAATAAGTTTTTAAGGAACTTGTAAACCGTTCACGGATCATAAAAGGCAACCACGAATAAGGACAACGAAGGCAGTAACGATTGACCCGTGAAGGTTACACCCCATTCATAATCCATAAGATTACTAACTCCATATGGGTCAGAACCACGAAAGGAGGATCGAGGATGATGGTACAAAGTGAGTCATGGAGTCAAATTCGCCCGTATTGGCCTCTACTCGATTCTTATAGTGAAAAATGATTCCTATGATCTCAAAGACATGCAAACAAAATATTCAATTTGCTCCAAAAAATTATTAGGCTAGATTGGTTGAATATTAATGCACACATATTTCTAAAATATTGTGATCACTTGATGAAACAACAAGATTAAAAAGGGAACCTAAACCGGTTGTCCAAATTATTTTAATAGACGTGATTTTCAATTACATATCCCCTTTAAACATGCAATATGGTGATCAATATATAATAATAGATTAAACATTAATATGGGAAGCAATTTAACAAATATCCAACAATATAAAACCGTTAGAAAAATAATAGAAATAAAAGGAACATGATTTCTTACTTTGATTTTTCTTAATTGCAACTATAAAACAATAAACGAGTTAGCAACTTTAAGGAAATAAATAAAAAAATAATTAAAATTAAATTAAATATTGATTTGGGGTCAAACCCTCAAACAATTCTACCTTTCACGCTTGGTTTAAGGATGGAAATTTGGGTAAAGTACGGACTCCTTGGAGTGCTTAAAGGAATTATTTTGAGAGAATAAGGTAGGCTAGTGTTTAGGTTAGAGCATAGAAGGGAGAAGAGAGAATTAATTGATGCTTTGAACAACAGAAATGAGCTAAGGGGGTATTTATAGGGAAAATGAGCAGAGGGGACACATGGAACCCTAAAAAGATAAAACCCTAAAATCAAATGTCGTGACACGTTAGCAGTATGCCGCAACACGATAAAATATGCCGTGACACGGTATAATTTGGTGTGACGCTGGGAATCAGCAGCCCTAAAAAGATAGGTGTACGCAGAGAAAACACGGGAAATTCTTGTGTCGCGGCATGTGGACCCTGAAACGGCAAACACTGTCGTGACGCGGGAAATTCCACCGTGGCGCGGCACAAAATGTCGTGACACAGTGGACTTTTTTCCACTTTTATGTCCAAATTCATTTTAACCCTAATCACGCTCAACATTTTTAAGTGTCGTTTCATAATTTTAGGCTATTTTAGTTTATTATTTATTAATTGGGCTAAAATAATAAATAATATGAAATGAATAGAAAGGTTTAGACCAAAATATAAATTGGACTATGCTTTGACTAAACATTAGGACTAATCCGTTGACTGTTGTAGGAACTGAGTTTGATCGAATATGAATTTTAAGCACTCTCGGGACTAAATACTCAACCCAACCAATAATGGCGGTGAAAGGTTGTTCATCATCGGGTTTGGTTTCGGGGAGACAATTTTAGGTGTCAACACTAACCTTAACCAAATTATTATTTATACTCTTAAAATAACAAGCCTTGAATTTTCTTTTGCAAAAATCCTTAAAATATTTAGTAGAAAAAAAAGATATGTTCAATTAAATTGACCCATTTGCAAAAATCACTTCAAATTAAAACTCTTCCAAATGCTCTTATTATTTCACTCCAAGTGTTAGAATATTATGTTGGGTTTACGATGTGTAAAAACCGTGTGGAACCAAAACCTGCCCGGACCGCATGCATAATTAATACAACTTATAAACATGCAATTAATAAAGCAATAAACATATAAGAGAGAGAGAGAGAAAGAGAGAGAGAGGGAGAGACCATATTAACCTTGAAGCATGCTTCACCTGAACATGAGCACGACCCTCTAAAAGCTCTAGACATGCACGTGAGAATCCTTCTACGTTGCAAACCCACGTGCCGTTCCTATCTTGTAGTTAGACGAGACTAATTAAACCAAAATGGGGAATTTTACGAACTTAAAGGTTTTCTCACGCTTTTGAGTGAAGCCTTATTGAGTCTACTCAAAGTTTAAATTCCCAACTCCCAAAGTTGGTGTAGCATTCCCAAAAACCTCAATCACCTTTCCATGTGGGATAGACTTCTAAATTAAATAAAATCGTATCAACACACAAGAGAGGGTAGGTGGGAGGACCACCTTGACCTTGGAGAATAAGGCAAAGGGCTTCCTTTACTTACGTGGGCAACAAGGGTAGCTGCCTGGCCTTGCTGAAAACCTTGCGCCACAAGGCTAGGCCTACAAGCCTTTTTTGCAAGCCCACATTGCTAGACGTAGGCCCACGCGTATATCGCAAGCCCAACAATAGCAGGGTAGGCCTAGCAGTAGCATCGCAAGTTCTAGCCACTTCCTGGCCTTCCTAGGCAGGCCCTTCTAGGGCTGCTTAGGTGCACAGGCCACTAGGGCGCTCCAGCCAACCCGTAATCAAGGTCAGCCTACCTAGGCCTTGCGATCACTGCTGCAGCATGAAGGCCTATTGATTTCAGCCCTAGTCCCTTTCCCCACAAACAAGGCAATACTAGGCCTCGTGCTATGCTTGTAATTTTAGCACGATGTGTCATTTGATTATTTTTCTCGTCTTATCGATTCCTTTTATTCGACTAGAAACGCTTGGGTTGACTCTCTAAGCTCGGAATTCAACATCTAAGTTCATAAAATCCTTGTCAACGTATTTAACCATTTGGATTAATTCATTGCCTTTGTTCGTTTACATGATTGGGCGTGACCCGCAGAGCTTAGATAGTCAAGAGCAAATTATAAGTTTAGTTATATTAATCATAACTTACTATAGACACCCATTTGTGTCTCCCCAAAACCAAACCCAGTGATGAGTACCTTTCACGTCGAATCATAATCGAATGAAGTGAAAGTGTGGAAAGTCTAGTGTTGCAGTTTGTTTTTATTTCTTTTCTTTCTCTCTATGTTTGAAAACCTATTTTAGGAAAACAACCAATCCAGTCTGGTTTGGTCCATTTCGAGGGTCCAATAATGGTGTAGTTGGGTCGGGTTCGAAAAGAGCTTTCTAACGATATATTATAAGCCCAATTCCGATGAATAATGAGGAAGTTATGGCCAAATTATTAAACTGGGTCCGGTTTGATCTTTATATGCGGCCCAATGATCTAGAGGAGGGCCTATTATTGGTTTATCATTCCTAATGTGATTAGGATTGATTATAGTCTTATAGAATCTTCTAGAAGGTTCTTTTGCATCCTAATTTGATTAGCATTGATAAATTGACTTTAATTGACTTTTTAGAGTTTTTATCATAATAAAAGAAGTGTTTTAAGGAAAATACAGTTTTACTATCTCGTACGCTTAAATTTTATAAAAATAGGAAAACGCGTGGAAAAGCTGATTGCAACGTCTGGCGTCTGGGGCGTGTTTGGCGCTGCAGTCGTGTTTTACTCTGATTCGTTTTTTATCATATCCGGATGATTTTCTCTATAAATAGCCTCCCAAAATTCTGTTTTCAATCTTCGATTCTCATCCATTTCCACCAACAACTATCAATTCTTATCACCAACTCTCATCAAGAAACTATTGATTGTTCTCTCTCTCTTATTCTAAACTAACTTTTCTCATACAAAATTCCGCATTCACAAGATCTAGACACGCCTAGCCAAGTTCGAAGTTGCCTTCGCCCTAGACGTGAAAGGTTTTAATTTCTGAGGGTTTGGTCCCTAATCTCTGTTTCAATTATGTAATTTAATTGTTTTGGTTATATTTTCCTTGAAGTTACTAACGCGTGTATTTTGTTATTAGAAAGAGGTATGAAGCATCCAAGTAAGTGCTTTAATTGATTTATTGATATTATGATATAGAAATCATGTCTAGGTTGTTATTATGATTCCTAGTATCATGTTAGGATGTTTTCCTTAACTTGATGTTTTGAATGACAACAATGATTCCTAGTATCATGTATAGGGTAAAGGTTATAATATCAAATATGCTTATTATGATTTCTATGATGCCTTTTATTGTCTTTCCTAATAGTATTATGTTAGGGCTAAAGCTTTGATTTTTATTGCTTAGTGACATGCTAGGGTTTGTTATTAATCTTGTTAGTATAATGCCTAGGATCTTGCTATTATTATACTTTAGCGTTGATATGATTATTATTGTTATGATTTTGATTATGATTTATGATTATTATTATTATGTTGCTTGATATATATTGTTATTGCTCGATCACACCTTTTATGCGTGTTTAAAGGGAATTTGTACTTGTAATCACGCTTAATAAGATAATTAATAATCTTGTTTAGGGTAATTTGATTACAATTGAAGTGATCGCCAATAATAGTTTGTTTGTGCATTAATATTCAACCAACATAGATAAACAGGTTTAGGGTAAACCTATTGATGGCATGTTAGTCAGAAAGCGCACATGAATACGATCAGAATAAAGTAGAGGCCTATTATTAGGGCAGATTCAATCTTTTTTAGGTTGGATTTGTACCTTCATCCCCGAACTTCCAGTCTTGGTTCCAGACCTATTGGAGTTAACAAACTCCTGGATCGTTAAAGGGTGTAACCTTCACCTTGTGAACGGTTTACAAGTTCCTAAAACTTGTTTGCGACTCTTTTGCTCTACCTTCCTTCCCTTTGGAAGCCACCGTACTTTAGTGTATGATCACAATGGGTTTCAAGTTTGGGGTAATGCTTGAAATATTCCCTACACTTACTGATTGGAAGCGACCTCTAGATAGGCATTCCAATCACTTGACTTTCCTTAATAATTAGCTTTTCTAATTAATTTAGAATCCTTTATCGAAGTATTACTCTTATTCAAAGGACACTGTACCATTCCTTTCATATTATTCCCTTAGTATGTATTTTTTAAACGCCATCAGGCACTCAACTTTCATTAGAAACAACATCAATATCTAAAAGCAAAATAATGCTAGAAGTAAAATAAGACAAATAGACCCTTACCCCTACTATCCCAAGTAAGCAATGTGCCAAGGCATGTGCTACAAAATTACCTTCCTTACCAACATAACTCCAAACCATTTCCTTAAAGGAATCACATACTCTACAGATTTTGAAGGCTAATTTGTCACCCTCAAACATCATCTGTTTTAAGCCGCCCAAATTGCCCAACAAGCTGTCATAGAATGCCTATAATCCGATTTTTGCACCATACCAAAGCATGATCCCACTATCTCTACAAAATCCTTAAAGTCACCCCTCACCATATCCCCTAACTCTAGAGCATCCTAGAGTAGCCTTGCTACACACACCCTTGTATATAGTGAAGCTCTTTCTCCTCTTCAGTGTCGTAGATACTACAGACCGAGTTGACATTCACCCTTCTCTGTTGAAGCCCTTGGGTAGTAGGAAAAGGTCCCATACACACTATCTAAAAGAAAACTTTAACACGAGGTAGAGCAATAGCATTCCAGATTTTACCCTAAAAATTGGACACACTCGAACTCAAAGCTACATTATCAACATCGACCTCCCTAAAGATAGCCCTACAAGCTGAAAGAACAGAGTATTCACCATATCTTTAATCCCAACATAAAGAATCATCACGTAATTTGAAAATATTGAGATCTTAGTAATTCTCACCCTTTCAAATGGAAAAAACAGCTCATTTATCCTAGGGAAATTCCATGTAGCAGTAGGTAAATGAATTAAATTGCACTACCCCGAGAAAAAGTAATTTTTCTTGATTGTGTCCTAGGGATCCAAGGATCATTCCACACTATAATGTTCATCCCATGCCCTACTCTTAGCCTCAATCCTACAGTATGTATTAGATGTTTTTTTATTGCTTTTCAAGAATTTTCTATAAGTTTTCTAGGCTTTTTATTGTGATACTATTGTTTTAGTGTTCACTAGAGATGATGTAATTGCAAATTAAAACCCTTTAGAGGGAAAGTGATTGAATGAAATCTAAAAGCTTTCTATCTGGTGGTTCTTTGCTTTTATACTTGTGTGTTGTTAGACTTTTATAGATACTATATCTTACTAGCATAATAGCTCCCCTCCCTACTCATTTGATGTTATAAGAACTCATGGTTTGGTGATGAGTCTATTATATATATATATTTATTCACTGTCATGTGGTTATATTTGTGCTTATTTGAACTTTACGGAGTTATTTTTATTAGTAATATATGTTTTCTAGTGTTACCTTTTTGTAGAGTTGGTATTATTTTGTAGGAATTCCCGGTTTTACGGCTATTCCCGAACTATGTAAACTACTACAAATATGTTGGAGTTTGATTGTATTTTATAACAATATATTGGAAGCCTAAGGCCGAGCTAGATTAATTTAGTTCGGTGACTAATAATTACTAATGTCTACATTCTAGTGTAGGTAACTTTACCTACACCCCTTCCCTATATATGTGTGTGTGTGTGTAAAGCTAAACTTTTAGCCAGGTCACGAGGCAGCGACACTTGGCATTTCAACTTTTTGCCAAGTGTCGCGCCACATTGGATAGATTTGAATAGACTTCATAAGATATAAAGTTAGTTTAGAATTTTATTTGGATTGAATTTTAGGATAAAATGGCTAGTTTAGAGTTTTATTTTCAATATAATACCAATATTTCATATGTACAAATTGAATTTAATTTTATTCAAAAAATTTATTAGATTATAATTTTAAAAAATTATAATATAAATTTATTTTTTATATCCTAATATTTTTTGGAGCGAAGGAAGTAGTTCAAAGAGTAAAACATATATTTATAATATATACTAATTAGTTAAAATAATATAATTCATAATCTAATAGAATTTTTATTACTATGTAGACTTGTCAATTAGGGTCAGGTCATGAGTCGTCTCGAATTGGGTCACTTCAAGTTACGAGTCAAGAAATGATCAACCATTGCCTAAAGTTTTGGGTTCGGGTCAACCCAATGGGTTTTGAACATTTATTTTATCTAATTTTTTTTAATGTATTAAATCAAACATTTCCACCAACATTATTATTTGTTATTACATGTCTACTAGATAACAAATCGTCACAAAAGTATATCAATTCCTAATTAATTTTGTATCAATAATATATTTTAAATTTTGATATATAGATCGAAAATTTATCTTAAAATTCAATAAACAAACTCGGGCATCGCACAGGGCACAAAACTAGTATATATATAATCAAGTTGCCATGAGAACTAGCCGAATAATGAGAACAAAGAACTCATCACAACCGTTAGATCAAAAGACAAAGGACGAATCAGACTATTTAATAAATAGTATTCCCTCTTAATAAGTATTATAGTTTAACTTTTTTAACTATTTACATAATGGTTTTGACTTAATTAATTTACCAATATATAAAAAACAAATGTTATTTTTATAACATATTGTTGGATTCGTTATAATATATACTTTCATCCCTACCCATTAAAAAGCAGGAAGTTGTCAAACATGAAAGGAATAGTGTTTTGAGTCTATAGTCAATGAATTTCACTGTTCACAAGCTTGGCAAAAGTTTGAGAGTCTGAGATTGTTGCATTTGTGAACAATTTCATTTTCATTCCATTTCCATTTGGTGATTGGGCAAGTCCTTGTTGAGTCAGCAAGTTGGGAGCTGTGTTTCTTCCTCACGAATTGATTTGTGAGTAGTTAATTAAGGTTTATCCATGGTGATAAAGGTTAGAAATTTAATTTTGTCACAATTAATTGTTTGCTTTATCTGTAGGATAATTAGTGAATCATTTAATTTGTTTAAAATTAGTAGTCTATTAGTTAGTAATTTCCTTAGTAATTTTGTTTTAGGCAAAAGTAAATTACATTATACTGCATACTTAACGAATTTCTAGCCCACGAATTGATTTGTTTAGTGAACAATTAAGGTTTAGCAATGTTGATTAAATGGTTCCTTTGTTTCATGCATTGGTTAGTAATTTCCTTTATTTAAAAGACGCATTTAATTTTGTGACAGTTAATTGTTTGCTTTATCTTTGGGATGATTGGTGATTCATTTAATTTGTTTTAATTAGTAGCATATTAGTTAGTAATTTCCTTTTAATAATCAAAAGGAATTTAAGTTTGGCTTCACACTTAACGAACTTTGTATAAGTTAGTTGCAAGGGAATAGTTGGACAAAATTACTAACTAAATTCCTAATAGGCTAAAAACATGATTGGATTCGATGGTTAATGATTACATTAAATGTAATGATGTTATATATGAGTTGATTACAAGTACTAATTATGCTTATGCAGCATTTGGATTTAGGAGAATAAGTCTGCAGCATATTATATTAGTGAGATTAAATAGCTATATTAGTAGTAATTATCTTTGGTGTGGTATGTAAATCACACGTACACAACTATAAATTATAGTCTATGATGAATGGTACACATTTAGGGTGGCTGATTTATGCTAGGGTGGCTTGCCCTTACCTCAACTATTTTGTGAACAGTATGAGTTCTCCTGGTTTGGTGGAAGCCTGTTATCCTTAGTACGTTTGTGCATATTTAATTGGGTTGTTTTAAAAAAAATTTATTACTTGGCAGTATATATTTACCATTTGCCTATATATATACCCCATCTTGATTAAGAGGCATTGTGCTGTGCTTTTTTGGGGTTCTTAGTTTGCATTGGTATGCTCCTTTCAAAGGTTTTGCAATAAAGTAAATAAAAGATTTTAGAAATTACATTTTCCAGTTTGTAAGCATGATTATGTTTGGTTGTATGGTGTTGATGTTGTTTAGTAGCAGTGGCTTGGATTGATTATTTAATACAGCTCTTAGAACTGAACTTCATGACTGAACTTGAATAAGACTGCACTTAGTCATTCTGGACTTGATTCCATATGCTATAGAACTGGACTTGATTCCATATACTTTATGAATAATAATGAATTTAAATTGGTGGTGATCATTGTTAATGGTTCCATTTTGTTGTGAATTAATATCTTCTTTGTTTTACTTAGATTAGATCATGGTTTATGCTTAAACAGTTGTTTGATGATTGTAATGTGTGTTAGTCTGGTTATTTTATATATATCAAAGTTAGGTTTCAGTTTTTTTAAGGTGTGTTTCTTTAATTCTACCAGGTATTTTCTTAAGGTAGAATGGAGTAAGGAGAGGATTAATATTTATATTAATGAGGATTCAAACATTGGTGTGTTAGTATATCATTATGTTGCTAATTTATTGTTTTGTTACTGTTAATTACTGGTTATTGTAGGCTAGGTGTTATATACATGTGTGATTGTGATTTGTAGAGAATAGTGATGGGAAATGAGTATTTGGAACAAGTTTATCCTGGTTATTAGTATATTTGTGTGTTTACTCTTTGTTGTTTTTTTTATAGGTACTCTTTATTGTAGTTATCCTTTGTATCTAATATTGTTTTACTTTGTACATGCAGTTCTCTGGAAAGGTACACTTGAATACAATTAAGCGGATAACACGTGTGGTGCATTTGCTGGTATGCCATTACTTTGGCATTCTTTGGTATTGTATGATGGTTATAGTATGCTGAATATGTTTGCAGTGTGTCTTGGTTAAATATTTTTTGTATGGTGCTGATAGTATGTTAAATATCTCCCCAGTATCTTGGTTATAGATTATTTGTTATCTTTAGGATAGGTTTATTATCTGAGTGTGTTATATTGATAGCGTATATGGTTGTAGTATCATGAGTTGGAGGGTTTAAAATCTGTATTAGCACTGGTAGATAGTGCTTTGCTACTGCACTCAGAAAAAGACTATCATAAACATATGCCTTTGGCTTATTGCCTTAAACAGGTTATGGCGACAGTGACTCCAACGATTGTAATTCCTTTTCAGCCTTTGCTCGAACAGATTACTGATTGTGTAGGGCTTTCAAAACCAGTTTATGTGATTGATGATTTCTCCTTGAACAAGGTTTCCGTTAAAATCAAGCTGGAAAATGTCAGTCAGACTTGTGTTTTCAATGGTGGGAAAGCAGGTAGCTTGAAAAAATCATCTGAAAGGGCTGCAAAAAAGTTAATCCATGGCCTCATGGATTTGTATGATGTAGCTGTTGATGATTTCACTGCTGATCGAATCCGAACATACAGGAGATGTGCTAATTTGTTTAGGATGAAAAGGCGCCAATTACGAATTACAACTGGACAGGGAACTGCAACTGTCAATGAGTCAGGCCCTGATTTTACATCTCACCTGCCTGTGTATACTGTTGCCATTGATTATAAGGCATACTTACAGATCTTGTTGGCACGTACTGGCGCTATCATTACTTCAATTGTGACTCTTGAGTTTAGTGATCAACAGTTTTTTGCTTAAACCATGGTGACTTTCCCCCCAAGCGAGGATTTACCTGAATGCATATTTGGTGATGTGCGCCCTAAACCTGATGCTGCAGAGCAGAGTCTAGCGAAGAAGGTGATTTATTTGCTATATTATAACTACAATTTTTCTATAGCTGATGCAAACTATGGCCGCCATTCTATTAAGTGAGCTCTTTCCATGCTTGAGAAAGAGAAAACATTAACTGAGGAGGTGTGCAAACAACAGACTGGAGATTAGGGTGACCTGTTATCTGCTGTCACTGATGAGCAGTGTGTTACTCCTAATGGAAAAGAAGCAAGTATCCCACCTCAGATTGTTGTTCCACGCCCTCCCAAAAAACGCATTGCACGGTTATCTTTTGGAGCTCCTACCACTTCTGTTACTGGACATGGGAAGGTCATCCGAATTATATCCGGGGAGCTTGAAACTGTGTTCAAGTGTAGGAAAAATGAGTAAGATGACATGGTTCCTATAAATTTAGCTACCTGTTGGGGATGCAGTATAAATTTGGCTTAGTCAGGAAGCTTAGAATAGCCATGGTATTTTATTTTAGACATTGGTCTCGGATGATTTCTTGCGTTTTGTTTTAATCAGCTTTGTGTGCGAAGATGTTGTATATGAATGGTATGCATTACAGCAGAGGAACGGTTTCAGGTCTTTTAAACTTGCTAATCACAGAGAGGCTATTCTCTGGTGTTGTGTAGTGACTTTAGTATGTATAAATTTGTAATTTCAATCCGCAGCTTGGATAGTTCTATGTAGTTTTAGACTCTAGCCATTTGCAATGCCACTGTATTTGAAATGGTGTATGTTTAGTTATATAATCAATGAATATGTTTCTCTATTTTGTTCACTGGAAAAGGTTGAATTTAAATTTTACATTAGTCTTTTGCTTTATTAAAGATCTGAATAATTGTGATTTGCTTTGAATCCTAATTGTACCTCTATTTATGCTTTCTTTGGTTGTGGTCCATTTCAGGGTTTCATGAAATAATATACATTATATTGGAGTGAGGAATGTGTTGAAAGCTGATTTACATACTAAGCCTTGAGCATGGGTTTATTTCTTTACACTTAATTCACACATTGCATTCAATGCACTTACATTTAAAGTTATCTTGCATGTGAATTTTTAAGGTGGCTTGGATGTAAATTTTTTGCTGGCACTGTTCAGGGAAATAGCTTTAAAGTTACTACTGATCAGGGTGATAACATTTAACCTGTCACTGGTCAAGGTGTATGTGAATATAAAGCTAACCTGCACATATATAGGAAAGAATACATTTGCATATATCAGGTATTTAATGAAAGAAAAAAGTTGTTATCTTATTACTTGTATGTGTATAAAAAAAGATTGACTAAAAATTTGCATGTTATAGCTCCCATATCTTTTTCTGTTTCCATGTTGTAAGACAGATTTATATGTTGTTATCTTAGAAGCACTTGCACTTCATATTCCACAGATGGGAAGATAATTCTTTATAGTTTTAATTGTTTTCCAAAAATCGCTTTATGCAGAATCATTCACTAAGCCAGAGAAATAAGTGAAGCGTAAATGCAAAGACACTCGACCTTCTGTTGTAAGGTTTCCTGTTACAGTAGTCCAATGCCTTCCAAGTTTGTTACCAACACATAAGAAATAGAAGGCAGCAACAACACGTGTATCAAAACGTAATCAGGCCTTTATTAATGCTGATATTACTTCTCTAGGATCAACTTGCAAAGAGTATAGTACCAAGCGTTTAAAAGCTTTAAAGGCTGGGATTAGCTTGAGACGGCTTAATCATGATATTGTTGACATTGCAAGAGTTGCAAATTATTCTAAAACAAATGGTAAGGGAACAAAGAAAAAAATCGAAGTTATTTACATATATTTTACCCTTTTAAGATAACCATTGTTAGGTTTATTTATTAGAAATTTTGTTGTTAATCTATGTTAATTATCTATCAGCTCAAGGTGTTGCTTTAATATGTGATAAAGAAGTGCCTGCTGAGCCTCTTCAGTTGCCTGCTCGTATATACTGTTCCAAGTGCTATGCCAAAAAATTTGCTTATGAACCACTGTTCTTTTGTTGTTGAAATGGTGGTGTACAACTGGCCGAAAATCCATGGCCACCAGAGTTAATTTGGCTTTTTTACTTCTCAGGATGAAGTATGTATTCGGTTCAGAAAATACTCTCGCATGAATAATAATATTTTTGCATTAACTTCATTGGGAGGAAAGGTACTAGCTGATACTGAAAAGTGAATATATGTGTTCAAGCTACATGGACAGATATATCATAATCTTCCTGACTTATTACCTGATGATACACACCCAAAGCATTTGCAGATGTATTTTTATGATGCAGAGCATGAAGTGAAGAATCGCTCATCTACTTTTCCAGAGGTGGAACAAGAAATGGTTCAGCTTCTTATGCAAGTAATGGATCGCAATCCATATGCTCAGTTTTTCCGTTCATTAAGAGAAATTCCGGTTGTGGAAAGTACTGAAATTCATTTGAACCGAAATCCAGTTCTTGGCCAAAGAGTTTATAATGCACCAACTGCAAATGAGGTGGATGTTATATGGTCAGAAGAAACATCATCTAGCGAATATAGTAGTCCTCATATTATTGCTTGTGGTAAAAGAAACACAACTACACCTCATAGAATTATGCATTACTATGGATGCCATGATCCGCTTCAATATCCTCTTTTATATCCACATGGAGATTGTGAATGGCATGAGGGTCTAGAGAAAATAAATACAATTGATAGCAATGTTCCCCTGCAACAAGAAGTTTGCCCACTAGAGTCAATTGAGAGTGTGGAGGACTTACTGGCCGAAGAGGAAGCAAGTGAGTCCTGAGTTTTTCTTTCCTGGTGTAATGCTTTTACCTAATGAATGATTTACTATTCTTGTTGCTATATATAGTACAGATATTGTTTACAACTATGTAGTAAGTATTCAATTAAGAATAACATGAGAGAGTTTGGTGTTTGATGAATGGATGTCTCCAACTTTGTTTATAATATATTAGCTACATGAGTAGAATTGCGATTGGAAAAACTAAGCTTGCAACTGTTATGTAGCTTATTTAGTGAAATAGATTAGCTCTTAATGTTTCATATTTAGCCTTTGCACTTCACTTATTTGTGGAATTGTACATGTAATTATTATTTATAAAGCTTATTCTGCTATGATTATTAAGCTACCTGCATTCTGTATACAATGCAGATGCATCTAATGGCAAAAGGAGAAGGTTCAAGAAGATTTCTTGTAGAGAGTATTATGCATTTAAGCTGCAAATAAGGCTAGGGAACTATTTGCTATGAGCTTCACGATTCTTGCAACAATATATAGTTGATATGTATGTTAAGCTAGAAAACACAAGACTGGATTTTTTCCGTAGAAATCAGGTTGCCATTCGTGCTGATCTTTATCAGGGACTTGTTGATTGTATTGAGGGTGGATAAAATAACTCTGCAAATGTCGGTCGTTATGTGATATTGCCTCCTTCTTTTTTAGGTGGCCCTAGAGATCTTCGAAGTAGGTACTTGAATGCGATAACTTTGGTCCAGCGATTTGGAAAACCTAATCTGCTCATAACTATTATGAGTAATCCAAATTGGCCGAAAATCAAAAAAGAATTAGCTCCTGGAGAACTTGCTCAGAATAGGCCCGATTTAGTTGCAAGGATTTTCCATGCTAAGCTAATTGCACTTAAGAAGCAAATCATGGAGGAGAAAATTTTTGGAGAAGTTGCTGCACTAATATATGTAGTTGAGTTCCAAAGCGTGGGCTTCCCCATGCTAATATTTTATTAATTTTGGCTGATGGTTATAAGATTAAAGATCCTGCTGCTTTTGATAAATTCGTAGCTGCAGAGATACCTTCAACAAAGAATCCTCATCTAAGAGAGGTCGTTTTATCTCACATGATACATGGTCCATGTGGGAAGGAAAATCCTGAGTGCTCTTGTATGAAACATAGAGGCCGACTCGGTGTGTGTAAGTATGGATATCCAAAACCATATGTAACTAAGACTACTAGCCATGAGGATGGATATCCTATGTATAGAAGGCATGATACTGGAGAAACACTAATGATTCGTAAGAAACCTATGGATAACAGATGGGTCATTCCATATAACCCATATTTGTTAGCCCTCTTTGATTGCCACATGAATGTTGAAGTGTACTCTACAATTTGCGCTGTAAAATATCTCTACAAATATGTCTACAAGGGGCACGATCGGATTTCTTTCAATGTTTCTTCTGCAGAAAATCCAAAACCCAGAGATGAAATCGAGCAATTCCAATCTAGAAGGTGGGTTTCTCCATGTGAAGCAGCTTGGCGTTTATTTAGTTTTGGCCTATTTGAAATGCACCCCCCAGTGTTGCCTCTCCAAATCCATCTTCCTAATCTGCAGACTGTCCAGTTCAGGATAGATGAAAGTTTAGATTCTGTTGTAAATGATACCAAGAGGCATAAAACTGCTCTGACAGAATTTTTTGCAATGAATGCTGCTAATCCAGATGGACCACAGTATTTGTATTCAGAATTTTCAAAGAATTTTGTTTGGACAGCAGCTACAAAGGCATGGACTAGGCGTGGGAATAAAAAAATAGCCATTGGTAGGATGGCATTTGTAGCACCATCTGAAGGTGAACGCTATTACCTGTGCCTTTTTCTAGCAAATGTTTGGGGGCCTAAGTCATTTGAAGATCTTAGGACTGTTGATGGTAACATTTATGCAACTTTTCATGAAGCTGCTATTAAGCTTGGCCTCATAGCTGAAGATGATGCTGTGGACAAGTGTATGTCAGAGGCTTCGGAAACTCACATGCCTAAGGCTTTAAGACGTCTATTTGCTACTGTTCTCATTTTTTGCAATCCTTGCAATCCACTTGCCCTATGGAATAGATTTTATTCTAATATATCTGAAGTTTTCGTAAGCAATCCTTCGAACCAGGCTGGTAAAGTTCAGTACTTAACAGTTCGTTTTGTTGAGCAGTATTTAGAAGAAATGGGAAAGAGTTTGCTTGAATTTGGGCTTGATGGTCTAATGTGTGAGACAGATGATGCAATTAGAAGGACTCAGGATATTGTTGATGCCCTAGACGCACCTGTACCTGATATATATATAAAGAAGCGTGCTTAAAGCTCAATTCTAAACAGCAAATTGCTTTTGATTTTATTATGGAGCATATTACAACAGGACAACCAAGTGCTTTTTTTGTTGACGAACCTGGTGGGACAGGTAAAACTTACCTGTATTGTGCACTATATGCAGCTACCAGGGCAATGGGTAAGATTGTTCTACCAACTGCTACATCAGGAAAAGCTGCATCTAATATAGTTACTGGCAAAACAACACACTCATGATTTAAGATTCCAATTGATCTTACAGTTTCAGCCTTTTGTTGTGTTCCCAAGAAGAGTAGCTTAGATGCTTTGCTAAAAGAAACTTCTTTAATAATTTGGGATGAAGCTTCAATGGCAAAGAAAGAGAATATTGAAGTTGTCGATGTGCTTCTGCATGATCTGTGTTCTCCATCTATTCCTTTTGGTGGGAAAGTTGTTGTTTTTGTAGGAGATTTTAGGCAAGTCCTCCATGTTGTACCTAGGAAGTCACTGAATGAAGCTGTTGAAGCAAGTTTAGTGTCTTCAAATCTTTGGAACCAGTTTCACAGATTTAGACTCACTGACAATATGAGAGCAAGGACATATAGCCAGTTTGCTGATTTTTTACTTGCCATGGGGAACGGTCAAATGCAGAATGCAGAAATTGCGCAGATTCAGTTACCACAACATGTGATGATGCCCTTTCATGAATCTGAAGATGATTTTGATAGTCTTATTGACTTTGTTTTTCCATAAGTTAAAATGGCAAGCTGCAATGAAAGCATGTTTGTTGACAGAGCAATCTTGACTCCTCTCAACACTGTCGTGGATAACATAAATTGTAGCCTAATTGATCAATTCCCTGGAGAATCAGTTTATTATAAGAGCTATGATTTATTGTTCGATGATACAGGAAGTATTTATCCAATTGAGTTCTTAAATACCCTTTCTCCTGGTGGTATGAGTCCACATGAATTAGTGCTAAAGGAAAATTTTCCTGTTATCTTGCTTAGAAACCTTGCTCCTGCATCGGGTCTCTACAATGGTACTCGTATGCTATGTAAGCATTTCTATCCTAATATAATTGAGTGTACCATAATTACTGGCCATCATGTAGGAGAGCATGTTTTCATTCCACGAATAGATCTACGACCATCTGAAACACTTAATTATCCATTTAAGTTTCAAAGGAAACAGTTCCCTATTAAACTTAGTTTCGCCATGACAAACAACAAGGCTAAAGGACAGACTTTATCACAAGTTGGACTCTATCTAAACAACCCTTGTTTCTCACACGGGCAACTTTATGTTGGTTTATCTAAGGCTCAAACATCAGCTCAAATTAAAGTTTTGTCTAAGCCAACAAGAGATCAGGTTTCAGCAACAACAGTGAGAAATGTCATAGCATTCAGCATTCTCGAAAAGGCAGGCATTATTTAAGGACAACCTGCACACAGGCATATTCTACATCCATTTCCTCTTTGACACCTCCTTTTCCATATTGGTTAGTACTAAAATTTTGAAGCTAAATATCTATGCACATTTTGTTTGCAGGTTCTGAAATCTGTGTGAACAGCAAAGTATCACATAGTTTTGCTATTTTGGAAGACTATTTTTTGCTGATACAAATGGAAAAGTCTTTACTAGACATATCTTCTCCATCTTGGTAAGCATATATTTATGAATACTACTACTACTATTAGCCTAAATCATGATATTTGCTTACTTATATTAATATACGTGGTAGACTATACTTTTTGCAAATAATCTAGACCTTTACATGTATATCTTTCTTGGATTAAATTCTCACAGAGACTATACATGTAGGTGTGAAGAAAGCTGCTAAATACCAATGCATCATCATGCAGGAAATTATATGAACAAATGGCACAACAGGGCATTTGAATTCCATGCAAAATACCAAGCCACTTAATATGAGAAGACCGTTGCTGCTTTAAAATAATAGTGGAATGGCCTATTTGTACCATAATATATCCTCGTAGACATAGTTACTATATTTATAGCAATCATCTTTTGGAACAAAAGCTAATGTAAACCTTTTCTTGTAATATTTTCAATGCAATTTAAACAAGAATCATGATGCAATATAAAGAGCACTACCTATTTCAATAGTACTCATCAAATTTGCTTTAAGCTTACGGTTTTTGCTTTGCCTTACAAATCTATCCTTGAGATTTGTAAGAAGTTTAACATTAATTACATGTACTATAGTATACAAAAGCTTACGGTTCAGCATACATAGAAGCCTTAAACTGTACCAAAGGTACGTTATTTACATAGTATATGGAATACATGTACTATACATATTACAAAAGGTGTATTCCAGATAAAGGAGAACCTATTATATGTTCTAAAGATAGGCAAAATGCATATATACATATTCAAAAGAAGCTATCCATCCTACAGAAAATTAGGCTAATACATAAATAGACCTATATATTAGCATCATAAATTCTCTATAAATGATCAATAGAGTGCTTATCATTGTCAGAATCATAGTCTGATTCTTCAGAGAATCGAATTGGAGAATTAGGTTCATACCACTATTTGATTTTCCTAGCCTTTGATCTCTTCTTTTCTAACAATGCCTTTTCCTCTGCCCTTTGCTTCCTTTTTTTTTTCCTCTTCCTCCCTTTTTTTTACCCTTCTTACCATCTCCTCCTTCATCTCTTCTTCTCTCAATATTTCATCGAGCCTATCCTTCTCAGACAGAAGCTCATTCACCATTCCCTGCATCCCATACCGCACTTGCTCTAGATATAGCACATACCATTCACAATCTGCCAATAATTTCTTCTTCCCTTCCCTATCATCCTTGACTTGTTGCATTCTCTTCCTAATGTCATTGCAACACTGTACCATTTCTATATACCCCTCTTTTGATCGAAGCCAACATTTAACTAATTTGATTAAATGGGCGTGAAAATGCACAAGATCTTTTAGTCTACGACTATCTCCACAGTACTCTTGCACCCTACTTGATAAACCTTTCGCCATTGATTTGTGTTTAGAAATTAGGAGAACAAAAGAGGAAAAATTCAAGTGATAAACCTAGTTTTTGTAGCTAATGATGAAATAGCATGGAAAATATAAAGACTTGCAGGGGAAAGATTTTCTAGAAATTAGAAACAAAATTGGAAGACAAATCTTCATATTCTACAACTACTGTAGTAAGACAGAGCAATTACATCGTAGCTATAAGAATTACATGCACATTTAAGTATTAAAAATAAAATATAGAAATATTACATGTGATATTTTTTTTACACTTAATTACTTTTTGAAACGACTAATTAGTAATTGTTTTGCACTAATTAATCGTTTTTCCCTTTGCTTATTCAAAATTGTAGGAATGATATTTAATTGTGCTTATACAGTTAAAAGTATACAAATTTAAAACATCGAATTATTTGGATTTCCATTGAATTTCTAATGGCTACATATTGCGCTTATTGATTAGAACTCTTATACTAACACAACTATGTCCAGCTAGATTTAAAATATTAGATATCTATAAATATTTTATTATTGGTGCGTTAGAATGATTAAAGTAATTACAATTAATTTTCAATCATTCATCTAGAAATATTTAATTATTGGTGGATTAAAATGATTAAAATAATTCAATTAATCTTCAATCATTTAGTCATATAGAATAAGATAAATACAAATCTATCATAATAGCCATGCATACATAATATAGAGAAACGAATATCCTAAAAGTAAGGCAATTGTAGCATTGTACAAGTAATCCACTTACTTTGCATTAAATGCTTGTACTACACTATCTTACCCTATTTTTGTACTCTTAGACATTCCCATAATAAATAGTAGCATAATATGTACCAAGAATGTTAAGACTACTACTTGAGATCTAACACTACAACCTGAGATCTTTAAGACTACTACTTCTACCTAAGACTTCTACTTATTACTTATTACATTATTACATATCTAAGATTACTACTTGATTTTTTTCATCGTACTAATTACTCATTTTTTTCATCGCTTTCAATATAAGCTAATCATTGAAATTGCCTTCAAGACAAGAGACCGTGCTATAATTTATATAAATTATAAATTATATCAAATTGTACATTTACTAAATTATGGGTTATTGTAAATGATTATATTGGTTATAAACTTTGATTTCAATGCTAATAATTTAAACAACACATAAAACTATAAATTATACAATAGTTAATATACTTATGGATAATTTATCATATTTATAAGTATAAGTATATAAACACATTGTCAAACTATAAACTATGCTTTAATGATATCATATTTTATATTCGTGAAAATTTTGTGGCATTGCATCATGATATAAAATATCCTTATTTTGTAAGAAGCAAAATAAACAAAAATCCTTAAAATAAGGAAAATGTGAAATGATAATAGCTATGTACTCACTTTGCATTAAATGCTTGTACTAGACTATTTTAAATTCTTTTTTTTAATGGATTAATTTTATTATATTCCAAAAAAGTTGTATACCAATTTTAAATTATTACTATATTTTAAAAATTTAGTGCCTTTTCTATTGTAATTATTATCATATTCAAAATATCTAACACTAATTCTATGAAATTGTTTCCATTATAGATTGAACTAAGCCAAACTGCACACCACATGTTAAAATAAAAAATATATTATTCAATTTTACACCATAAATAAAAAGGTGACCTTTATTTATTATCAAAAAGATTGATCAAATATATAAAGCATACGTTGAAATTGATGGATTTAGTTGTACGCTTACATTGTTCTTATTGATCATACTCATGATTATGATTTATGGTTAGCTATGTCATTCATAATTTTGCAAATTCATTGAGTTGGTGTTTTGTGTCATCATTTTCTAAAACCATTTAAAAAATAATTTACTTAGATTAAATTAATCTATATACATAGACAACAAACAAGGATCCTCATAAAAAGGAGATCTAAAGAAAGTACATTACAACATAAGAATTGTGCTTCATTACAACTTAAAAAAAAATAAGTATTGTACCCTTGCATTAAATGCATGTACTATGCATCCCATAATTACTTTTTTTTTTAAAAAAAAAATGTCTTGGACTTTGTTTAAGAGAAGTTTGAAGTAAATGAGTAAATAATTAATTTAGACAATGCATACTTAGTAAAGCTCGAGTAGAATAAAAAAATTCCGAACGTGTAACAATGACTTAGGACTGTGTAACAATGTAGCAGTTATTGTTATTATTATTATTATTGTTGTTGTTGTTGTTGTTGTTATTATCGTTATTGTTATTATTATTATCATCATGTAGCCGATTTCGACTCATATCCTCGATTTAAAATCTACCTAAGACAAATTTTACACCACATGTTATAATATATCCCATCTCTTCCATTTAACATTCACCTAAGATCAATTTTATACCAATTTCAAGTTTACACCAATTTCATTCAAAGTATAAGGGTTTAATAATGTAAATAAACAACAAATAAGAATCCTAATAAAAAGAAAATTTATAAAAAGTACATTGTACAATTGGAATAGGATTTCTATCTTTGCATTAAATGCTTGTACTATCATATCTTTTTAAATTTTGAGAACATAAGATTTGATGTATGTTTCTTAAACAATATGTAATGTAATCTCCTTAAATCATGCCCCCATAAGTGACGTGACTCCCTTTAAAAAAAAATTGAGGAAATAAGTAACATTACCCTTAGTAGATCATGATGAGCTTATTTAATTTCATAATGTAGCATATTAGCTATTAAATTAGAAACTAAAATGTTAGAGCCTTTATATACTTGGAGTCTATACATATATACTTGGGGTCTATACAATTGGGGTCTATACTTGGTTTTATAAAAATCTTCATTTCATAGTTCAGATTTAAGAGTCCGAAGAATTATTCATCTTCATTAAATAATTTAAAAGTCTAAAGAATTAATCAATATCTTAATTTCAAAATTTGGGATCCATACAGTTGGTTTTGTAACACTAAAAATCTTGTGCAAATTGATTTGCTAGATATCTTAAAACCTATCTATATGTTATTAAAAACATTTATTTATTATCTATATCTTAATTTCAACATTAAAGATTAATTTGAGTTTTCCTCTTCTGAATTTCTCAAATAAAATATTAAATTTAAACAACAATGATTAGCTATAATAATTGCCTATTTTTAAAAACTAGGCTATGTAATTATCAATTGCCTTCACTTATGTGTCAAAAAATTTAAACGCCTGTTATTCGCTGAAATACAGTACTTAGCATCTATATTAATTCGATTAGATTATATTAGTTTATATCTTTTTTTTTAAAAAAAAAAACATAGTACTTAGCATTTATATCAATTCACGTAGATTAAAAATAAAACCAGTAAATTGTAGCTCAACTACATTAATCTAGATAATTAGTTTTAGTCAGCAAAATATCAAATCAAATTAAAACTATAAAATACATTCTTCCTTATAACGTGGAGAGGCTTGAGAATACACATCTACATTTTGGGTTTGCATTAAATGTTTACACTGTAGCTTCTACCATTATATCTGATCTTAAAGACAAAAACTTTACTTCTCCAGCACTGCTAATATTTGACCAACTACTAAACACATGTACAGAACTATTGGATGTACAATGTTAATTAAATAAATATAACTGGCTCCTTAAAAAAAAATATAATTGGCCACTTTGCTTCAGCTTATAAATATCCTTCTCATGAAGAACTCCAATCTCTAACACTAACATTAAACACTCTTGTAAAAAAAGTCAGTGTTTCAGATAGTGCCATCTAATTGATGCTGCTATTGATAAGGTACATACATTCTTTCCTGCAAAAAAATTTAAGGTTACTTGCTCAAAATCTATTATTCTTGTCTTGCATTCATTATAGTTACCATTAATAGTAAGCCAATTATTCCCTCCTAAAATTAATAAAGAAGATTCTCTAACAAGAACTAATTGCATTCAATGTAAACTTGTTCTGTTAGTTGCCAGAAAATGTGAACGAAAAAAAAAAGTTAACCTACTCTTTTGTCATCTGCCATTAATGAAAAGAAAATTCTATATAACTTTAACCATGCATCATAAAAATAATGTTCACCTACATTAAATAGTATAGCATATTCCTCAAAAGAAAATTATATGTTTTAAGTATGTTATAATCAGTTTTTGATATCCTTCAAAAAAAAATATAATCAGTTTTTGATAAATTTACCTCTCCAATTTCAAACCTATGATTATGAACCTAAGTAGCCTTCACAATGTAGGAATAGATTTTATGTTATACAAACAATGAGATGGTCAAGAGTTTTAAATCTTGAATTAGTTACATGATAATCATTTATCCTGATTCAGTTAGATGATACTTGTTTATCCTGAATCTAATATTGATCAATTCCATTTAGTACTAAACTTATTCATCCTTTCATGTTCTAGAAAATCACTATGAAGCCAGAAAAAAGGTACATCATCTAATCAGGCTTTCTTAAAAGATCTAAAGCCTAATTCAAAGAACTACAAAGTTAAAGTACAGGTCATTGAAAAATCTCGGGTTCTTATTTCTCCACAGAAAAAAAAAACCAAATTTGTAGTGGTCACATTAAAAGATGATGAGGTATTTTCTAATCTTATGTTTAAAAAGTATGTAGTACATGTTAGAAAAGAAAATTATAATACAGCACATAATTCTCACAAAATAGCTAAAATATTGTTTGGTATTGTCTTTGCTAGGGTAACAAAATGAAAGGAACTTTGTTTGAGAATCAGATCAAAGAATATGGAGACATATTCCAAAAAGATAATGTTTATCAGATTTCTAATGCACCATTGGAACCAGTTAACCCAAAATATAAAGATCGGGATGGTGAGTGCTCAATTAGATTTGGTGGACGAACAATGGTGCAGCCTGTTACCACTGAAATAGTCCCAAACAAAGTGCACTACGTGCCTCTTGCCTCAGTATCATACGAGAGTGATCCAGATGATCGTTATGGTATTCTATACACTATTTACTATTAAAATTTCATAAAAAGTGCAGAATTTTTTTAAATAACCAAGATATTACGCATGATAAAACAGATATCCTAGGTTTGGTGCTATTTATCAGTGACATAATAACAATAACAACTGAACATGGCATTGAACATCCAGTTCGAGACATCAGTGTGATAGACCACAGGTAAATACAAATCTTGAAGCAATAATATTTCGATATATAATGTTATATCAATTTTTTACACAAAATTTCCATCTCACAATGCTTTATTTAATTTTGCAGCACCACAGTGCCAATGACTGTCTCTATATGGATGATCTCACAAAGAATAAAGATTCTAAGCTCCTTTCATGGAAGACTGAACCAGTTATAGCTGGATTCTTAGGATTAAGAGTGGCAACAAATAGAGGTATACCTAATTATACTATTATCCAGTTACATTGAAATCCAATATAACTTTAAAATGATGCAGGATTCACTCTCTCAAGCAACCTCTCCACAAGCATTGATACCAACCCTACTGGTGAAGAATTCATAGTTTTCCAGGACTGGTAAACTATTGTTCCCTATACACTAATCTATTTTAATTGACCATAGCTACTACTAATATTCTGCTACATAACAATTTTTAAAAGGGTGATGGCAAATCAAACTGAGCTTGAAAGCAAGATAATACAATTATTGAACACTAAGAATCCAACTGCAGAGAAGAGTATTCTAACAATCGAACAAGTTATAAACAGAAAGGTTATAACCTATGATCTACTATTTACTTTTTGTTATTAGTAATTTTCAACAGCTTTGTTTAAATGCTTTATTTTAAAACATTGAACACAAGAATTATGCATACATAATTATTTAACTTCTTGTATATTACTAGACTGCTGAAACAATTCAACAAGAGATACATTGGATCAAAGTCAAATTTCCTGAGTTAGACCAAACTAGGCTAATTGTGTATGAGGGTTGTAACAAATGTGGTAAAAGAGTTGATCTACCACTGAACTCATCCATGACTTGCCCAAAGTGCTTCAAACTAGACTGCACAAGTGTTCCTTGGTAACTTATCCTTTTAACATGTTATAAACTAGGAATTCTTGAATTTATTTTCTCACACTGAATCAAAAATTGTTTGCTAATTACCAGGGCTACATTCAAGTTTGATGTAATTGATGACACTTGAGAACTAAGCCTTACAGCTTTTGCAGAAGACTGCGAAAAATTATTTAAGCTACCAATATTAGAAATATTTGAACAGACAAATACAGTATGCAATGCCTAACCAATTATGTAGTCTGAATACTATTAAAAGTAGATACTTACCATTGCATATTATCAATTGCAGGGAACACTTGACTTTGGCTCTATTGCTCGAGTCCTTAGCTCAAATGACTTCTATGTTGCAGTAGGTCCATCATACATATTAACAAAGAAACAAGTTCTTTCATGGGTTCTCAAGGATGTCAGCTAGACTTAAGTGTCCGCCTCTTTTAATGCTTCTGCTTTTGTAAAATGCACCAAAGATCATGGGAATCACCAGGCCTTTTGAATGGTTTGTATATAGCAGCAACCTACTTGCAAATGAAGCCTGCCCACATTCAACAGAAGCAAACTAAGTACCTTATGCAATGAAGTATTTGCAAGCATAACCATGACGCAATGTGAAGAACACTAACTTACTTCAGTAGCATTGATCAAGTTGGCTTAAACCTAGCAGATTTTGCTTTGCGTCACAAATCGATCCTAAATATTTGTAGGGTGTTTAACAATCTTTCGCAGTAATATAACTTTTTTCGTCCTTGGGTGTAACCAAAACTTATGTAGTTAAATTTTAATACTTTTCACTCCATTTAACATTTCTCTACTAACTTCCTAGGGTATAGCACACCCATTAGGTACATGTAGTTTAAATCCTTAAAAATATATGCCTAGCCAACGAAAAAAGTAATTCTAATCCTACTCTATTAGTATATCATTTACATACATGAAATCTAACTACTTATTGTTTCCTTAAAATTAAAGTCATTAACAAAATTTCATTGTCTTAAAAGAATGCAAAATAAGGAAAACTGGGTTTTCATATGAAAATGTATAAGGACACCTTTGCTACAAATAAAATTACCTAGATAGATCCAACAAATAATTTGGTAATTCAACAATGCTTTAAGGCACTGTACACTTATTCAGGCTAATACAGCACCAATCATTCAACGAAAGTAACACTATTATAGCCAGAGAATTGGACACTAATTCAACATCATAAATAATTTAGGTTTTTAATAGAAAATACATATAGACACTACAACATAAACACTCTACAAAACCACAACTTTATCTTTATTGCTCCACAGCATAGACAATCAGCAAACACTGTATATGCTGGACAGACACTACAAGTCAAGAAACTTACAGAAGCACTGACCCACCATGCCTATAGATTACATCCTTAGTCACAAAATATTCACCATATTTATAATAAAGAAATTGTAGAGATTTTCCTTCTATAAATTCACCATTTCATAGCAAATCTATCCACTTACACATTATCAAAGAGAGAAAAAAAAATTCCCAGACAGAATAAAAATACATACACATCTCCTGCCCATTACCTAGTTTTGAAAATGTCTCCAAAATCAGCTCTAGACAACAATACTTCTAACCTCCCCCTTATCAACCAACGAACAATACCAACTTATCGCAAAATTCCTTTCCAACAAAAAACACCTATACCCTCGGTAGAAAAGTGATTGCTAACACAAGGAATCGGTAGCAAAGTTCTTGCTAACGAATTTCTTAAATGGATACTTTACTACAAATATGAAGCCACCCATTCAATAAAACTCGTGAGCAACATGTTTGTATTAAAGTTCCACAACCGTTCCCAAGTCTGGGAATTAAAAGAGTGGAGCCGGTGTTTATATGAAAGAAATGGCCATCCTCTACAAATAACACCGCACTCCACCAGAGGACTTGGGAAAATATACAATATTTCTCCCTGCCAAGGGACTAAAACCCGTGGCAGATGAAATCGCTGGTGGAAATTATCCACCGACTAAACCTGTGACGAGGGTTATCTCGGTCGCTACAATCTAACTCTCAATCAAACAATACTTATACGAACACCCTATAACCAAGTACAATGGCAAATAAAGGTTCGGTCCACGAGGAACGAGAGTAATTGCAAATCAATCTTAAACCTAAGCTAGTTCGAAATCAATGGAAAATGGTGTTCTAAAATACTACTAATAAGATGGAATAAATCAATAAACTAAGACACTAGGGAGAACGGGAATTCACCAAACCATCGGTAACTACGCAACAAGGAATCACAGAGACAAACGGGATATGCAAAGACTATATGTCTGATCAATATCATGTGATAGGAAGACAACGGGCAATACTAAGCTTGGATTTCTCATGCACTTAACATTACTCGATACATAATCAAACCACATTCAATAATGAAATACTCAATTCACAATCTCTTGTTCAAATCAAGGATATCATGCAATCAAATTCAAGATTCTAGGTTAGCTACTCCTATTATAATGAATTAACATGCAATCGCATATAATCAATTTAATCACAATCCGTTTATCAAAATCAATCCTCAATTACATAGATTACCTAGGTCGGGTTTCATCCCGAAACCGTAGCTAGGAGACTACTCACACATATTCATAATCAAAGCAATAATGAATTCCAAAAGCATAATAGATATAAACATGAATTCTGATTAAGGAATAATAAAGCTTGATTAATAAACAAGAATGAATAATACCAATTGTATTGATGCGAATCAATGGAAAAGTTCAGAACTTTGATATCCGTCGTCAATGAATAATACAAAGAATCTTCGCAAATCTTGCTTCAAATCAATCCAAGAAAACTAAATCTCTAGAAAATTCTCTAAGAAAACTAATGAATCTCTAATACTAAGAACGTTCTCCAATAACTCTCTACAAAGGCTCTCAAAACTATCTCTAAAACTGTCCTCGGAATCCTCTTAAAGTTGGGTCTTATATACGTCTTCTAATGCGGAGAAGTCAAGCGCGCAGTTAACCCTGGATCAGCACGGCCGTGCTATATTTGGCACGGCCGTGCTAGCTTGTCAGTAAGTAAACCGGGTTTCTTCTTCAAATTGGCACGGTCGTGCTATATATGGCACGGCCGTGCAGCTTCCTGGCACGGCCGTGCTAAAAATGACACGGCCGTGCTGAATATGCTCTAGCACGGGGCTCATACTGAAGCTGACACGGGCACGGGCAACATCTGGCACGGCCGTGCTAATGGCCTGCACGGCCGTGCTGGTGCGTGGATACTTACACGGCCGTGCTATAGGCTTGCACGGCCGTGCTGCCTTGCCTGGGGTTGCTTGCTTATAGGCCAGCACGGGTGTGCCTATGGTAACACGGTCGTGCTGCCTGTGCTATGTAATCAATGCACGACACTTGAACTTCCTTAACTCCTCGGACTCCGGTCAAGGCTAGTTCGGTTATGCATCAAGGGCTCGGGATCCGATTAAACTCGGTTGATATTACCTGAAAACACATCAAAAACAAACCGAAAACCCGTGAAGCACGTAATATGGGGAACGTAAGCATAACAAGGTAATAATCGGCCAAAGCGGCCCCAAATACATCCCAAATCATCCTAAAATATGCTCTAAAGCGCGCCCTAAAGTGCGCTTGTCAAAACCCCCCAAGCTACACTTTTGCTAGTCCTCGAGCAAAAACCAAGGGAAACACACACAAGATCAAATAAACTATGCCATTGCGAACAAATCAAATTAAGCACGGAATGAAATCAATGGATCCTACTTAGAACAACCATGCACGGAAGGAAAACTCACTCAAACAAGCAACGAGACACACAATCCAAGATATCGTTGATCAAAATGCGAACAAGACCTAAACCAAGCATAGAGAACAAAGAAATCATGCTTCCCTCTAAACCCGACCAAACCGGCCACGTCCTCCCCTTTTGCTTCGAATCACCACCCTAATTGGCCCCTCGTGATTCCTCGAAGGAACCGGAAGAAGTGATGTTTTGAGGAAATAACAAAGGTATCCAGACATCTCGATTACGCATAATCTTTCCATAGGGTTGAAAGGTATCTCCCTCCACCGTTTGAGAACCGAACACCTCTAAAGTCTAAGGGTCTTAAAAGGGTTGTAATGTATTGGCAATGGGTAAGGTAGGTGAAAACAATTTTAAAAAAGTGGGGTTAATTCCTAAATGAAGTGCAAGAATCACAATTCTCAAAAACAATAGTTCAAAAGATGTAATTCACTTTCCACAATCTCATTGATTCACATTCTTACACATCCCAAATTATCCATATAATACACACTCAAATGACCTCTTTCAAACTTCAAAACTTTATTTATGTGTCCTTGCCTTTTTCACAATTCGGACGGCTTTTCTCTTCTTCTTTTTTTTTCTTTTTTTTTATTGATGGCAAAATGACTTTCACATTACATATTTACAATTAGGCTCACTTTCACACCTGCTCAAACCAACTATCAAACTTTATTTCTTGATTAGTAAACAATAAGCTCAACAAACCTATCTAGGTAAATGCTTCACAACTAAGGGTTGGTAAAACATTGGCCATCGGGTTTGTAACACGGTTAACCAAGAATGGAATTAAAGCTCAACATGGTTAGCAAGTAAGATGATGTAAAAAGAAAATCAATTTGTAACAAAACAAAAGGAACAAAATAATAAAAATGAAAAAGGTGCCCTCTTCCTCCCTTAAAAGTGTCAAGTCGGTCTCGGGAGCTACTAGTCAACACAAAGATCGAAAAATGCGTAATCAAGGATCCAAATATGCCACTCAACAAGAATGATGAAGGCTAGAACAAATAAACCTCACGGGATCTAACAAATAAAGCAACTACCAATCAAGGGGGTCAAATCCACAACCGGGAAGCGACTCCATCTTACCACAGCCCAAAGGCATAGAGTTTCACATGACAAAAGTGTTCTATTTCTACCCTTCGCCTAGACTCGTCCACATTGATCAACAATAGACTTGAACTGTGTATTCATCACTGGCTTAAGTGGAAATAGACATTCCATACACATTCATTCACATTTCGAATCCAACATGAACAATATTCCAAAATTTTGCAATTAGACAAGTTTATTATGATCCAAAAACATAGGAAAAGACTACGAGGCATATCATATAAGCTAAACCACACATCCTCATAGCAGAAGCTTTTCCTACCTAACACAAACATATGTACAACTAAGCCAACTGAATAAGTTGAAAGGCACATAACGAGGCA
Organism: Chenopodium quinoa; assembly: GCF_001683475.1. NCBI lineage: Eukaryota > Viridiplantae > Streptophyta > Magnoliopsida > Caryophyllales > Amaranthaceae > Chenopodium > Chenopodium quinoa. The sequence goes on from NW_018745000.1 coordinate 4,572,992, forward strand.
TAAAAATCACATAAAATCCCAATCGACAAACAAGTGATCGAATGATATCAACATCAACGATCCCAGGTTCCTTAGAACCGATCAAATATCCTCGAACCATTCAACTTCTTCCTAAACTAAACTATCCTAAGCACTCAAAAAAAGAAAAGATCTCACCAAATTTGCTTCCCTGGAGCTCCAATTAACGGCCATAGCATCGTTCTTCAAACTCGTGCCGCGTCTCGAATGTTCCCAATCTGCAAAAAGGAAAGACATACTAGCAAACAAGTTAAGGTTAGTCTAGGAAAGCAGTAAATCTTTTTATTTTATTTTTTTTTATTTTTATTTTTTTTTGTTTTAGAATGAATACAAGTAAGACCCCCCCCCCCCCCAAGCTAGAATCAAACATTGTCCTTAATGTTTATACATCAAGGACTTACAATAGTAAGGAGAGGGAGGTAACTAAAGGGAAAGGGAAAGGGATCACGAGCTAGGCCCGCCCGGGCCATAAGGGAAACGGGAGGCCATATCATCAACACTCCTCTTCAGGTCTCTGAAGGCGGAGGTCATATCCTCGTTCGACCGGCGCAAATCCGCTACCTCGAGCTTCAAATCTTCCATTCCTTGGCGGAGCCAGGCGAAGTCTTTCGCCGGGATCTGCTGGGCCGCATCCGGGCCACCTTCCTCATCATCATCAGCATCGTCACCTCTTTGGCACCCGTGGGCCTGCTCATCCCCCTGGTGAGGCTGGGGATTGCGGTCTACATACTCCGTGCCTCCGTCCTCGTGCCAGGCGAAGTCGGGGTCGAAGATCCAGTTGTCTTTGTTGTAAACCACCGTCCTCTCCGGATCGGGCAAGTAGGCGTATGGCTTGCCTGCTACGAGCCACAAATAGCAATCCGGCTGGGATGTCCCTTCAAGCCACTACATGGCTCTCAAGGTGCGCATATGAAGACTCGTAGTGCCTGGGATAGCCTGCAATTCAGAAAAATCAATCCCATTATATTGCGCAAGAATGGTTATCATGCCATCGATAGTAATATCACCCCTACCCCGGGCTACACCGTCGAGGTGGTCTAGTAACCACGCTCCCATGTCTAGACGCCCGTCCCCACGGGTGAGGTGCCAAATAAACTATAGCTCCCTAATGGAGACTACACCCGAACTATCTCCTCTAGCAAAGATAGTAGAGGAGAAGGTCCTGTGGGACAACCGAAAGGCGGGATTGACGAAAGGCCGTGCTAGAATGTCAGTGGGCTTTTGAGGTTTGGCACGGCCGTGCAGATTTTGGCACGGCCGTGCTGGATTCTGGCACGGCTGTGCTGTCTGATGGCACGGCCGTGCTGTCTGCTGCAGTCTGCAGGTTTTCTTTTCCTTCAAGGCACGCATCACTCTCTTCATTCCGACTTCTAACCAATCTTCTACCTGCACAAAAACATACAAGAGCACACAAAACTCACACAAATTAGGAGCTAAACCAACTACAAAACAAAAGAAACTACTCTAGTAAAAGCAAGAAAATCGGGTTGCCTCCAGGAAGCGCTAAGTTTAACGTTGATAGCTTGACGCGACACAGGGATTACAGGTTACCCATAATCAATACTTTCCATTGCAGTGGAGATAAGTTTACCATTCTTATTCTTGACAATAGTCACCGCCCCTTTCTTAGGTACTACAAACACAGGGGAAACCCTTCCTTGATGTGTTGGAAGGGGTTTAAGCTTTACCTTTGGTGCTTCATTAGCCTCCTTTGCAATGGCCACATCTAATGCATCTAGAAATTGCTCCTCCATGTCCCTGTTTTCCCTGTTCTCATTCAACTCAAAACCATGATTAGTATAGAATAATTCTTTACGCATATCAGAGACAATGAAATTAACAGTGTCAACCATCATGCAATTATCAGAATTAGAACAAGGATATTTCATAGTTTTATTTAAATCAAAATCTAAAACCTCCTTTCCTACTTTCAATGAAATCTTGGCACCCTTTACATCAATAAAGGCACCCGAAGTAGCTAGGAAAGGACGTCCTAGAATTATAGGTATATGAACATCCTCATCCATATCTAGGACCACAAAGTCAACAGGTATGACAAACTTCCCCACCCTTAGGGGAACATCTTCCACTTTACCCTTTGGAAATTTGATCGATCGATCGGCTAATTGAAGGGATATGTTAGTGGGAAGAAGTTCTCCTATATTTAATCGTTGATAAACAGAATATGGCATGAGACTAACACTAGCTCCAAGATCACACAAAGCATTATCAATATTCATTTTGTTTATAGCACAAGGGATTGAAAAGCTACCCGGATCTCCTAACTTAGGAGGCATTTTGTTCATTATTATAGCACTACAGTGTTCAGTGAGGTTAACAGTTTCTACCCCTTCATAGTTTCTTCTACCACTCAATATATCTTTTAAAAACCTAGCATAGTTAGGCATTTGCTTGATAGCATCAGTGAATGGTATAGAAAGGTGGACTTGCTTCAACGTATCTAAAACCTTACCGAATTGAACATCCAACTTATGTCTCACAAACTTATGGGGGTAAGGAAGCTTTTGCAATAGATTGGGTTCTTTGACTTGTGTTACTTCCTTTTCATTTAAGACCTATACAGTTTTATCATTCTCTCCGGTCCTCTCCTCCTCACTCTCTATAACAGTATCAGTGGTAGGTGTAGTCACAGATTGACTCCTAGGGGGTACTACTTCATCGCTCCCCCTCAATGTCTTTCCACTCCTAGTGGTGATAGCATTTACAAAGTTTTTAGGGTCAATACCTTGAGGTGGGAGTTTTGACACTCCAACCCCATCCTTTATAGCACTAGCCAACTGAGAAATCTGGGTTTCAAGCATTTTATTATGTGTCATCACTTCATTAAACTTTTTGTCACTGGTGGCCATGAAAGTGTTGAACATTTTGGTCTGTGCTTCCATCATCTCCTCCAAACTAGTCCTTTGCGATGGTCCTTGAGCATTGTAGTTGTCATTAGAGGCTCGGGAGCCACGCGCATTAGACTGTTGGGGATTTTGATTTTGGAAGTTGTTCCTGTTACCATTGTTATTCCCATTTCCCCTGTTATTAGCATTCATGTTCTGATTGTATTGCCCTTGATTACCTGCATTTTGTTGGTAATTATTCTGATTACCAAAATTACCATGTTTATTATAAGACCCTTGGGGATTTTGGTCCCTTTGGTTCCTGTTTCCCCACTGGTTTTGCTGTTGGTAGTCAGAATTATTACCCTGTTGATTATAATTGTTCCCTCTTTGATTAGGTGGTAAATATCTGTTATTGTCATTCCTAGGTCTATTATCATAAGACAAGGCATTGACTTGTTCATTATCACACTCATTACCATCATTATAGTTGGATTGAAATTGGGAATCTTACGTTACAAGCAGAGGTATCATGGTCATAAGACCCACAGTTTTCACAGAATATACATCCAGCAGGCATATTATTAGAGTTAGAGTGCATACCTGCTCCCTTAGAATAGGATGGAAGATTTTGATGCGGTGGATCGTTGAGCTTCTCTTTGATAATTGACATTTCCTTACCTAGATTTACAATTTGCGATGTCAAATTCCCGATTGCATTAAGATGGTCTACCGAATAGACCGCTCCTCCACTCTTGCTCATGGCCTCTCGCTCTCCATCTTGCCAATCCATGTGGTGTCGTACCACATCTTCTATGATATCAATGACTTCTTCTTCGGTTTTGTTCATAATGGGGCCACCTGCTCCCGCATCCAAACTGGTCTTCCCTTGAGGACTCAATCCTCCATAGAAAATCTGTAAAACTTGATATGTTGGGATTCCGTGGTGTGGGCACTCTCTTTGATACTCCTTGTACCTTTCCCATGCTTCGTAGATTGACTCCCCACTCCTTTTCCGAAATCCCTGGATCAAAGCTCTAGCATCGGTCGTCTTCTTTTGGGAATAAAATCTTCCCAAGAATGCTGTCGTGACATCATCCCAAGTGTGTAGAGAGTTCGGCTTCACCTCCTTCTCTAACCATTCGAGAGCTCTCCCAATAAGTGAAAAGGGGAAAAGCTTCAATCTCACGAACTCTTGATTCACCCCATTAACCTTGATGGTATTGCAGTACTTCTCAAATTCGTTCAAATGAGCCAAAGGGCTCTCATGCTTGGCACCACTAAACTGCCTTCTCTCGATGAGGGTGATCATAGCCGGCCGGATCTCGAAATCATTGGCCTCAGTAGTGGGTGGAGCAATCCCACTTGAAGCTCTATACGCCCCAGGAGTTCCTAACTCCTTAAGGGGTCGTGGTGCTGGCCGATTGGGTTGGCGCGGTATGTCTGCCATTGGAACCTGTTGTGTGTTGTGTTCCTTTCCTTGAGAGTTTGATGACGTCAATCGAGATTTACGATTGCTCTTCAAAGTTCTTTCGATTTCTGGATCGAAGGGTATTAATTCTCTCTGTTTAGACCTGCGCATACACACTAACCAAACCAATTAAATAGCAGGGCTACAAGTGTAGCCAAAAGGGAAAAATCTTTTTGTGCTTTTTTTTTATGATGAACTAGACTCAAGAAATCAAAAAGCAATTAACAAACACCGTTCCCCGGCAACGGCGCCATTTTGACGAGGGTTAAATCGGTCGCTACAATCTAACTCTCAATTAAACAATACTTATACGAACACCCTATAACCAAGTACAATGGCAAATAAAGGTTCGGTCCACGAGGAACGAGAGTAATTGCAAATCAATCTTAAACCTAAGCTAGTTCGAAATCAATGGAAAATGGTGTTCTAAAATACTACTAATAAGATGGAATAAATCAATAAACTAAGACACTAGGGAGAACGGGAATTCACCAAACCATCGGTAACTACGCAACAAGGAATCACAGAGACAAACGGGATATGCAAAGACTATATGTCTGATCAATATCATGTGATAGGAAGACAACGGGCAATACTAAGCTTGGATTTCTCATGCACTTAACATTACTCGATACATAATCAAACCACATTCAATAATGAAATTCTCAATTCACAATCTCTTGTTCAAATCAAGGATATCATGCAATCAAATTCAAGATTCTAGGTTAGCTACTCCTATTATAATGAATTAACATGCAATCGCATATAATCAATTTAATCACAATCCGTTTATCAAAATCAATCCTCAATTACATAGATTACCTAGGCCGGGTTTCATCCCGAAACCCTAGCTAGGAGACTACTCACACATATTCATAATCAAAGCAATAATGAATTCCAAAAGCATAATAGATATAAACATAAATTCTGATTAAGGAATAATAAAGCTTGATTAATAAACAAGAATGAATAATACCAATTGTATTGATGCGAATCAATGGAAAAGTTCAGAACTTTGATATCCGTCGTCAATGAATAATACAAAGAATCTTCGCAAATCTTGCTTCAAATCAATCCAAGAAAACTAAATCTCTAGAAAATTCTCTAAGAAAACTAATGAATCTCTAATACTAAGAACGTTCTCCAATAACTCTCTACAAAGGCTCTCAAAACTATCTCTAAAACTGTCCTCGGAATCCTCTTAAAGTTGGGTCTTATATACGTCTTCTAATGCGGAGAAGTCAAGCGCGCAGTTAACCCTGGATCAGCACGACCGTGCTGTATTTGGCACGGCCGTGCTAGCTTGTCAGTAAGTAAACCGGGTTTCTTCTTCAAATTGGCACGGCTGTGCTATATATGGCACGGCCGTGCAGCTTCCTGGCACGGCCGTGCTGAATATGCTCTAGCACGGGGCTCATACTGAAGCTGACACGGGCACGGGCAACATCTGGCACGGCCGTGCTAATGGCCTGCACGGCCGTGCTGGTGCGTGGATACTGACACGGCCGTGCTATAGGCTTGCACGGCCGTGCTGCCTTGTTTGGGGTTGCTTGCTTATAGGCCAGCACGGGTGTGCCTATGGTAACACGGTCGTGCTGCCTGTGCTATGTAATCAATGCACGGCACTTGAACTTCCTTAACTCCTCGGACTCCGGTCAAGGCTAGCTCGGTTATGCATCAAGGGCTCGGGATCCGATTAAACTCGGTTGATATTACCTGAAAACACATCAAAAACAAACCGAAAACCCGTGAAGCACGTAATATGGGGAACGTAAGCATAACAAGGTAATAATCGGCCAAAGCGGCCCCAAATACATCCAAAATCATCCTAAAATATGCTCTAAAGCGCGCCCTAAAGTGCGCTTGTCAACCTGTCAAGGGACTGAAGCCCATGGCAGATGAAATTGTTGGTGGGCATTACCCACCAACATAACCTGCCAAAGGAGTGCAACCCATGAAAAATGAAATAGCCGGTGGCAATTACTCACCGGCGAAAGATAATAGCGTAAAATCACTAATAAGTTTTGGTTAAAGGTGTAAAAAAAGAGTTTTCCCATGTTCTGTAATCTATATTTAATGAAGACTCATACCAAAAGCTATGTAAGTTTACATGTATCAATTTTACTAACTCCATGTAAATGCCTCCATTTTAAAGGAGACTCATACCCAATATTATGCTTCAATTACCATTATTTTGCAATTATTAATGTGATCAGATTTTGTTCATTAATATAGTAAATTTTCATTGCTTTATTCTTATTACAACTTATAGCTGCATCAGCATATTTAACTGCTTATGATATCAAAATTAAAATGGTATGACACCAAATAGGCCTACATACATTCATAACCAATTAATTGCCTAAATACTAATTTCAAATTTGCCACTATATCAAAATACAGACAATCCAGAGTTTAACCCAATACCAATTTAAGACTAATAACGCATATATCATTTTATATACCTCATATCCTTAGGCAAGTTACTCACAACACCAACAATACATATATTTACCAAGCCTCTTCCTATAAAATTCAATTTAAAAGGTATTATCTTATATACATTTTAGGCTTAACATCATAGGAAACTATACACAGAAATTAGCCTGCACAAAGTACACTAACTCAAACTATCTAATACCTTTATAAATGAAAAAATTATACCATCAATACTATAATTATTATCAATTATAAACCACAATGTACACAAGTAACTTCGATGACACAACACTATGTTAGTTTTAACCAGATTAGGCTTTACCTAAAGATAAATTTAAACATGCTCTGTAATTCAAGTTTAACATCCTAAGATTCCAGACAAAGAATCCCTGAACAAATCTTCAAAAGGATTGTACACTTAATTTTACACCACAAATTCAAAAAATATCTAGCATCAAACAAAAATATACACTATTCAAGATTCTCATCAGAACTCTGCACTATATACTATTCTAACCCTACAATAAAACATATCTACATATTGTACTACAAATGAATTGCTAAGTTACAAATCCATCAACCATAGACAATAGATTAAAAGGCAATAAGAACATGCTCCATCATATAAACAAATAGAGTTGGTCTACATCAACTCCACCAAAAGATGTTGATGAAATTTTACATTTTGTTTTCCATCACAAACTCTCTGTTCAATTAAACAAATAATTTACCTAACAACACTACTGCTATAAGTTTTGCAAACAATAGAACATTAATCATAATACTATACGAATATCATTTCCATTGAATTTAACTATAATTGTTTATCCTTTAATTGATATTCTAAGAGTATATTTATTTGATACTATACAACCTCTAAAAATGTGAAACGCTAAACATCGCCCACAAATTACCACATAAAGCCCACAAATATGTTATGATTTGACCATTATGCCCTTTTGCTAAAATTGAGATAATCTCGGTGTAAAAAATGTGGAGCCGTATTGGCTCGTCGGGGGAGACCGGATGGCAGGCCGGAGATGCGGGGGACGCCGGAGGTACGTCGTCGTCGACGGAAAACGAGGTAAGTGACCGCTAAAATTCACGGTTTACCGTCGTAGTGGCTACGGCGCCTAGGGTGGACGCCCAAACCGTAGCCTGGACGTCCAAGCCGGACGCCAGAGCCACCAGAGTGGCGTCCAGGCTAGACGCCAAGACCACCTGAGTGGCGTCCAGCCCAGACGCCCAGACCACCAGACTGGCGTCCTGGGCAGACGCCACTCCACTGGGTGAGGCGGCCCTGCCAGGCGCCAGTCCAGTGGGTGTGGCAGCCCTGGCAGACGCCACCTTTAATAATTAAATTTTATTTTTTCCTTTTTGATTTTGTTGTTGTTTTTTATTTAATTTTTTTGTGAAAATAAAAAATCGAAAATGATTTTTTTAAAAAATCCGAAATGAGTTTTTTGTAAATTAAATTTGAAAATTCGAAATAGGTTTTTTTAAAATTAAATTTGAAAATTCGAAATGGTATATTTTTAAATTTAGTTTGAAAATTCGAATTGGGTTTTTATAAAAATTAAGTTTGATTATATATAATTATGTTTTTTTTTGTGTTAATTATGTGGAAATATAGAAATTAAATGTATTATCCGTTAAATGTATTTATTGTAATATATAATTGATGCAGGAATATGGTGGAGACGGAAATGATTACAGTGAGATATTTGGACATGATGGTCCATTCGAAGAAGCTCAACAGGCGATTGATTGGGCAAAACAGGTTGCAATTGCAGCTGGATTTTGCTTGGTAGTAGCAACTCATAAATCTCAACGGGATGGTAGAATGGATCGCATTTTGAGATGTGACCGTTATCGCAAAAGAGAAGAAAGAGATTTTCGTACAGCCACTCGGTTTGACACAAAGCGGAAAGGTTGTGGGTGTGAGTTCAGAGTAAAGGTTCGACAACTACGGAGTCGTGACGGTTGGGAAGTGATAGGTTACTCTAAATGGGGGTATCACAACCATGAGATGATAGTATATGAAGAGGGTCATCGACAACTGAGCGGCTTAAGTCCTGCTGCGAAACTAGTTGTGAAAGAAATGAGTGATGCTCAAGTGAAGCCTGCTAAAATATTAGCATCTGTGTTAGAGAAATTTCCAGAAGACCATCCAAACCGAAGACACATCTACAACGTCAGACAGCAACTCAGGTTTGAACGGTCAGAGGGAAGGAACCCTATACAGCAGCTGCTACACCAGGCACAATCACGTAGTTACCTGTTCTGGTTTGATTCTGATGAAGATACAGCGGAGGTGACTCATCTTTTCCTTGTGCATCCTGATTGTGCTGATATGATCAAGTCTTGGCCATTTGTGATTTTGATCGACTCAACGTACAAGACAAACAAGTACAAGTTCCCTCTGGTTGAGATGGTTGGGATGGCTCCAACGAACCAGAACTTTCTGATTGGTCATGCAATCATCAGGGATGAGACGGCTCCAAGTTATTATTGGGTTTTGGAGAAGCTGAGAAACTACATCGGGCCTAATGTTCATCCAGCAGCCATCGTCAACGACTGTGAGGGAGGTCTCTTTGCCCCCATAGCAGAGCTGTTTCCCGAATCGAACCACTTATTGTGCACATGGCACATCAACAACTGCGTGAAAGTGAAAGCCTACAACCTTTTCAGGAAGAATTTGGAAATGGCAGAGAGATTGGTGAATGGTAAGTGGCGGAAGATCCTACAGGCTACCACAGAGGAAGCGTATGAGCGAGCATTGGCTAACTTTAGGGATTCGTACCAGTGGTGTCCGGCACTGGTGGACTATGTGATGCATCAATGGGTCCCTCATAGGGAAAAGTTTGTCAAATATTGGACAAACCAGGTACTTCATTTTGGGAACACTACAACATGTAGAGTTGAGAGCGCTCATAGAGCTACCAAGGACTGGATTGATTCATCGACCGCTGCTTTGGATACACTGTTCGCTAGACTGACCAAGTCAATTGAAACTCAGAAGAACGACATCAGGAACTCTCTAGAGGACTCCAGACGACGACATGGTACGATGTATAGCCATTTTATATTTAAGATTCTCCATGGTCGTGTGTCGCACTACTGCTTGGGGTTGATTCTCACTGAGCTGAACAGGGTGAGGGACTTGGCTGACGAAGTGTATACTCGGTGTGGGTGTACTATTTCAGTAACTCATGGATTACCTTGCGCATGCACCATTCATCGCGTTATTACAGAAGAAAGGGTGTCGTTACATGTTGATCAGGTCCATTCATTCTGGAGGACGCTTGTTATTGGTGAGCATGCAGACAATCAAACGGCCGACCGTGAACAGGAAGCGTTGGAGCAGTTCCGTTCGATGTACGACCGAGTGTCCTCCAGCCATCCTTCTATTATTCGTGACGCTACTCATGTGCTTCATGACATGTTCCACCCGTCTAACTTAGATTATGAGGAACCCGAAGGAGTTGACCGTCCTCGAGGTCGACAGCGGCGGAACAGGAGTGCGTTTGAGTATATCCGTGGTCATGGTCGTGGTCGTTCTCGTGGTCGGACATCGTCATCTAGTCGTAGTCAATCTTCATCGTCTGTGAATATGCCCCTGAGAACTGGTACGTTTTGGTTGTTTTTATTGCACATAGTTTTAAAGTGTTACTCCTGTCTTCTTAACTGTCTATAATTAATTATTTGGTGAATAGGAAGAAACGATGTTGATCAGTTTCCGTACAAGGAAAGGATACCTGCGATCATCATGTCGTACGTGGAAGGGTGGAATGATGTAATCGGAGATGGTAACTGCGGATTCCGGGTCGTGGCTGATGTTTTTCAAATGGGCGAAGACAACTACGGTTTGGTGCGTGAGTTGATGTACAACGAAATTGCCTCTAACCGAAATGTTTATCGTCATGTGTACGAGGATGACTTGGATGGCGCTCTCCGACGTATCCGGTGGGGAGGTGGACCTTGCGGCGAAAATCATTATTTTGACGCGCCCCTAGATCTGTTTGCCGTTGCAAACATTTACAAATGCGCAGTCATGCATTTCGGCCTGGGAGTGCATAGTCAAGCTTATTATCCTTGTACCACGGTTCTCCCTTGGCGGTCGCGTGAGACTGTCACCACACCGGTCAGAGAGCTAGCTATTGCGTTTCTTGGGTCGTCATACAGACATTTCATCCGACTAGACATGTCAACCGATTTTCCGGTGCCACCGATTATACCTCGGTGGTACAACATTCGCACAGCGAGCGTAGAGGGTTGGGATGCGCTATATAATGACCGGATCCACGAATGGAACACCCTAGCTGCATTTTAGTTTTTCTTGTTTACATTCTTTATTTGTAATCTTATTTGTACGTTGCTCTTTTAATGAGAACATTAATATTTTATATTGTATTGCTTACTGCATTCTATATGTTGCATGGGTAAGTTGCGCGGATCCACGAACGGTTATATCAAAATTTAAAAACAGCACTGATAATATGTTTAAGTTGGAAGCTAAAAGAACAATCTAAAATGTTACAATTTTACAACATAATGTCCAAAATACTGTTCTATAAATAAAATACAATAACCATCAGTAATCCCTCCTCGACGACGACTCCCACTGCGCAAGGGTCTGTTCCAGACTATCAACAACAGCTCTCCCTGTTGCACTCATGCTGTCCTTCTCAAGAGAGAGTTTCTGAACGTCTTGCATTATCTTTCCCATCCACTGCATACAACAAAAAACAGAAGATGAAATACAATAACAGACAACGATAAATATAATAAAACTTAATTAAAAGACAACGATAAATATAATAAAATACATACCGCTTCCGTGGCAGTAGGCGGTGGCACATAATCATCATCGCTGTGGTCGAGATCAGCGATCAACCTCGGGTGCGAATACCGGTTGAACCATTCCATGTAGTAATGGTCACACATGGGAGTAACCCCAGAGGGCGGCCGCTGCAACTCCGCTGTCCATAATCGAGCCACCATCGGAAACTGGTCCCACGTCCCGGTCATGATATCCGGCCATTCCACGACGTACTCCCTCGACGATGCAGGTCGGACCGCCTTCATCGGGCACGCCGGGGGAGGAGGGACAACTTGGACAAATCCAAGCTGGCGAAGACAACGCTGGGGCATGTACGCCTCGACGATGTCACGATACTGAATGAGTCCCGTGTACAGGGTCCTGGGTACCCTAACACTAGGGTTCGGGCCGAAAGGCATCCAGTTCACCTGTACAATAACAACATATAAAATTTAATAACATGAATATAATATGTGCAAATAATAAAATGTAGACTCTATAAATAAACGTTACCTCTAAGGGGGACAGCCTGTCCAGCAATAACCGTATCGATCGGAGGCGGTCAACGGACTTCTTCTCCGAGCGCGGACTCCACGCACAAGCACGCGGCATCCCCTCATCAATAGGAACTGGGTCACGATGTGGTCGCAATGCAGGAAAGTACTCGTATATCCAGGTCTGCAATAGAGTCAGACACCCAGTGATACCTGCCGCGTCAGCCCGACTCGCAAATCCTAGTTGGCGATACAAATACGCCAACGTAGCCGATCCCCAGGAAAACTGGCCTACACTGTCGGGGTCACACGCCTCTACGATGTCGCGTGGCCTGAGCTTGTTTCCGCCGCTCTTATCCGGAAACAAGGTACATCCGAGGAGTAGAAAAACATAAGCACTCAGCTGTGCGTCGGGCGTCCTACGTGCACTCGGGTACAAACACCGCTGCAACACGGATGCGATCTTCACACCTCCGTGTTCCCAAACACCTAGCGCCTCGGTGTACAGTGCAGCCCTGTCCACCGCCAACAACTCCGCCAGCGAATCTGCCTGATCCGCATCAGCCACAGCACAAAGTCGTTTACCCTCAACACGAATCCCCAGAATGGCCTCGACGTCATGTAACATGATCGTCATCTCACCGAACGGAAGGTGAAAAGAGTTTGTATCCGGCTGCCATCGCTCAATGAAAGCCGTGATCAGCGTACTGTCAATCTTATCGTGCATGGTGGCAGGAACGTGCTTCACCCCAGTGCCCTCCAGTCGCTCGAACATCTCGCTCTCCGCCGGCCAGGCCTCAGCCCATGTACGCAAAAAACTACAAGTCTTTTCCCGGGTATGACATTTCAACAACCCCGTAACTGAAGGCCTCTCCTGGTCCTCCCAAATACGGGCAGCTATGTGTCCTAGAAAGCTAGGAATCACACTCCCGTCAACAGGCCCACCGGACACCTCACTCCTAACAACCCAAGAATCATTACCCGCCCTCGACCGTTTCCTGCTTGCCCCAGAGACAGTGGACGCAGATGATGTGCCAGATCTACTAACAAATCTACCACCCCTACCCTTACGCACCTCCACCATATGCGTCTCGTACATGTCATCAACCCTCTGACTGAATGGACCGTAATCATCATACGGTCCACTGCCATCGTCCACATCCTCATCCTCATCTGCGCCCTCCTCCTGCTCCTCCTCCTGGTCACCCTCCTCAGCATCATCATCGTCATCGTCATCCTCATCCCGACGGTGGATCCGTTCTCTACGAACTGAGGCCGAAATACCACGGGATCTGACATGTCTATGCCCCGACCTCTCCACTGAATAACTTCTACTAAGAAGCTCTATATTCTTCCCCCCACCATGACGACCCTACACAAAATTTTAAAATATATAAACATACAAAAATTTATACGATAAATAATCATCATCGCAAATCAAATACACTAAAAACAAACAAATAATAGTAAACAAAATATAAACGTAGAAAAAATACAACGAAATTGAAAAAATTTATAAAAATAAACAACAAAATATAAAAACAATTCAAAATTATATTACAAAAAAAAAAAAAAACAAAAAATTTAAAAACAATTTTTTAGAAAAATTTAAAAAAAAAAAAAAAAAAAAAAAGGGGGGGCGCCCTGGCTGGACGCCCAGCCAGCGGTGGTGGCGCCAGCTGCAGACGCCGCCACCAGTTGGCTGGCGCCTGGGATGGACGCCACCGCCACGGTTGTGGCGTTTAGTCTAAGCGCCGCAACCGTGGCGGTGGCGTCCAGCCCAGGCGCCAGCCAACTGGTGGCGGCGTCTGCATCAGGCGCCACCACCGCCGGCTGGGCGTCCAGCCAGGGCGCCCCACCGCGTTCACGGCGGTTTCCCCCCCTTTTTTTTTTTTTTAAACAAAATATACCTTTCCACCTTGGGACATCCTTCCCTCCGCCGCCGCCGCCACTTCCTTGCCTTGCCGCCTCGACATTGCCGTTATTTTGAATTTTTTTTTTTAGAGAGGTTGAAAAAAGATGAGCAATGAGAGTGTGAGTGATGAGAGTGTGAGTGTTTTTTTTTTTTTTTAAGGTCAAGGGCAATTTAGGGAAACCAAGTGAATTTTGTGGGCTTTATGTAGTAATTTGTGGGCGATGTTTAACAAATCCCCTAAAAATAGCTAACCAAAATTCACTTCCATCTACCTCAACCAATAAATCTCCCACATTGTATCCTTAAAGACCTAAAATTCAAGCTTACATTTTTTTATTAATAATTTATCTCAACTATCAACCAAGATAGCAATAAGTATAGTACAATTACTCACCACTCAAATATGATAAATACCTGTGCTCAGAAATTAATTCTGTTACATTACAATAATTTACCCAACTTTTGACCCAACAAAAAACCAAAATAATACTTCCATTAGAAAACCAGTATATTACAATATCATCAGTTCATCACCCATTACAACACATACCTAACATGCAACTATCTCAGCATTATAGATGAACCCCAAATTCTGACCCAGGAAAAATCCAAAAAATTTACCTTATCATCTTCAGAATAATTTTAAACTAATACAAATTACCACTTAAAATTAAAGAAAAACCCTTAAATTTCTAGCAATTAATATAGTAGAATTATCATAGTAGCAACAATTAACATAGACAACCTACTCAACTTCAAACCTTGGCTTCTTAGCATTGGAGGTAGAAGCACCCATGGAGCAAATTTCGCCTGAGGCTTTCCTTTTCAGAGCTTCAATTGCTGGTGCTTCTTCTTCCTCCAGCTCTTTCAAGGCTTCTTTACCTTTCACCTCAAGCTCTATCATGAACTCCTTCAAACGGCGCCGAACCCAAGCCCAGTAACTCTTCAACCTCTGATAAGCATTCTCCCCAGCCACCAGAGTCCATACGCTATCATCCTCAACAGTCAAATAAATAATTTCATCTGCCATTTTTTCAAAGAACGCTAAAAAAAAAACAAAGACACAAAGCTAAACTGTAAAAAAAAAAAAGGAAAAAAATGGGAACATAATCGAAAGTAGATAGGGAAAAAAAACAGTTAAAAATGAATAAAAAATAATCCTACTTTTACATTAATATAATACACCCTATTATACCTTTTTTTTTTTTTTAAAAAAGACCATGTTTACTTTTAGTATTTTGAAATCAAAACCCAAAAAAAAGCCCCTTTAAAATAGTATTATAATAAGTATCGAATTCCATATTTACGACATTTAAGATTTCATTTAGCTAACGCATTTACATAATTAATGTAACGCACTTACATAATTAATGCTAACTATAAATATTTATATATAATCCAAAATAAAAGCAACGCACTTACATAATTAATGTAAAACAAATTTAGCAAATGAAATACTGCATTCGTAAAAAGATAGTCATGATTGTTGTTTAAATATAAGTTTTTTGGATTAAAAAAAAAAAGAAAAACATTTTAAGTAATTAACCTTATTCATTAGGCAATTATCTAACAGGTATCTATCCCTTATTACCTGCATAGTTTTTTTTAAAACATGTACTTAACTTCATACACTATAATATTTGTATTAAACAACAATTCTTAAGGTAATAGCTAAATCTTTGTCCAAAAAAATGATAATAACTAAATCCATAGCATTTACGTATAGCTAAATTCATACACTATTAGATAATTAGGAATTAACATATTAAAAAAAATCCAAACAAGTCACACAACTAATATAACGATACCAAAAACACGGTTGAACTATCGCGCGCGAGAGGACGACTAGTATTATAAAATTTCTTATGATTTTACCAACATATAATTAGATATATTAATGGTCAAAGTAATGTATTGACATGTGTGTTTGGTCAAACTGTAACACTTATTAAAATAAGGAGGGAGTAGAAATTTGGATCTTGCGATTATCTTCTCTTCACGCTCAAAATTCTCTTTCCTTCAATCAATATCTCTCTTCCATTGATGCTAGGGCTTTGAGTTCTCCATTACAAAAGTTTTTGAGCTTTCTCTTTTCCATTAATTTAAAGTGGCTTTCGAGCTCTCTATACTCCATTAAAGCAGCTTGTGTGGGAAGTTTTTTTTTTAAAAAAAAAAAAAATCATAGAGTTTTGATGATATCATTATCTATGATTTTTTTTGTAAAATTTGTCGTTAGTCTAGACAATGTTGTATACTTAATAGTGAAATTGGTTGAGTTTGTGAGCGATCTATGTGAACTGAGTGAATTCTTATGAATAAAATTTTTGAATGCACACTAACTAGTTAGGGATTTTTTTTCCCTGAATTCCACTCTCTGTTGCATATCAAATTATAAGCACACTTGACAATAGTGGCTTTGAACTGTGTTTACTTCATAAGTTTTCAAAGTTGTGATGAGGTAAAATCACATACCCTCACTTATGAGTTTGACGAGGACGACGGGAAAAACTTTGTTCGCTGACACCACAATAGATCTCTACCTTCTTCTTCAATTATTTTATTTAGATTTGAGTTATTTACATAGTTTAGTCAATGAATTTTCTAGAGTTCACAATTTCTAATAATGATTGTAGTTAAATTATGTTAAGTTTTGATATTATTTTAGTTTATGTTAAATTGTTATGCAATTTATTGTTAGATTTTAATGTTACGTTTACTTTCTAAATAAAGTGAGCTATTATATTTAATAATTGCATCTATCTTTCTTCATTTTCAATTTTTAGTTAATGTTATCAAGAAAATTTACAAATTTTGTGTTATATATATATAAATAATAAGGAATTATGAAATTATTCGCCACTGAAAATTGAATATGGAGTATAATCTGATAATTTTCTAAATCAGTTGAGCTTTCGTAGAATTACTGAGGTTTATTTAAATTAGTTTATAGTGGAAATGACTTTTTGATCGATAAGTGTTCATTTTCATTTTGATCATAGATATTCTTTATGATATTTGTATATGATCATTCGAATTCTAACTTTAGATCAGCAAAGGTTCTGTCTTTGAGAGAAGATGTAACACCCTGATTGTGTTTACCTTTTCCTTTAAAAAAATGATCATTCATATATTAAAAAATGTTTATTGGGAAATAAACAAATGTTCATTTGAATTTTAATGTGTACATGTTCATTCATATCGAAAATGTTCACACAGACTATAATAATACATGTTCATCTTCATATAAATTATATGCTCACTTTCGATGGTGATTTGAATATTGTACTATATACATTTTAGGTCTAATATTGATAGATGTTTATTTGAATATTGATACATAGATGTTCATTTATATATATGTATATTCACACATATACTATTGAATATTCATTCACAAATTACAAAATGTTCAAAAACAATGACATATTGCTCATCTATCGTATACTTTTGATGATCTATTTTTAAATATAATATAATCTTATAGTTTTGATTCACATATTATATCAATTCATATGTATTAATAAGTTGTATTTTGACAAATTAGATTAATAATTAAGGGTCATTTACACACTAATAGATATTCATTAAGATTTTGATATATATCATATTAAATGTTCATCTAGAATTTAACGCACGTGCCTTTATATATTAATAAATGAATATATGTTAATCAATAACTTAATACTAAAAGCAAAACCAGTGATGACACATGTCATTCACTGGTTTGTCATTGTATCATCACTGGTTTCGCTTTTAGTATTAAGTTATTGATTGATTGATGATTAGAACCCATGTTATATACCTTATCATGTCCTTATTTTGTTGACATAGTTTGACATACACATTGGTTTATACAAGTTTAGTTAACTTTAACTTTAGTTTTCTATATGTAAAATATCAAATTCTTAAAAATGAGTGAGTCATAGGTTTTTATTACAATATATAAGTAAGGTGAGGAAAATAATGAAACATCATATACTATTATTAAAAAAAATATTAGCATGAGATTAATATAGAAGTAAGGCTTTTCCAAATTATAATATTAGCACGAGATTGTTATAGAAATATTAACATGAGAATATTGTAGAAATCTTGGAGAATATTATAAAAATTACTTAATATAAAATATATACATATAAGAATATTTCATTAGGTGAATATTATAGGGTATAAAAAATTTTCATGACGAATTGACAAAATTATAAATAAAATAAAAAAAAGACAAAAAAGACAGAAAAAAAAGGAAAGAAAAAATGGAAGGAAAATTTTTAACCAGTGAATGACATGTGTAATCACTGGTTTCGCTTTTAGTATTAAGTTATTGATGATTGCTAATTTTCTCTAATTAGCTTTTTGTTGTTAATGCTATTTGTTGATTTTACATTTGCTATTGATTCTATTAATATTTTTGAGCAATTGTTGATTCGAACTCATCGTATAAATATTAGGTTTACTTATTTGTAATTTCATATAATTCAATTGGTTAATTAATGAACTAGTTAAATAATTGAGTAATTTTAATTAAGTTGCTGAAAATTGAGATTAGATTTTGTTTTCTCATTGTATTTTTATTGATTTGTTATGAATTTGATCACTTGTTGATTAAACTATTGATGCATTTTGTTTGAGTTTAATATGATTCTGAACATGAAATAATTGTAAGGTTTACTTAGTTGTAATTTTATATAATTCAATCGATTAATTGATGAACTAATTTAATCAAACGATTATCAATTTTAAATAAGATGTTGGAATTTGCGATGAGATTTTGATTTCTCATTCTATTTTTATTAATTTGTGATGATTTTGATCACTTGTTGATTAAACTATTCATGAATTTTTTTTATATGCTTTTGAACATTCAGTTCATATGATTTTTGAACTTGATTTTGATATTGATTATAATTGCTTATTTTTTTCCTGTATTTGAACTTTGTTGTTTTATTTTAATTTTGAACTCCAGTAATGGTTATTATGAACTGTGTTTGTTTATTGCAGTTAGAACGTATGAAGTTGTTTATAAGAAAAGTTTGAAGGCTGAACAGCATTATGAGCAGTGTCTTTAGGTGTAGAAGTTTTTGAAGGGTGTTAAGTGTTTTGTGGTGGGGGTTCAGAAGTTTTTTTTTGGGGGTTCAAAGGTTTTTGTAGGGTGTTCAATGGTTTGTGGTTGGGGTTCAAAAGTTTTTGTATGGTGTTTAGTGGTTTGTGGTTGGTGTTCAAATTTTTTTATAGGGTGTTCAGTGGTTTGTGGTTGGGGTTCAAAAGTTTTTGTAGGGTGTTTAGTGGTTTGTAATTGGGGTTCTAAAGTTTTGTAGGGGGTTTAAAGGTTTTTGTAGTGGGTTCAGTGGTACATGGTTGGGGTTCAGAAGTTTTTGTAGGGGGGTCAGAGGTTTTTATGGGGTATTCAGTGATTCGTGGTTAGGGTTCAGAAGTTTTTGTAAAGTGTTAATTGGTTTGTGGTTGGGATTCAGAAGTTTTTTGTAGGGTGTTCAAAGGTTTAGGTAGGATGTTCAGAGGTTTTGATAGGGTTTTGGTTAGGATTCAGAGGTTTTTGAAAGTGATTAAAATGTTTTTGAAGGGTGTTTAGTGCTTTGTAATTGGGGTTTAGAAGTTTTTGTAGGTGGTTCAGAGGTTTTTGAAGGTTGTTACAATGTTTTTGAAGGGTGTTAAGTGGTTTGTGATTGGGGTTCAGAAGTTTGTGTAGGGAGTTTAAAGGTTTTGAGGTTGGTTTAGTATTTTTGGGTGGCTTATCATAAAATTCTAGGGGCTTATACAAATTTTATGGGGGTTTTTGTGTTGCTCTTGGTGTCTTATCTGATGTTTCTGGGGGATGTTCAGAAGTTTCTTAAAGGTGTTCAATAGTTGGTCAATAATTAAATATTAAACAATATAAGAAGGAAATACACAACATCCAAATAAATTATTATTTTATACCAAAATACTTGATAAAATTTATACACAAATTATTACTTCATACAACACATATATATATATGGACATAAAAGACAACGTATATGAATATCAAACAAGAAATATATAAACAAAAATATGAAGGTAATGGATATGGAATGATTAATATCATATTTGCTAATTTTATTGCACAATCCACCAAAATGGTAAAAAAGCTCCAACAAAAAAAAGCAAATCTCCTTTTTTTTTTAACAAAATACAAGAAACTTTATATTAAAGTGGATAGAGAAAGTAGAGTTTTTCCCATTGTTGAAAATTTTGGAGCTTCTAGTATTTTAGAGGTAAAAAAAAGGGAGAATTAAAATTGTTAATGAGGGAAACAAAAATAATCTTAAAAAAAATATATAAAAAAAAAGAGGAGAGAGAAAAATAAAAATGGCTATTGAAAGTTTTAATTTAGGTTTTCAAATAATTTAGAGGTAGAAAAAAGAGAATATTTTTGTCGGAAACAAAAATAAATAAGAATGAATGTGAGGCTTAAAAAAACATATTGGGGTATTCTGGAGCTTTTGGAGTGTCTAGTCGTGGATTAGCAGGAGGTCTATGTCTTTTTTGGAAGCAAGAGAATGTTACTTTCACCCTTACTTCTTTTTCCAGTAATCACATTTGTGGAGAGGTGGTGTCAGATAAAGGAAATTGGAGATTTATAGGGATTTATGGGTGGCCTGAAGGCGATAATAAACACCGCACTTGGAGACTGATCAACCATCTTTGTAAAGAATCAGAACTTCAAGCCATTATTGGAGGTGACTTCAACAAAATCTTGCACTTGGGTAAGAAGGAGGGTGGGTCAGATAGAGACAAAAAGGAGATGTACAATTTTCGTGAGGCTATTGATGAGTGTTGTTTGCGTGAGCTCAAGTCTGAAGGTCAGTGGTACACCTGGTAGAAGAACACAAGCAGATGAATGGTGCTTGAAAAGTTAGATCGATACCTTATGACATCTTCCTGGCTATCTCTTTTCCCGAATGCCGTCGTTCAACACCTAGTTCGTTATAAATCTTACCATTGTGCCATTATCATCAATGAAAGAGTTCCTTCAAGAAGACGTAATAAAGGTAGGAAGTTCTTTCGATTTGAAACCTCCTGGTTACTTGATGAGTTGTGTGAGCAGGAAGTAAAGAGTGTGTGGGAAAGTACAATGGGAAGGGCGATGGAAGAACGAATTGAGGGAGTGGCTAAGAGGCTTGTGAATTAGAGTAAAGTGAAGTTTGATGACTTGGGAAAACCAATCGAAGACGTGGAGAAGGAGTTACATCAGGTTCAACAAGAGCCCGTAACTGACTTGAACTGTGCAAGGTGTTCTACTCTTGAAGCAAAACTGGATGACTTACACTCAAAGCACGAGGCATACTGGTTCTTGCGCTCAAGAGTATCGGAGGTGAGAGACGGGGATCGAAAAATAGCTACTTTCATCATAAGGCTAGTCAGCGTAAACAGAAAAATAGGATTATGGGTCTCTTTGACAGCAGCACAACCTAGCGAACTGATGTAGAGGATATCCACAGAATTATTGAGGATTATTTTGGGGGTCTTTTTATTTCCTCCTGCCCAACTGAGGATGTGATGAATGTGGTCTTGAGTCACACTCAGGAAGTCATAACAGCGGTTCAAAATGCAAAACTTTTGAGACCATACTCAAAGCAGGAAATTTTTGATGCTGTTCAACAAATGCACCCAAGAAAAGCTCCCGGACCTGACGGAATGCACGCTGTTTTTTATCAAAGGTTCTGGCACGTAGGGGAGATGATGTTACAACTTTTGTGGATGACATTCCAAATGGAATGTCATTCACTAGTACGCTTAATAGTACAACATCGCCTTAATCCCGAAGGTTAACTCTCCTACTCGTCCTTCGAAATTTGGGCCTATAAGTCTTTGCAATGTGCTTTATAAATTGGTCTTAAAAGTTTTAGTGCTTAGACTAAAAAAGATCCTCCCTGATGTGATTTCTGACTATCAAAGTTCTTTTATTCCGGGTCGTCTGATTACTAATAATGCTCTCATTGCTCTTGAAGTTTTTCACTCAATAAAAAAACGTACGAGAAGTGGTAGGGGTACCATATAGCTATGAAACTCGACATGAGTAAAGCGTATAATAGAGTTGAGTGGGGATTTATGAGGAAATTTCTTCTAGCGATGGGTTTTGATGGTTGATGGGTGAACTTAGTAATGGAATGTGTGACAACAATAAAGTACTCTTTTGTGATAAATGGGAGAGTTTGGGGCTCACTAGCTCCAAATAGAGGTTTGAGACAGGGGGACCCTTTGTCGCCGTACTTGTTCATAATGGTTGCGGATGCCTTCTCAAACATGATTCTTTCAAAAGTGGGTTGCAAAAGCATTCATGGTGCAAAGGCAAGCAGAATTGGCCCGGTAGTTTCTCATCTCCTTTTTGCGGACGACAGTTTACTCTTCAATAGAGCCAACCGACAAGAGTGCCAAGAGATAGTTGATATTCTCAACAAATATGAAGCGGCAACTGGTCAGAATATTAACTATGATAAGTCTGAGGTCTAATTTAGTAGAGAGGTTAGTAATGATTGTAAGAGGGAGTTGATTGATATTTTGTGTATGAAAGAGGTCGAGAAGCATGAAAAATACTTAGGTATTCCTGCCATTTGTGGGAGATCAAAAAGAGCGACATTTGGGGCTTTGACTGATAGAATTTGGAAAAAACTCCAAGGGTGGAAGGAAAAATTGTTATCGAAGGCGGACAAGGAAATTCTCCTTAAAGATGTAATACAAGAAATACCAACCTACCTCATGAGTGTTTATAAATTTCCTGTTTTTGTCACTCATGCAATAGAGGAGGCTATGGCCAAATTTTTTTGGGGCAGTAGTAGTGATAGGAAAAGGATCCATTGGAGGAGTTTGAAGAGCTTGTGTGAGCCGAAATGTTTGGGGGGGGGGGGTATGGGTTTCAAAGACCTAGCGGTTTTCAATGATGCATTGCTCGGAAGGCAAGTGTGGAGACTATTGAAAGAGGAAGAAACACTCTTTGGTAAGGTAATGAAATCAAAGTACTTCCCTAATAGCTCCATTATTGATGTAGCTTTGGGATATTCATGTAGCTACTCCTGGAAGAGCATTTGGAGTGCTAAATCTCTCGTTAAGGAAGGTTTGCTGTGGAAAATTGGCAATGGGTATGATGTAAACATTCGGTCTGACCCATTGCTAGTTGATGAGGGGGGAAGATTTATTGAGAGCAATATTCCAGATGAGCTGCAATGTGTAAGTGACATCATAGACACGATTGGCGTCTGGATTTAATTGCTGAACATTTTAATGAGAGAGACCAGCGCTGCATTCTTGCTATCCCAGTCAGTGTTAGAGAGCCGAAGGATGAGATGATGTGGGCATTCTCCAAAGAAGGTACATATACTGTAAAATTTGCTTACATGTTGGGTAAAGGATGTAACCTTGATAATTTTCACAATGCTTGGGTGAGAATTTGGGGTTTGGATGTATCTCCGAAGATCAAACACTTTTTGTGGAAAGTGTGCACAAATACGCTTCCCACTAGGTCTGAATTGGTGCGCCGTCACTTGATTGATAGCAGTGCTTGCCCGTGGTGTAATAGTGAAGCAAAGAGCTCCTGGCATGCCCTGTAAAACTGCAGCAGGGTCAGGCCCCTGTGGGAGGATACTCGTTGCTCAATTATGATAAGAAATGGTTGTAGCATGACAATGTGTGACCTTATTGCGAATTGGGCCAACATTAATGCAAAGATTGTGCGTAAAGGTGCTATTTTGGCGTGGTGTGTATGGGCTGAGAGGAATAAGAAGGTGTTTGATAACAAATTTACCCCTAACTCGGTGATTATTGATAGGGTAGAAAGGCTTGAGGATGAGCATGGCAAGTATGCAAAATGCATTTATCAGAGGCCTAGCAACAGAACAGTGCAGCAACAACGAGTTTGGTGTGTGCCTCCTTTGGGAGTAATTAAAGTAATGTTGATGCTTGGTTAAATACTCAAGGCTATGTGGGTTTGGGTGTTGTGGCAAGGAATGAGAAGGGTGATGTGTGTTTTGCTGCTGTGTGTCGCTCAAAGGCTTGGTGGCAGCCTGTTATTGCAGAGACAAAGGGCATTGTGATGGATCTGCGACTTGGGAAGAGGCCAGGTATGGTTTGACAGATGTAATCGTGGAATCTAATTGCGAAGTAATCGTAAACAGGCTGCAAAAATCAATGATCTTCTATGCCGAGTTAGATTCTATTTTGGAAGACATCTTAGCTCTTAGTTGTAATTTTAATTCGATCTCTTTTAGTCATGTTTAAAGAGATGGCAGCATGGTTGCTCATCATTTAACTAAGATGTTCCCTTTTAATGATGAACAAGTATGGGAAAATCACGGCCCCCCAGATATCTTTTCCTATGTATTGATGGATAAAGTTGCTCTGAATTAATAATATTGACTCTCGTTTTCTTAAAAAAAAAAGAAAAAAGAGAATATCTAAATTTAATGGTGAAAACAAAAAAAAAATGGATGGGCTTCTTTCTGTTGGGCGAACAAAATGTGGACCTGAATACAAGTATAATGTATGTGGACTATACGGTGATGATTGTCTTTATACGCTGTCATGTAGTTTAGCCCAAAATTCAAGTGATCCATTTAAGTAATTATTATTATTGGGCTTGTTACGTCTTTTATAGAGTATGGGTTTAGCTTTATGTGTAGAGATCGTTGGACCTTTTCTAATGCATGATGGGCGGATTAGGGAAGGGGGTCTATATATAAATAGACATCTAGGGTTATGGTCCCTAGTAGTACATACAACTCCCATCAATAGAGAGAAACCCTAGAGTGTGTATCTACTAGAAGACTCATAATCAAGAAGGGGTTCGCTCAATTGTCATGGAATCAGGTACGCTTCCGCAATTATGTTTTACCAATTAATTTGATATGAAGATTAAGTATATTGTAGGAATTAATCCTAACAAAGATAAGTTTTGGATTTCAAAACTCATCTCACAACTACACTATAGTCTTTGTATACATTATTGCAAGAATGTTGCTCAAGACTCCTCTTACTTGCAATAAAATCACCCTTGGTAGAGACTGGAGAGGCTGGTAGTTTATTTTTAGGTAGTTTAGGTTCTTGTTCAGAATTCATGCTTTTCGAATTTTAATTTTATTATCACTTTGCTTTATTATAATTTTTTTAAGGAAAAATTAAAAAGAATAATCTCACGTTTGACACATCTTCTCAAAATAATCTCACCTTCGCGTATTTCAGAAATAATCTCACATTTGTACCCAATATTCTCAAAATGAGCTTTTTTACCTATAACTTGTAAAACAAGTTAGATTTTTACTTGATCAAAACTTTAATCGAAAGTAGACTCAAGCCTTTTTATTTATTTATTTTTAATTTTTTCCTCTAATCTCTCTTCTCTCACCTCACCCCCTACATGACTCCATCCATGTCAACCATCATAACCACCTCCACACCACCCTTCAAAGTTTAAAAAATTGTGAAACAAAGGTAATTTATGTCTTTTGACTCTTTAGTTTTATAATTACTTTACTTTATTATACGGAGTATTATTTTTTTATATTGCGGTTTTCATTATTTTATTATTCTTTTTAACTATGTTTAATTAAATTGCCTTAATTAGTTTAGATTTAATTATATATGAATAGTTTAATCTACAATGTTTTTTCCCCTAAAAAAAAAATCTACAATGTTTTGTACAGGTAGACAAATACTAAAGCCTAAGCTTTAAGAGAACAATTAAACAAGTTTTTCATAGCATATATAGTAGCATTTAGTATCACTTATAAAAGTCTTTCCTTTTTAAAATATTGTCTAAAGCCTAAGCTTTAAGAGAACAATTAAACAAGTTTTTCACAGCATATATAGTAGCATTTAGTATCACTTATAAAAGTCTTTCCTTTTTAAAATATAATTATTATGGTACCACATGACAATCTCATAAAGACAACATTATCATTACTTACACTCTTTTGTCTTAACATGGTAACGCCATCATCAAAATAGCATTCCCCTCAATTATTGAATTTACAAATTTGATTGGCAAGTTATAGAAACACCACCCACCACCATCCACAACCACAACCATTAAACCCTCTTTACCCTTTCTTCCTCTTATAATCATTCAAACTATTATTCCTAAAAAAAAATTTCCACCTTTATTCTACATCTCAAAAAAAAAATAAAAATGATGTCATCTATTAGTTTCATAGTTATGCTACTAATAATGATCATCATACCCACTATACTATACACCTTCTTCTTCCTCACAAGCTGCCCTCCAAACCCTCTAGACCTCATACGCCGTCTTCGGCCTAGACGAACCGGTGTCGAAACCATTATTGATCCATCAAGAAGGTCATCATCTAAAGTGGCCGAGGAGGAAGACGGCGAAAACACAAGTAACAAGGATAAAAATAACATAGAGTTAGTTATTGCCTCGAGCTCGACTTTAGGGAAAGATGATGTAGATTGTCCAATATGTTTAGCTGATTTCATAGAAGGAGAAGAGCTTAGACAACTCAAGATTTGTAAGCACTTGTTTCATAGGATTTGTATTGATAAGTGGCTTTCAAGTCATTGTATTTGCCCTATTTGTCGAACAATTGTTAGTCAAAAACAAGCTAAGATTATGAAAGAAAGAGAGATTAATCGCGTTTTGGCTGCAAGAAGGGATTTTGATAGGCATGATCATTGGCAAGGTTTGCCTGATTCTGCTGGCTTGGTTTAAGTAAAGGAAAGAATTTTTTTTTTTTTGATTGGTTGGTGAAATTAGGTTATTTTTTCTACCAAAAAAAGGAAAATTAGGTAGATTTGTATATTTATATATTGTTTATTTTAGTGTGTTAGTATATTTCTGTTTTAAAATATTGTCCCTTGTGATAAGGGTTTGCAAATGTAATCTTTCTTAATTACTCTAAAGTGGTTATTAGTATGAGTAGTTTATTGGGTTAAGTAATTGCAATTAAAAGGATATTATTTTCCTATGACAAGTGTTCATTATTTAAATTCTTTAAGTGATTTAAAAAAAGGGAAAAAAAATAAAAATAAAAAGTAAGGGTTGGAATTTTGAAGTTACTAGTATTAGCCATTTAGTTTGTGATATATATATATATATATATGAAAGTACTCAAATTGTTTTGGCTATAGTCAAGTTAAAGATTGTACTCATGAGTAGTGACAATGGAACTACTTAATTTATGCATTTGTAAAATTTAACTTTTGATAGAACTTTGATCTTGAATCATTGGCTTATGTTATTCAGATAGTTGAGTACTAATCTTGTATTGCACTATGTTCCTTGCTATCTTTGAAAATAAAACATTTACGAAGTAATAAATCCACTCAAACACTACGACTCTTATTTTAAGCCTTAGTCCGTCCCAAAATCAAAATTTGGCCCTTGGGCATCATGTCTTTAAGCCATAAGGGCAAAAGAGCCCGCTTTGACCAAGCTCCAAGCTCAATTTTGACTTTCCCTAAAAAAAATAAAAAAGGGCTCAATTTTGACTTATTTGGGCATACAATTTATGGATTAAAATTGGGCTCATTTCCTCCTTCTAGGCCCAAATGGACTCATTTTTTTTGCCTAAAGCCCAACTTAACCCATACCCACTTTGAAAAATGAATACATTTTATTTAACTATACATGTACAAGTATGTATATAGAAGAGCAACTCCAAAGTTTCTAATGGTTGTATCTGGGGATTTGCTTGCAATTTCAAATCCCCAGATACAACCATGTACAAGTATGTATATAGAAGAGCAACTACTAGCTTGACCATTGGAGCTAGAAAACTCAATTAGCTTGGCTAAGCAAATTAGCTTGGCAAAATAAAATGTTTATTGCACTAATTAAGCTCTTTCCATGTATTTTCTATCCAACTACTACTACTACTAAGAGTACTAACTAGGCTTATAGCTAGCCATTAGAGCAAAAAGTAGCTAAAATGATAATTAGCTTAAAAGCTTATGAGGCATGGCAAGTTAATTGGAGTTGCTCGAATAATGAATGTCAATTATTTTAGTTGGTTTGAGAATGATTAGGTGTATTGGTGAGGCGTGCCTACTAGCAAATTGCTCGATGCTGTTTGGATTGGTCAAAGCTCTGCTCGAGCAAGCTTGTTTCGAGTTTGGGTTTGGCTTGAGATATTAGCCAATTTTGAGCTATATTTGGCTCGACTCGAAGCTCGAATATTATTTTTATTAATATATTCATTTTATAAAATAATTTGTAGGCATTGTAGCCTATAATAAAAAAAAAAAAAATTGACAACTAGGTCTTAGATGTCATTTTCACTGATGGGGCTATATTTGAGGATTTTTCGTAATCAATTAAAAAATTCATAAAAATAAGTAGTTATGAGAGTAGATTGTAAATTTATTAATCAAGTCCCTGAGCCGATTTTAAGTCGAGCCTTAAGCCAAGACATTTTTAGGGGTTTAAAGCTCAAACCAAGCTTGGATCCTCAGGCAAGATGAACTACAGGAGCTGAGCTCGGGCACATCATAAAAAGTGAAAGCTAACAGAAAAAACTCAATACAAACAGCAGATTAAATCAGCCTATAGCCAAATTTCAATTTTCAAATAAGGCCTATGAGATTTAACATACTCGTGCTAAAATGATACAATGAAACGTTTATAAATTAACAAGTTTCCTCATCAATATCTTTCATCTATATTGCAATCGTTAACACGACAACTTTTGGGGATACTAGTGCAAAAGGGGAAATGAGGTTTGAAAAACATGTGCATAATAATAGATATGCACATCTTCCATGTTACATACGAAGTAGTACGTATCTAGCACTAAACCGTCATATTCCAGGAGTGGTGGAAATTTCTTGGTCCGATGAATGAGCAATTGTGGCCCTATTTGATAATCAGTTATAATCAATTTAGAGTTG
The DNA here is from genome assembly GCF_001683475.1 of Chenopodium quinoa. Taxonomy (NCBI): domain Eukaryota; kingdom Viridiplantae; phylum Streptophyta; class Magnoliopsida; order Caryophyllales; family Amaranthaceae; genus Chenopodium; species Chenopodium quinoa. The sequence continues at coordinate 4,601,874 of NW_018745000.1, forward strand.
ACCCAACTCATATCCGACTCGGATTCGATAGACCATGACTCAAATTTAATCCGACCCGAATTTAACCCGACCTGACCCGAATTTAAAAATTATGTATGACCCGAACATATCCGACTTGAACAGACCCGGCCCGAATAGAGCCGACCCAAACTCTATCCGGTTATACGAGTTGACACCTCTAATTGTGACCCCGTTTGATAATTAGTTAAAAACATTGGTAATACGAATGAATTAAAGTGTAATATAACCAACAATAAAATAACGCTCTAATAGTCTCATGTTAATAAATTTCATCCTCATACTTGTGTTTTATTTATAAACTAGATTAGTACCCGTACGTTATACGATGGTGATAAATATTTTTTTCATGTTTCTTTAGTACATGTTATATAAATATATATAAGAAAATATGTACATCATTTATTTAAATGGTCGGTTATAATTTAATGTTACATTATAGTAATATTTACTATATCATTAAAAATATATTAAAATGATGGTTTTTCAAAATGTATTTAATATTGCATCATCTAATAAAGGCATGTTCTCATTGACTGAACTCAGGTGAACTGAACTGAACTGAACTGAAATGAACTGAACTAAGCTGAACTGAACTGAACTGAACTGAACTGAACTGAACTGAAATGAAATGAAATGAATATTTTATAAGAGAAGGAAATTAGGAGCTGAGCTGAGCTGAACTGAACTGAACTGAACTGAGCTGAACTAAACTGAACTGACTTTCAACGTAAGAGAACAGACCCTAAGGTAATACGTTTAGAGTGGAAGCACAACATTACAATATTGATGTCAAACACTCAAAGTCAAGTTTTAGATTTTTTCTTTTCATATATACTTGGTCCTAATTTATAGCAAGTAAAATGAAAAGGCAAATAAATAAATAAATAAATAAAAATTTGATGACATCGTATATAAATTTGGAGGGAAATTTTGTAAAGAGAAATTGACACATAAGACATTTTAGAAACTGATGACATCAACATGTTTTGTTTTAGTATTAGTTAATAGATGTCCATTATCATCTTCAAAGAGTAATAATGATAATGAAAATTTTGATTAAAGAAAAAAATGGAAATTAATTTCTTATACAATATAATTTCACTTCATATATACAAAATTTATGTACATTATTACGGTTAATAATCATTTACCAAACAAGTCGTTGAATTGGTTATTAAGGATTTGTTCTCTTCACCTAAAATAAGGTGATTTGGTCTGAATATTTTAAGAGAAATTTTATCAACAACTACTAATTAAAGCATGTATTTTGAAAACAATTACCTATTAAAAACCTTTTTTTTTTTTGAAAAAATATTTAATTTTTTTTAAAAGAGAACTACCACAAAGTTGTACAAAGTTTAAGTAACACTACTACTCTAACAATTTTGGCTAGAATCTCCGACACTTCAGTATCACTTTTTACCAATTTTAAACATTATGAAGGGTAATTTAGTTAATTTAGATGGTTATTTACTTATTTATGAGGTAAAGGTAAAAAATGGAACCTATATGCCGAATATTCTAGTTGGAATTATTTGAGTGATAGTACTAGTTAAACTTTTTACAATTTTGTGGTAGTTCTTTTTTAAAAAAAAATAATAGATAATTGTTTTCAAAAACACGTGCTTCAATTGGTAGTTCTTGACAAAATGTCCTATTTTAAGATATGGTATAGCCTAGTCAGAATGTTTCTGGTGTGGTCTGAATTTGTTCGATGTGGTCTGGTCTAATTTGGCTCTTCTTGTCATTGTTTAATAAGTCTATTTGAATTGATTTAAATTTAATTAGTTCTTATCTGAACAAAAATTTAAAATAAGTAACTAAAATAAGTCGAAGAGAATTGTTTAAAAAAAATAATAAATTTGAAGAAAACAAGTTTAAAGTCACCGTTCCAAGCTTGTGTTAGGAGAATTGAGGCTTGAAAGGCCTAACTAAGATGGCAAACTGCTAGAATTTAGCCAACTTACTTGACCACGGAATGCCACGCCTAACAAAAGACAAGCAAATAGTGTTCCCTCACGTAATTCTTTCTTAAGTCCTACTAGTAGTTTCTAAGCAACAACTACTAACAATCTAAGACTTGTTTTACTTTTGTTCTATTGTCCCATGCTTGATAGTTATTTATAGATTCATAGTTCTCACATATTTTTCTTAGAATTTGAATTTTAATTAACTCATTTTTAATGTGATGGAGAAGAAAGTGATGGTTATCAAAAGGGTATGTATTTGTCAAAGTTTTTAATTCTTGATTGTTGGCCAAATCGGCCTCCTTTAGAAATTCAATTTCTGAGATCGAGTTTTTGTTGTTTCTTCAATTCAATTCATACATTAAAAAAAAAATTTGGTAGCTTGTTTTAAACTTTTGTTGAAAACGCATGTGATTAAGGGTGTACAAAAACTGGTCTGGACCTGAAAACCGACCTCGGACTTGATCCGGACCTGTAGATTCAGGTCCGGTCCCGGTCCTTGAAATTCAAGGATTCCGGGTTTCAGGTTCGGTCCGGGTAAAACCTGAAATTTTTAGGTCCGGACTTGAAACCGGTAAAACTACTTTTTTTATTTAATAAGTCTAAACAGGTCCATAACAGGTCCGAATAGGTCTAAACAGGTTAGCAATTTTATGTTATTTAAAAAAACCGAAAAAAAATCAATAATCAGGTCCAAACCCGGACCGGACCTGATTTTTCAAGTCTGGATCGAAACCGGACCTTTTGATTCATGTCCGATCTCTGGTCCTTAAAATCAAGGATTCAGGTCGTGGTCCATTCAAGTCCGGGTCAGGTCTAGTCCAGTTTTGGACCGGTGTACAACCCTACATGTGATGTAGTGGAAAGAACTCAAAGTAGTAATTAAGGGCGTTTGATATAAAGATTGAAAATAGAGTGGAATAGAAACAAATAAGAGGGTGAGAAAAAAATCATTCAACCCTCACTTATTTTTTGTATTTGTTTGGTTTAATTATTAGGAAAAATTACTTTAAATAAACCAACCTTTGCTCTGCTCTCCCAAAATAAACCAACCTTTGGATTATTCCAGAATAAACCAACCTTTTATCCCCTTCTTCCCATATCAAACCCAAATGACTGGTTACTCAAACAACCGGTTATCCATTTCCTTCTCCTTCCTTCCACCAATTTCTATCATCTTCCTCCATTACCACCACTCAAAGCTCCACCTCCATTTTAGTTTCCCCTTCTTTCTTTTGAAGTCACCACCCATCCCACCACCACCTTCACTAGACCGCCCCAAACAAACACTACTCCCTCAAATATCCACCACTGACCCACCGTGCACTACCAAAATCTCCCCTGCTACTCCCTCACGCACCAAGCCCGAAATAACCACCTCACAAATACAGCAACCCACTCACTCACCATCGCCATCCCGCAAATCATAGCCACGCAGCAGCCGCAATAATTGCACCAAAAACCAACGTCACCCACCACCAAACCGCTGCAATAATTAGCAACCACCAATCGGAGCAGCCGCCTCAATTGTACACCCAGTTTAGCCAATAGCCTTGTGGAGGGATGGATTTATCCCAATTTGGCTAGAGATTTGTGGTGGTTGGAAGGTTATTTGGTGGTGGTTGGAGATATGTAGTGGTCGAAGGTGTTGGTGGCTGGAGGTTTGTGATGGTTAGAGGTGGTGTTGGTGGGAAAGTTAAAGGGGAGGTGAAGTGGTAATGGAGAAAGGCCATGGAAGGGAAAGGAGAGAGAAAGAAGGATGGTGGTGACTATGGTGGATTGGTGGTGACTACGGTGGATTAGTGGTGATGGGGAAGAGAGAGAAAGAAGAAAGCAGGTGGGGGAAAGAAACTAGGGGCGGGTTTTTTTTGTTAATTTTTTTTCAACTCAAATTAAAAAAAAAAGAAAAAATAAAAAAAAACCAATCATGAAGTGCCACATAGCACATATAACCAGTTGTACCGGATAGGTGACCTGTTGGGTTTAATATGGGAAGAAGGGGGTAAAATGTTGGATTATTCTGAAATAATCCAAAGGTTGGTTTATTTTGGGAGAATGGAGCAAAGGTTGGTTTATTTAAAGTAATTTTTTCTAATTATTAAATGAATCACTTAAGCCTAGCTTATTTTCTTTTTAATTTGTCCAGGGAAAATAAAGGTAATTGTTACCTTAGGGTAGAAGTAACAAATACGTAGCATGTGGAAACTATTACCCTTTAAGTAATGGTAATTTTTATGAAAATCTTCTAACTAAACACTTGATAGTGTAGACATCTACTTTTGGCCTCCTGTCCCGACAAGAAGTGCAATGACGATAAATAAAACCATCTTCGTGTTGGATTAATATGAAGAATACTTATGGATGAATGGTTAAATCGCAAAGACACAAAAAGACTAGCCTAACCCAAAAAACAAATTCAAACAAGGTCCAATTAACTAAACCCGACCATAATTAGGCTTAAGCCTGTGCTTAAGACCCAATAATGACGGATTTAGAGGCGCTTAGCTAGGTTAAATTTAATGTTGGCGCAGAAAAAGCCACGCACATCTCAATGAGTCGCGCTAATCAAGAGCGCGCAACTAATTTTGTTGCGCACGACACCCAGTACAACAACTAGAGATGCGCTCGCGGAAGATTCAGAATTTCATAAAAATATAAAATCGAATCTTACCATAATGCCGCGTGCAAGACTTACAGCTGCGTTGCTCAGAGCAGCGCAAACTAATCACTTGCGCTAGAATAGCGCTGTAGGGAATAGTTTCAAGCCTTTGAAATCCCACTAGCTTGAACCCCACTGTGATCATACACTAAAGTACGGTGGCGTCCAAAAGGGAAGAAGATAGAGCAAAAGAGTCGCCAACAAGTTTGTAAGGAACTTGTAAACCGTTCACGAGGTGAAGGTTACACCCCTTAACGATCCAAGAGATCGCCAACTCCATAAGGTCATGAACCAAATAAGGGTTCGGGGATGAAGGTACAAATCCAACCTAAAAAAGATTGAACCTGCCCTAATAATAGGCCTCTACTTTATTCTGCTCGTATTCATGTGCGCTTTCTGACTAATATACAATCAATAGATTTAACCCTAAACCTATTTAATCTATATTGGTTGAATTTAATGCACAAATAAACTATTATTGGTGATCACTTGAATTATAATCACAATTAACCTAACAAGATTATTAATTATCTTATTAAGCGTGATTGCAAATACCAATTTCCTTTAACCTGCAATAAAAGGTGATCAAGCAATAAACAATATACAATAATATGCATATCAAGCAACATAATAAATAATCATCATCAATCATAATCATAAATGTTAGAAACAACATAGGAAGCATCATACTTTTATTCATACTTGATATTTAAAACACCCTAGATATGATACTAGGAATAATAATAACAATCTAAGCATGATGTCTACATCATAAAATCAATTAAACCATTAAAGTACTTACTTGGATGCCTCGTACCTCTTTCTAATAACAAAATACACACGTTAGTAACTTCAAGGAAAATAATAAACAAAGCAACTAAATTAAATAATTGAAATAGAGAGATTTGGGACTAAACCCTTAGAAATTAAAACCTTTCACGTCTAGGGCGAAGGCAACTTCGAATATGGCTAGGTGTTTCTAAATCTTGTGAATGCGGAATTTTGTATGAAAAAGCAAGAAAGAAAGAATGCTAAAAGATTAATGTTATTGAGAATTGATGAAAGAAAGATGATGAATAAAGAGAATTGGATGAATTAGATGAATGATAAAGAATAAGGAGAATTGGTGAATGTTGGTGATTGTTGATGATCCAAACCAGAGTTTTTTTTAATACGATATTTATAAAGAAAATCGGCCAAAAAAAAGATAATTTATCAAAACAGAGTCTGAAGATCACAGAACCACCTTGGCGCCAGCCCTGGCTCATTGGTGCCAGGACTAGTGGCTAGCGCCAGGCGCCAATGGCTGGCGTCTGGCGCCAACTCTGGTTCCAGGCGCCAAGGCCTGGGGTTGGACGCCAAACTGGCTTTTAACACGTTTTCGAAAATCTGATAATTTTACCGTACTGAAAAGATAAAATAATATAATTTCAGTCGAAAATACTATTTGATCTAATTAAAACTCTAAAGAATCCTAATTGAATTAAGAATGATAAGACCTTCTAGAATGTTCTAGAAGACCAAAACCATTCCTAATTACATTAGGAATGATAAATCATATTAGGCCTTCCCCTAGATCATTGGGTCGTACTTAAAACTCAAACCGGGCCCAGTTTAGTAAATTGGCCATAACTTCCTCAATATTCATCGAAATTGGGCTTATAATATATCGTTGGAAAGGTCTTTGCAAGCCCCATCCAACTACACCACTGTTGGACCCATATCATGGACCAACCAAACTGGATTGGCTATTTTCTTAAAATAAAGTTTTCAAAAACAGAGAGAAGAGAAAAGAAAAGAAATATAACTTTCCGCAACACTAGACCTTTCCACACTTTCGTTTCATTCGATTATGATCCGACGTGAAAGGCATTCATCACTGGGTTAGGTTTTGGGGAGACACAAATGGGTGTCTACAGAAGCCCCCACTTTGACTGAGTTTGGAGAAACGCAAGTTTCGAAAAACGAAAGTCAAAGTATCGATAGGGACGGAGAATGATTCAGAACGTTCTGCGATCCTAAATCAATCTTATAACGCCGATACCTGCAAAACAATGTTAGTTAAACAGATAAGAGAGTTAAGAAACGCGTATCTTGCACCGTCGAGCACACGTCTCTGAAAGTAACCGATTTGTTTTGATGACCTCCTGCAAGCTAGAGAATGTCATCCCGCTTGAAAACCGCTACGCCTTGTAACTGCTTCCAAATTAGAAGATTGCTTCGCCTGAAACTATCCTCTCCACTGTGATAATATTCCACGTCCAAGGGAATATCATCGAAAATTATTTCTCTTGAAATAATTCTCATCCGCATTATGATCACATTCCATGCCTCAGGAACTATGATCGAAGACAATTTTGCCCGAAATTACCTTCAGTTGTTTGTGACAACTTTCCGCAAGCTAGGGAATGATGCCGAAGACATCTTCTCTTGAAGTCATCCTCATTTGATGCGATAATCTCCCCAAAGGAAAATACCGAAGACCCACGCCCGTCGATCTTTAAAAGTTCGCCTGAACTTTGCTTTTTTGCTATGCCTGTACGTCGGCGTTCTTTGCTCTTGAACCTATATATCGGTGCCCTTTTGCTAATGAACCTGTCTGTCGGTGCCTTTTGCTAATGAACCTGTATGTCGGTGCCTTTTGCTAATGAGCCAATGCTTAGGCGCTTTAAGCTTAGTGAGACGATCTTTTCATCAGGTCGATCACTTCATGTAATCGAGCCGATTACCTAATCATGTCAAATTGCTCAGAGGGGCTAACTGGCGTACCAAGAAGCCCAAAATATATTGCAGAAGGGTAGCACAACCCCAGAAGGTGGCTGGCTGCTTTGGCGTCGCTGAAAATCGATCAGCGCCAGCTTTTCGCATTAGCGCCATGCACTGAAATTGGCGTCTGGCGCCAAGCACATAATGTGACGCCAATGCCTAGGGATTGGCGCTAGCACGGGAATCACTTTAAATTCCCGTTTCAGTTCATTTCGTGCTCTGGTTTGTTGCGAACGCTGCTCGAAAGAAGTCGAAACTTCAATTGATCGTTGCTCATTCGTTTCTTAACTGAATTCGCTCAAAATTGTTGCAAATCAAAGCTCTTTTCATCCATATTCCCAATCTATGTAAGTTTCCTTCCAACTCACACCGGTTTTTATGAATTATTGGCATGTTCATTCACGAATTTGATGAAAATTCGAAACTTATAATGCTCAATTTTCTCTATTTATCAAGTTTTATGCCATGAAATTGCTTGTTTATGTTTGTATATTGCCTTGGGAGTAATTTAAGACTTGTTTGACTCAATTTGGCGAAGAAATGAGCAATCCGCCATTGTTGGACCTCCTAAGGTCGTGAAAAACAATGTGGCTCGTTCTTGATGTTTTTGCTAGCAATTCTTGATCAATTTGTCACAATAATCACTATAGTGTTGCAAGAAATTGTTTGATTGCTTGAAAAATGCTTATCATGCTCAATTCAAATTTGTGCTCTGTTTTAGTACTACGTACTCTGTTATTTGCGAACATAGTATCATGCGGCTAGGCAAACCTTTAGATACTATAGAACCTTGATTTATGATGATTCTGCATAATGTAGCATGGCTAGACAATGAGGCTCCGGTTCACGGTCCCGAAACACTAGACGGGAGCATGAGCCCGTGGAGGACGACACTACACCTTCCACTTCGCTTGGTCAGTTCCCAGAGTGGGATGAGCAGACCTTGTTCTTTGCCCCTGTCCACCACATTTCTGAGAGGGTGAGACGGGGAACCGAGCGGGGAAGGACACGACACCACGGCTCTGGCTGCGATGGTCTCGGTGATTTGTATAGGATGCATATCGCCAGAGATCGAGAGACGAGACTCCTATGGGAGTCTTGCGGGTTGGTTGCCCTGTTTGAGACCTCCGAGGCTATGGTCGCCTCCAGCGGGGGTCACCACGTAGTACGCGCTCTGGTGGAGTTCTTTTGGGACACCACCAACACATTTCATTTTCCATGGGGTGATATGATGGTCACTCCTATAGACTTCAGTCTCATCACAGGACTGGAGTTCTCTTCTGTGTCGCTGCCATTCGACGGCGGTATCGACGTTTTTTCTCCAGAGGTCGAGGAACTACTGGGGCCGATTGCTGTTCGGGCCCGAGCTGAGGTCGAGACGACTCAGTTTAGTGCTAGAGGGATTCGCCGCTCGACGCTGGCAGCGGCTCTTGATGACGATGCGACCACCCGAGAGCAGTGGGTGCGCATCTTCGTGCTGATGTTATTGTTAGGGACATTCTCCCCTAATAGGGGTAGTAGGGCATTGCTTTACTATCTCCCTGCTGTTCGCGATCTCCGGCGGATCGGGACTTATGACTGGGCCAGCTTGGCCTATACTGACTTCGTTCGAGCACTGAGGGACTCGTGTCGCCACCGGTCTCTTAGGACGAATGTCGCTTTGTCCGCTTTCTGGAAAGTTGTAGAGGTAAACATTATTCCCTATAAAATTTAGCCCTATATGTTTAATTAGCATTTACTCATGCTTTAGCCTTTTGTAGATCTGGTTCTGTGAATACTTTCCTTCCATTGCGCCGGCGAGACCATCGCCGAGGGGGTATCCGGTGAGCGCCTCTTGGGGCGGCCACCATGTGGACCTGTCTATTGCACGTGTTCGGAGACGAATCATCTCGGTATGATTTTTGGTGCTTATCTTGCTCTTCTGCGATGTTTTATACATGTTCTTACCCGATTGGTATTTTCATAGGGACCTGAGGTAGTATACCGGCCATGGGGTGGTTGGACAGTCCCTGGATTAGCCGCACAGTACTCTGCTGAGCGCCGTTACTTTCTGGGGACTTACGGAGCAGTTGCGTATTTAGGAGAGAGAGTTGCTAGACAACACTCTTCCGATGTCTTTATCGTTCCTTCTCCTCCACCACGCCACATGTTCGACGAGAGAGAGTTGTCGAGCATGGCTGAGGAGCCTGGTTCTCTTTGGCGGTCCCATGTGAGCCTTGGGCGGAGTTATGCTGAGGAGCTACTTCCTTTGTTAGCTCCAGCCCCCGTGCCGGCCGAGGATGTGAGGGTAAGATTCTTGGGTTTTTGTTTTTCGCTGAGTAGCCCCCAAGTAATACCTTACTGATTTCTTTTTCTGTTTTATCAGGATGGTCCCACTGAGTTTGTTCCACCCCGTATGTCCATCCACTACCAGGGGATGTACGGGCCGATCGAGGAGATGATTTCTCCAGCTCCTGAGGGTGAGCGCTTCGTGGAGCGGTCGATTCCTCGTCATCAGACCAGAGTAAGTTTAGCTCTAATCTAGAATCTTGTATTCAGTTGTCTTGCATTTTTACTGACTTAACTTTCCTTGACAGCTCTCACGCGAGGTGGTTTCGGCTATGGCACGATGCATAGATGCCTTCCGGAGCCAACTCGTCCGGATGAGGAACGTAGCTATCTGTCGTCGAGACGGCGCTGTCCGAGAGGTAACTTTTCTTTACTTATTGTTCCTGCACTATGCTTCAATTTTCACCTTGTTTCTGATTTAATTCTTTTTGCAGGGTCAGCTGATTGCTTCTCACACCCGTACGAGGCCTGAGGGGCAAAGAGAGCCGGCGAGGTCTAGCTCGAGACGTCGTCGCACTTTGTCAGGAGGTAGAGGTGGTCGTTCCGAGGCTGCTCGAGCCGACGTTGCTGAGGGCTCAAGGTCTTCTTCTGAGGAGGTTCCAGCTGCACCATTAGGAGAGGCTACCTCGGCTTTCAGAGGTGGTGGGATGTACGAGGTTGGCTCGTCATCGCAGCAGCCTCCGCGGTTTCAGCATCAGGTTGGCCTTGGCTGGAGCGGTCCTGTTTTGAGTTTCCCTCCTCCTACGGAGACTGGAACTGGTGCTGAGGCTGGAGCTGGTGGAGAGGTGACTCCTCGGACGGCGCAGTTTTATGGCATGATGGGCCTACGTCCTCCGGCGCCGTAGTTTATTTCTGTATATGCATTTTATTTTGACTTTTTATAGAAGTTTGCCTTTGACTTGTTATTTAGACACTTTGTTCTGTAAATCTATTATTATGTATTATTATTATGTTAGTGTATGTTAGTGTGTGCAAATGTGATAACAATTTTGCGCAAAAATTCCGTCATTTTTATTATTGATGAAGGGTATTATCCGACTCTCTCCCCCAAAAGGAAAAAATAAAAAGGGAAAATAAAACGGAGAGAAAGGCTGATTTTTGAATTTTAATAAAAAATCCAAAAAAAGAATAAACAATTAACTAAACATAATTGCTATATTTAATTAATTAATAAAAGGATAGAAAGATATTTAGAAGAAATTAAAACGGGGCCATAAAGTCATTAACCGACTCCAATTTAATATCAAAACGCAAACTGAGCACGCGCGGTTGTCCTGCTGACTTGGCGCCAGCTGGCGTCAGCCTGTGGCGCGTGGCGCCAGCTGGCGCCAGCTGGCGTCAGCCTGTGGCGCGTGGCGCCAGCTGGCGTCAGCCTGTGGCGCGTGGCGCCAGGCGCTATTGCTATTGTGTGGCGCCAAGAGCAGATGGGTGACGCCAATTTCGGGTGTGTGACGCCAGTTGACGCTGACTACGTATTCTAGTCAGGTTGAAATTCCTCGCAATTTGTGCATAAATAACCCCCTGCTCAGTCGATTATTCACATAATTCCAGCGAAAAAATTATTCTTCTCTTTAGAAAAAATAGTAATCATGTCTTTAGCCACTAAAACCTTCACCCAATATTCTCATAAGTGGTGTCGATCTCTCAATGCTAGAGAAAGAAAAGAATTGGATTTATTTCACTTGGGGGGAATATATGGCATTAAAGGGGTAGATCTAGACATAGACTTCATTCATACCACTTTAGAATATTGGAACATTGACACACATTGTTTTAGAATAGGGTATGATGAAATTAGCCCTTTGCCAGAGGAATTTGGTGCTATTTTAGGCTTCCCTGCAATAGTCCTGGTGGTGATCCCTAGAGTAGATGCATATTACTATAAGGATTTTGAGCGCTTCTTTAATTTGAAGGAAAGGGATTTATCAAGGATAGTGAATGGCAACGTGGTGAACTTAAAGGAATTCGCACGCTATTATTTTGATAAACCGCTTTCTGAATCTCTTCACATATATAGAAGAAGGGCGTTCTTATTCTGCATGCTTAATCAATATTGTCTTAGTAGTGGTAAAATTAATGAGGGTCGATCAATTATAACCACTGTGCTAGAACAAATTGAATCAGGGAGAAATCCGATGCCTTTAATAGTTGGAGAGACTATGATTGGTCTAGATGAGTTGAAAAGGGACCCAAAAGCACCTCTTCGCAGTTCTCCAATTTTATTACAGGTAGAAAAATAAAATTTTTAATTGTAGAAAAAAATATATTTTTGTATTGTAATATTGATTTATTTGCATTGAATATTTTTTTTTTTTTTTTTTTTTTCAGATGTGGCTAATGGAAAGGCTAGGATTAATTAGCCCTCTGGACGACATTGAAAGTTATACGCCCACTTGCTTTGTAAGAAGAAAGAAGCGCATCCCTAAAATTGGGCGCCATGGGTGGAAGAAAGTCTTTGAATCACGTGACTTTGCTATCAAGTGGGTCATCCCATGGTGGAAAATAAAAAGGATGGTTGGTGTTAACAAGCAACCTTTCTGCCGTCTTCCAAGCTTGTCTCTCATGACATATTATTATCCCTGCAGAGTAAAGAGACAATATGGCTTGCTTCAAAATGTTCCTTCCGGGGATTTTCGTCCTCCCTATGAGTATCCCATATCTCAAGAAGTAGATAAATTTGACACGTACTAGAGCGCTAGACCTTTATGGGAAGTGATTACCCAAAAGGTTCCCCCTTATTTGCCTAATGATGCAAAGAAGTGGTTGCTGAAGAAGTCTTCAATTGATCAGGGTAGGACTGATGTGAAAATCGTCTAGGTGACAGGGTGACACCGGCCAAGGAACGCTTAGGTGCAAGAATTGAGTTCAAGACACCTATAATGCCTAAGAAGAAGAATTCTACTAAAGACAAGGGGAAAAGGAAAGCTACCACTACAGACAAAAAGGTTTGGGTGGAAAAGACACCTGACAGGATTGTTTTGACAATGTAGGGGCCAGACCAATTAGGTCTAAACTTTCCCCTTGGATCTAAAACATTTTTCCTTACTGCCTTTAACACCAAATCTCCTATTTTGATATTCCTTGTCTTGACCTTCTTATTAAAATGTCTAGCCATACGAGTTTGATAACACTGAGTGTGATGTAGAGCTTCTAGTCGTTTTTCGTCGAGTAGGATCAATTCTTCATATCGTGCCCTAGTCCATTCGACTTCATCGAGTTTACTTTCTAGCGCAATACGTAGAGATGGTATTTCTAGTTCGATAGGTTGTACGACATCCATTCCATATACCAAAGAAAATGGTGTATTTCCTGTTGACATACGGATTGACGTACGATAACCCCACAATGCAAAGTGAAGCTTGTCAGGCCAATCCTTGTAATTTTCTGTGATTTTCTCGATGATAGTCTTTAAATTTTTATTAGCTGCCTCGACTGCTCCGTTTGCTTGAGGTCTATAAGGGGACGAATGATGATGTTGGATACCATATTTATGTAGCAATTCTTCACATTCGGCTTGAAAGTGAGTTCCATTGTCACTTATCATTTCATGTGGGACTCCATATCGACAAATGATATTTCTCTCGATAAAAAGTGCTGCATGTTTTGCAGTGAGTTTAGCATATGATTGTGCTTCAACCCACTTCGTAAAGTAATCAATCGCTACTAGAATAAATTCATGGCCTCCTGTCCCTGGGGGAGCGATCTTTCCAATTATGTCAATTCCCCATGTAGAGAATGGCCATGGTGATGTGTAGGTGTAGAGCAAAGATGGAGGAACGTGCTGTAAATTGGCATAAATTTGACACTTAGGGCATCTTTTTACATATTGATGGCAATCCCTATTCATGGTAGTCCAATAATACCCCTCTCGCATTATTTTCTGGACTAACATTTTGCCATTTATATGAGTTCCACAGATTCCTTTGTGGACCATTCTCATTATTCTTTGTGCATCCACCTTCCCTACGCATAGGAGAGCTCGACCTTTAGGTACCCTTTTATGTAGCTCGTTGTCTATGAGCACATATTGAGAAGCCAAAAGTCTCAAGGCTCGTTTTGCTCTTTTGTCAGCATGAGGAGGGTATTCTCCATTGGTGACATAGTTGAGAATGTCTGTGTACCATGGTTCTTCTTCTTGTTCTTCATCTTCGTCTTGGACTGGATTGTCATCTTCTATAGCGTGTATATATGCCGGTTTGTGCCTTTTTTCGATAGTTAGAGGCATTTGCTCGATATCCGTGGGATTCCTAACCATTGAGGCTAGTCTTGCCAAGGCATCAGCGAATTGATTTTCTTCTCTAGGTAGATATGTGTATTCTACCTTCTCTAACTGATCGGTAAGAGTTTCCAGATAAGTTTGGTAAGGAGCTAGGCTTTCGCTCCTAACTTTCCACCTTTTAGATATTTGATTGATGATTAAAGAGGAATCTCCGAATATCCTTAACTTCTTTACTCCCAATGCCAGGGCTGTTTCAAGGCCTACCACACATGCTTCATATTCAGCAGCATTGTTGGTAACGTCGAAATCAAGCTTTATTGAGATTGGGACGTGTTCTTCTATAGGTGATACTAGTAGCACTCCGACACCACATCCCTTTTGGTTTGAGGCTCCGTCAAAGTACAAGGTCCAAGTATCATCTTCGGTGACCATCAAATCTTCATCTGGAAATTCACTATCCTGTATTGGTGTCGAATCTTCTATTGGAAAGTCTGCCAGAAAGTCTAACACCACGGATCCTTTAATAGCTTTTTGAGGCATAAACCGTACATCGAACTGGGCTAAGTTGACTATCCATCTTGAAATACGTCCATTGAGCGTTGATTTTTGAGTGGATCCAATCGAGATACCACAAAAACGGTATGCACCAACATGTAATGTCTCAACTTAGTTGTGGCCCACACCAAAGCGAGGCACAATTTCTCGAGTGGTGTATAGCGTGTTTCGTATTCGAGCATCTTCTTACTTAAGTAATAGATTGCGTTCTCTTTGTTTTCTATCTCTTGTGCTAGCATGGCTCCCATTGTCTCTTTGGTAACCGTCAAATATAACCTAAGAGGTATTCCGAGAAGTGCTGGCGCTAATACGGGAGGATTTGCGAGATAGGCTTTGATCCGGTCAAAGGCTTTTTGACACTCGTCATCCCATATTACTGGTATATTCTTCTTGAGCTTTTTGAAGATTGGTTCACATATCGTTGTTAATTTTGATATGAACCTACTTATCTATTGTAACCGGCCAATGAATCCTCGAATCTGTTTCTCGGTCTTGGGCGGTGGCATTGACATGATTGCTTTAATCTTGGTTGGATCTATCTCTATTCCTCTAGAGCTTATGACGTATCCCAAGAGCTTGCTCGAGGTAACTCCAAAAGCGCATTTTGAGGGATTTAACCTCGTATTATATTTTCTTAGCCTTTCGAAAAATTTCCTTAAGGCTACTTGATGGCCTGGACGGTCTTTTGATTTCACAATCATGTCGTCTACATATACCTCGACTTCTTTGTGCATCATGTCATGGAGCAAGGCAGTTGCTGCATGTTGGTAAGTAGCACCTGCGTTTTTCAACCCAAATGGCATTACCGTGTAACAGTAAGTGCCCCATGGTGTGATAAAAGTTGTCTTCTCCATGTCTTCTTTCGCCATGAGAATCTGATTGTACCCTGCGTATCCATCCATGAATGAGAGGAGCGCGTGATTTGTTGTGTTGTCTACCAGAATATCGATGTGTGGCAAAGGGAAGTCGTCCTTTGGACTTGCCTTATTTAGATCTCGATATTCGACACACATCCTTACCCTTCTATCTTTCTTTGGTACTGGGATGACATTAGCGACCCATTCGGGGTATTTGGATACCTTGATGAAACCTGCAGTTATTTGTTTTTGAACTTCTTCTTTTATTTTAAGTGCTACGTCGGGTTTCATTCGACGTAGTTTTTGTTTTACAGGTTTCATTCCTGGAATTAATGTGTTGAGCTATTTCTCTGTTAATGCCTGGCATATCTTCATATGACCAAGCAAATACATCAATAAATTCTTTAAGCAAGTTAATTAAATCGGTTCTTTCTTGTTTATTCAATGTTAGTCCGATTTTAACTTCTCTTTTATGAGTTGAATCATTTGAGATGTCAACTGTTTCAGTCTCTTCAATTACTGGTGTTTTCTTTTCAAGTGTTTCCATTGCTTTAATAAATTCTTTATCTTTTTCATCGTTAGCTAAGCAATGTTCGTCATCTTGGGTTAGGGAAGAACACGAGAAGTAAGGAGAATGAGCGATATTATTATACTCTGAGATCATTACATAAAAGAGTGATATGTCCTCAGGGACTGGATCACTAACTATCCTAGGAGAAGAAACAGGAAGGGAAGGCGTTATAACTAAAGACTTAGAAGATTCTAAAGGGAAAGACTCTGACTCAGACTCAGACTCTGACCCTGACGATTCTTCAAACATTGGCCCTTGTCCTGTCGTGATTGATATCTTCCTCCCACTTGGAGTAATCACCCTGATAGTCTTGCGCCACCCTTGCAGTAATCCTTCAGCTGGAGTAATTAGCATCGAGGGATCGAATTTTTCGCTTTGTAGGACCGTTTGAATGATTGAGAAATTGTCTTCCTCATAAACTGGCTCATTCTTTTCTCGCCCAAACAGTAATCCCATGACGTTAAAGTCAGAACATGGAGGTGCTTTCTCCTTATGGACGGGAATTGGGATTTCATCAGTGAAATAGCAATCCAAGAAAATCTCGAATCCTGGTTGTCGTATGCCATTTACAACAAATGGTTCAGGAAATTCATAGCATGGATAGTCCTCTCCTTCTTTTATAAACTGACCATTAAGCGTAAGAGGGTACTGATCCATTGGAATTGCTTTCTTTTGAATGCGAGCGTCCCTACGTGCTTTTAATTTGTCCTGAACTCGCTTGAGATCTTTCCGAGTCGGTTCGAAACCAAGTACGAAAGTATCTAGTTTAGGGAGGCCAAGTGACTCTATCGATTTTGCTATCCCCTTCTTCTTCCCTAAGGTCATCCCAGGGAAGTGTCCTTGTTTTCTCAGCGTAGTGTTGATAATCATGTTGGAATGGGGGTCGTGGCAAAGAGATGTCCTTTCATCCTCTTGGATTAAGGAGACTTCTTCGTTAAAGCCCCATAGGTCTTCATCATCTTCGTCGTGCTCCACGTTGATGATTTGATTCTCTATTGACTTGATCCTCATTGGTGAAGCATCAATGGTGATGGGGATTCCTCCAACTATAGCTTTCACTTGTTGGTGGAGAGATGAAGGGACAACCTTTAGATCATGGAGCCAAGGGCGTCCTAACAACAGATTGAATGAGGCTTTAATGTCTACCACTTGAAAAGTAGTAGCATGTTCTATTGCTCCTGCCGTCACATTTAGGGTTATTTTGCCAAGAGCTTGACGTCGAGTATTATCGTAAGCTCTTATTCCTTGTGTAGACGGAGTTAAATCCTCATTCTTTATGCCGAGCATCCTCGCAGTCCTAAGTGGACAGCCGTTAATAGCCGATCCATTGTCTACAAGTGTCATGGGAACATTCATTCTCTTGCAGACTACTTTGAGGTTTAACGCTTTGTAGTGCTTGTCACCTTTCAGGGGTAAATCTTTATCAGAGAAGGTGATTAGATTAATTGGACTAGGGAGATCACTCGTGAGGAAGTTAACTAGTCCCTCAGGAGTGGTGTCAGAATCGATCCCAATTTTATCCAAGGCATTCATCACAGCCAACCTATGTTCTCGAGATGTTGCTAGAAGCTTCCATACATTCATCTCAACTTTTGTCTTCTTGAATTGTTTAACAATGTCATTGTCCTCGATGATAGGTATGGGAACTTGTTGTACGGTAGGCATGGGTTGCGTTGAAACAGGAGGTTGTATTCTCCCGGATCTTGTGAGGACGTCTATTGATGTATCTTCTTCAGCCCAAATATCATCTGTGGTGTATGATATGGAAGGTGAAGGTTCTAATATGTCTTTTAGATAGACATCTTCTTCATCACTGTCCCATACCCCATTAACATTTATAACCTCTTCTTGTTGAACTTGGACTAATTCCTTTCTATCAATCATTTTCTACACCAAATCTTTGAATTTGAAGCAGTTTTCTATGGTGCGTCCTCCTGACTGATGGTATTGACAGTAATATCTATCTGTTCTTTTTAATGATTCAAATGGTCTCGATTCAAGAGGTTTGACCTTGCCACTCTCGGAGAGCATTCTAAATATTTGTGCATACGGGATCCCAATTGGAGTATAAATTTTATTGCTCTTCTTTGGTCTTTCCGTGACTTGTAAGGGAAAGTATTTTGCCTCATAAGTCATTTTTACTGGTGTGAATTCTCTCTTAGGTTCTTGATCATATTCCTTGGGAAGTTCATTCAGAATTTTGAGAGTTTCATGTAACAGTTGTGATGTCTCCCTCAGATATAGTGTGAGTATTCGTATCTCTACCTCATTTTCTAGTTCTGGAGGATTATCCTCGACATCAAAAACGATCTCTTCTTCTTCTTCTTCGGTCACTTTGACAGGCTTAATGAGAGATGAGGGGTCGACTTCGCTTTCTTCATCGGAGATAACCAATGTGTGAGCTAGAGGTGCATTATCAATACTCGGTTTCTTACTGGCAGGAGGCAACGACAGCTTATTACTGTCAATCAGGTCTTGGATAGTTTCCTTAAGTTTCCAACAGCTTTCAGTAGAATGGCCTCTACCTTGATGATACTTGCAATGTGCATTGGGGTTCCAATTAGGCGACCTTTTCTCGACTGGTGGATCTCCAAATGGTCCAATGGGAGTTATAAGACCTTTTGCATTTAGCCGATCAAACGCGGTGTCATAACTCATGCCAATAGGAGTGAAGTTTCTCCTAAACAGTTTCTTTTGTCCTTGGTTGTTCATGGCAAGGACTTCTCCTATATTAAAGGTGCTAACATTATTTGAGTGGGCGGTTTTAGAAGAAGAAGGATTGTCGTTCTTCTTTCCTTTCCAGCCACTGTTGGAGTTATTGTTGGCAGCTTTAGATTTAGCTAAGTCATCTTCAATATTAATCCCAATATCATAAACAACCTTAAAGGTATGAAGGTTATTTTGATATTTAAGATGTTTTGAATATTTTTCTTGGAGATTTTTAATGAACAATCTCACGGACTCTTTTTCACTTGGTACCTCAATCATTTTAGCTGAGGTTTCTCTCCATTTGTTAAAGACAGATGTGAAGCCTTCATTCTCCTTCTGCTTGAGAATTTCAAGTTCTCTATGGTCAGTTTCGACTTGAACGTTGCACTTGTACCTATCAACGAAAGCGTTTGCTATGGATTCCCAGGTAGAGGTCTTTTCTTTTTCAAGAGAAAAGAACCATTGTTGGTAAACGGTCTCAAGAGATAGCGAGAACAGAGAAGGGAAAATTTTCTTATCGATACCCTTGATACTCATTATTTTTTCAAATGCTCTTAGATGGAAGTAGGGGTTGTCGATTTCCCTAAACTTTGGGATGTCGTTGGCTTTGAACTTCTGCGGAAGAAGATCCTTATCCAGCGAGACCCCTTGGGATGTGAGTTCTTGAAACTTGTAGTCGCTGGACAACTTGCTTAGGCTTTCTTGCATGAGGTCCATTTGTTGTTGCTTTGCAGGATCCTCGATCTTAAGTGCGAGAAACTTTAGTGTCTCAGTTACAGTAGCCAGTTGGTTCTTGAGATCGTTAACTTCTTCCTGAGTTGCCATTATAACTCTTGCTTTCCTCTTGCGAGCTATAGGTTTGTCAAAAAGTTGGACTTGTACGAAGAGGTTATCTTTGATTAATTGTCCTTCCCTTCTTGACCACACGCTGTAGATTAAGCCAGTTTGCGTTTTAATTACTTGACTCGAATCAGTTTGACTTTATGGCTTTTGTTTAAATAAAAGAAAAAAGTATGCATATTTTTAGGGAGCAATAATGTACATGTGTTTAGGGAACTTAAGTACTATTATTTATTGGAGGATTAATATCCGACTTACCCCCCTAAAAAAATGACGAAAAATAACGCGCGCACATAAGACTCCCTTAATCATGGTCAAGACATGTGTAATAGTGTGTGTATTGAGTGTAAGTGACATGTTTGGACTCTTGTGTAAGACCACGGGACTTAGTGCCTAAACTCGAATATTGATTCAATTAAGCAGAATTAACCGAATTAAACAGGAAACTGAATAATTAGACATTAGGTGATGACTCGACAAATAATCCGAACTGTCGGCCAAGCGATAGGACTGGCGTCACAATATGGTGGTTGGCGCCAGACTTTTTAGTAAATGTCTGGCGCTACACACCATACAGTGGCGCTACAACCCAAATTTTGGCACCAACATTGGAGCCTCGGTCTGGGACTGTTTTCGATATTATTAGTCAACTTGGGTATGCCTAAAGTCGTACTAGGTCGATTCCGATTAAAAGAAGAAAAAATTTTATTGACTCGAATTAATTAGTTAATTAATTAATTAGGCAAAGTTCTTTAAGTCATTCATTATAATCTCAACACAAATCAACAAACGGTTAGGAGGAGCATAGAAAATATATGCACAACAAATAATGCACAATTAGTCAAGTAGGCACAATATGATGCAATGAGTTCGCAACCTAACCATGGCGCTAGTTCTCTAAAGTTCGGGATATGGTTTAGTCAAATAGGGTCCATGGTTAATTGTTCAGATGCACCGCGTAGAAGCCTAACCGTGAAGGGTTAACGCGTGTGGATAGAACACCGCGAGTTTTTAGAAAAAAAAACTCACTTCCATGGTTTGGTGAATTCAACATCTCAGATGTACCCTTTGTTGCCAGGAGCGTTCAATCGGGCAGATAGAGCATGAATTCCCAGAGGGTTATGTCCATATGTAGAACACACATGGGTTTTAGAAAAATGAGAAAAAATTCAATCAGGAAGTAGGATCGAGCAAACAATACGAAAAACCGGTCGAAATTGGAACGCATATTTCTGGCTCGGTATTGGAGGAAATTGGCGCCAGCAAACAGAGACTGGTGCCAACTTTTAACTGTAGCGCCTGGCGCCAATACCGGCGTCTAGCGCTACGCTAAAAGTATGGCGCCAAGCTCTGGCCCCTGACGCTACTTCCGACATGCCTCAGCAGCTTTCTGTGCTCAATAAAATCATCCAGTTTCGCGCGGTGTTATTTCAGTCCTAGTTGTGAAAGACGTTTCTCAAATTTCCTACGTGTAAAATCCTATGTTTTTGACTCATTACAGATGGTCTTTCCAATGAGAACCTTTTTATGCATATGACACAATGTTAATCAAAATTACACACATGAAATACTTAGAACTTTTCGAGTCTCATCCACTCATTCTAAATCATTGCCGAAACAAATTAAGGAATTAAAATAGAAATCCTCCCCAGTGGAGTCGCCAAAAACTGTAGGGAATAGTTTCAAGCCTTTAAAATCCTACTAGCTTGAACCCCACTGTGATCATACACTAAAGTACGGTGGCATCCAAAAGGGAAGAAGATAGAGCAAAAGAGTCGCCAACAAGTTTTTAAGGAACTTGTAAATCGTTCACGAGGTGAAGGTTACACCCCTTAACGATCCAAGAGATCGCCAACTCCATAAGGTCATGAACCAAATAAGGGTTCGGGGATGAATGTACAAATCCAACCTAAAAGAGATTGAACCTGCCCTAATAATAGGCCTCTACTTTATTCTGCTTGTATTCATGTGCGCTTTCTGACTAACATACAATCAATAGATTTAACCCTAAACCTGTTTAATCTATATTGGTTGAATTTAATGCACAAATAAACTATTATTGGTGATCACTTGAATTATAATCACAATTAACCTAACAAGATTATTAATTATCTTATTAAGCGTGATTGCAAATACCAATTCCCTTTAACCTGCAATAAAAGGTGATCAAGCAATAAACAATATACAATAATATGCATATCAAGCAACATAATAAATAATCATCATCAATCATAATCATAAATATTAGAAAGAACATAGGAAGCATCATACTTTTATTCATACTTGATATTAAAAACACCCTAGACATGATACTAGGAATAATAATAACAATCTAAGCATGATGTCTACATCATAAAATCAATTAAACCATTAAAGTACTTACTTGGATGCCTCGTACCTCTTTCTAATAACAAAATACACACGTTAGTAACTTCAAGGAAAATAATAAACAAAGCAACTAAATTAAATAATTGAAATAGAGAGATTTGGGACCAAACCCTCAGAAATTAAAACCTTTCACGTCTAGGGCGAAGGCAACTTCGAATATGGCTAGGTGTTTCTAAATCTTGTGAATGCGGAATTTTGTATGAAAAAGCAAGAAAGAAAGAATGCAAAAAGATTAATGTTATTGAGAATTGATGAAAGAAAGATGATGAATAAAGAGAATTAGATGAATTAGATGAATGATAAAGACTAAGGAGAATTGGTGAATGTTGGTGATTGTTGATGATCCAAACCGGAGTTTTTTTAATACGATATTTATAAAGAAAATCGGCCAAAAAAAAGATAATTTATCAAAACAGAGTCTGAAGATCACAGAACCACCTTGGCGCCAGCCCTGGCTCATTGGTGCCAGGACTAGTGGCTAGCGCCAGGCGCCAATGGCTGGCGTCTGGCGCCAACCCTGGTTCCAGGCGCCAAGGCCTGGGGTTGGACGCCAAACTGGCTTTTAACACGTTTTCGAAAATCTGATAATTTTACCGTACTGAAAAGATAAAATAATATAATTTCAGTCGAAAATACTATTTGATCTAATTAAAACTCTAAAGAATCCTAATTGAATTAAGAATGATAAGACCTTCTAGAATGTTCTAGAAGACCAAAACCATTCCAAATTACATTAGGAATGATAAATCATATTAGGCCCTCCCCTAGATCATTGGGCCGTACTTAAAACTCAAACCGGGCCCAATTTAGTAAATTGGCCATAACTTCCTCAATATTCATCGGAATTGGGCTTATAATATATCGTTGAACAGGTCTTTGCAAGCCCCATCCAACTACACCACTATTGGACCCATATCATGGACCAACCGAACTGGATTGGCTGTTTTCTTAAAATAAAGTTTTCAAAAACAGAGAGAAGAGAAAAGAAAAGAAATAAAACTTTCCGCAACACTGGACCTTTCCACACTTTCGTTTCATTCGATTATGATCCGACGTGAAAGGCATTCATCACTGGGTTTGGTTTTGGGGAGACACAAATGGGTGTCTACAACCGCGTACAACTCATCCAGATGCGTGCGACACCTGCTGCGGAAGAATGCCTAAAACTCTAATCGCACCCATTCCCTATAAATAGAGGCTTAATACGAGGCTTGAAACGGACAGAAATTAACCTAAAATGCTGGCAGAAACTTTATGAACTTGTGTGCTACGTATACCAAACCCTCTTGTCCTAAGCACTCACCCTCTTTATACTTGTTACTACGGTGGAGGTTCCCGAACAAGAAGGAGTCCATAAGTGTTCTAAACATAAATCTACCAAACAGAAGTGGTAAAATCCCGAGCACTTAGATCGATCATATTTATTTTTCTTGTTTAAAAGAACCTTAATCAATTAATATGTGTTGTTTGATCACTTTAAAAGGATATTTAATTAATCAATTCTGCATTGTATATTACGTTAAATAAGATTAGAATTGAATAATTAATTGATTGATTGATTGATCACTTAAGCCAAGGAAAATCTTGTTTATTTGTGTTCCTTTCAAGAATTTGAATTAAATAAAGAATAACGACTTTGTAATGTATTTCCTACGTGATTGATGAATGTAAATAAAATCAACTAACTTAGTTTTAGATATCACGTTGCATATATTGTTTGGTGATGAAATTGTGAAAAACGAAGAGCTAGTAGAGGCCGCAATAGGGCTAGGGTAGCGATTCCCCTCTAAAGGGAACGTTATTTTAGTACCCTCACTCCCAAACTCATTTTGGTTTACGTAGACCAATTTGGGCATGGGTAAACTTACGATTCGTGCTAATTATCCCATGAACTCCACATGGGAGAAAGGCATGAACGAGGTTTATGAGTTTTCCTAAAACTCATTGGCGACTCCCTACTTATTTCTTATAAAAAAGCGTGATGACAAGATCAATTCTAATTCAAGGTCCCCTAAACAGTCAGGAATTCAAATCCTAATACACCCTATTAAGTGTAAAGTCCTAGGATTCTAAAGGGCCATGGTCATCTAAGGAGAAGGATCCCCTACGATGGGAACACCCTCCTTACAGTGGCGACTCCACTGGGGACTTAAAAGTTACAAGATTAGTTCTTAGTTATGGTCCAAGGTTCCTAACACTAGGTTTCCTATGGGTTATAACGAGAATTAACTTGGATAATATGTAGTTAGAGAGCGAGACTTGAATGCATAATATCTTCCTTTTTCACAAAAGAAAAAACCAAACAAGCAACATTGCATCATGCATAATCATAACACACTTTAACCTTTGGGGATTAGCTCATTAACTAGGGTTTGCCGACACTAGGCTTCTATCCCGAAATCAATAACAATCATCCCACCCATATCGCCAACAAAATGTTTGGAGGGCGATGTCATGAGTCAACACGTTGAGTGATTACTTTGTGTGTCGTTTCTTAAGATATGGTACCTATAGACACCCGAGCTTATGACCTTAGAATTGTGTGAATCTTGGCTTATGGGTATGCTTATGTGATTATGTGCAACTTGTTAGGATAGCTTCTTTTTTTTATTTCTTTTAGTTTGGTTTAGGTTCCCAATTACGAAGTTGTCCCTTCGTTTTATTTTGAGTCAAATTCAAAGGGTAACATTAAAAAAAATCGTAAAAAAACGAAATGATGAGATAAAAAAATGCTTGAATTAAACAAAAAAATTGTACGAGCAGGTGGCGCTCGCAGCTCATCGAGTTGCGCGACCCCGACCAGCGCAAGAGATTAGGATGCGCGCGCCAGCCGCGCGCAACCTAGTTACTTGCGCGCGTCTACTGCTACGAGCCATTTTAATTTTTCAAAAACTAATTGGCTTGTTCAAACAATATCTTCATTGAAGAATTGTTTAAAGGCAATGTTATCCGTTTGAATATATATTGCGTTCTTTCCTCTTCTTTTTGTCTCCTAAATAAGCGTATTGATTTACTTATCCTTTCGTACTTCTTTTTGGGTCGGTTTACATGCTTGGGAACGAAGACTCCCGGGCACTCGCATTCTACGTTTACCATCAAACAATCCACCCCTTTCAAACCACCTTCCCTCGACAACTAGTTCTAGTCCAACAACAATGTCAACCATTGAGCAACTTCAAGAAGGGATTTCTTGCTTGAGAGAAGAAAAGGTTCAAGAGGCCTAGGAAAGAAGAATTAAGAAACTTGAAAAGGCTAAAAAGAAAAATGCTGAGACTATAGCCTTACAACAAAAGATGGAACAGCTATTCATCAAAGAAAAGACGTTGGAGAAGTTGTTCTTCGTTCTACAATGGGGAACAAGTACTTCGACGCAGAAAAGTTTGCTCCTCTCGCAGGACTTGCTTTACCGGAAAAGTTCATAGCTACGGACTTGCCAATATTTAAGGTGACTAATAATCCACAAAACCATTTAATATGTTTTACTGGCACCATGACATTAAAGGGAGTTGATCCTAAGCTTTATGTTTTGACTTTCCCTTTATCCACAAAACCATTTAATATGTTTTACTGGCACCATGACATTAAAGGGAGTTGATCCTAAGCACCATGACTTTCCCTTTACCCAACCCTGAGAGAGTGGTACTATGGGTTAGATCCAAAATTCAATACAACATGGGAAGATGTAGTTTTGGCTTTCATTACCCAGTATGAGAGTAACGCAGAGTTCAAATTGACTGTATGTGAACTTGAAATGCTTAAGCAAGGTGACGATGAAGGTTTAATTTCCTTGCTTTCTATGGTAGATGGCAAGAAAAGGCGGCTCACCTTACCCAAAGGCCACCTGAACTCGAGTTAGTTCAAAATTCATTGACAATTGTCATGAAAAGTACAACAAGCATCTAAGTTACCTTGGTTTAGACACTTTTCAAATGGTCTATTCTGTGGCTACTAGGATTGAAGATGATCTTGCTAAAGATAAAGCAAACAAACCTTATCATCATCAACCTAAGAATAACTACAAAAAGGGGAATGATAATACCTCATCCTCTATTGATGTATTTGTGACTTCTATACAATATAATAACACGAACCAATATCACAGTAATGATCCTCGAAGGATATGGATAAAAGAAAGAAAATTTACACCATTTCCTGTGAGTTACAAAGAGTTATTAGAAAAATTAAGTGAAAAAGGTTTACTTGCACCAATAGGGCCAACACCACCCACTCCACCAGAAATAAGGTACGCTCAATAAGATGCTAGTGCTTATTATGCTTATCATAGAGGCGTTGGGCATGAACTGAATTTTGCTACGTCCTAAAGCACAAGGTACAAGATTTAGTAGATGATGGGATAATTCCCACGCCTAAACCCAACAACAAAGTATCCCCATTGGGGACATTTCACATTGATGAGGATCATATGGGAAACGATACGTTCAATCCTTTGGACTATATCACACCTATAGGGAAACCTCTAACTATAACACTTGTAGGGGCAACTAATGAAGTGTTTGGGTTATGGGACGACGATTTTCAAGAATTATATGTCTCTAAGTATGCCACCTTCCCACCTCCATCTTGTTTACAAAATGTAACAAATGGAGCGCTTGATTGGGATCATTTCTTGGGGAAGTCACAAGACTTATCAAATCTCTCCTTGGATGAACAATGACATCAAGCACAACTCATGAAACATCTTGAAATAAAGGAACATTCAAAGCCTCTAGAAGAAAGTTGGTTCAAGAATCCTACAACTAACCCATATGAGATAGATCATCTAACTCGTTCTGGGCGAGTCTACCAAACACCACCAAATGGATCTTTGACCACACAAAATCAAACTTAAGGTCAAGTACAAAACCCAATACCACCTCCACTTGAGGTGGAAAATCCATTGGTCAAATAACTTCGCCAATCCAAGGCGAATGTTAGCATTTAGAAAGTCCTAAGTACTTCTAAAGAACATAGGAATTCTCTTATGAATGCTCTAACGACTTTGTCTATAAGTACAGACACAACTACCAAGGATCTCGTTAGCTTGCTTACTAGTGAGAAATCTGACAAATCAATCATTTTTACTAATGATAATTTGCCTTCAAAAGACACTACCCACAACAACGCATTATACTTAACTGTGGGGTGCAAGAGATACAAAATCCCTCACTTTGGTAGACAATGGGTCAGTTGTAAATGTATGCCCATCACAAACTGAAAAATACTTAGGCCTTAATACAGAAAAAAGATTTCCAATCAACAACACAAAGCATTAGGGCCTATGACAACTTGAGGAGATCGGTGTGTGGAACTGTTAAGATACCAAATACCACAGGCCCAATTCAAAAGATGGTTGAATTCCATGTCATGGACATTAAACCTACATTCAACCTCCTACTTGGAAGTCCTTGGATATATGAGCTTGGTGCAATACCATCCTGACTTCATCAAATGATTAGGTTGAACTATCAAGGGCTTCCTATGACTATACATGCTTCTTCTCTCAAAATAGCTATAAATGATCAATCGCTTCTAGAAATAAACCATGATAATGATGAAGAGGACATGTGGGGATTTGCCGCGGAGCCAATCTGCACAATCAAAATGGAGGAAAGCCTTGAAGAACCATTCAAGCTTGATCCATATTCCACCCAGATAGTAAACAACATCTTATTTAAGAGTAGTTACTTTCCTAGGATGCCTTTGGGAATAAGAATGAAGAAATCTCTTTTACTTCCTATCCCAAAGAAATGTTTCTCTTTTGGAGTGGGATACAAACCAACCAAAGAAGAACTAGAGTCTCACAATGCTAAAATCAAAGCACGTAGCGACAAGAATAATAAAGGGATATATAATCACTTTGCTCCCATCTTACAAACAAACCCTTAATGGGCAATTCATTAGGGAGGGAAAAGATTATCTATGTTATGACTTTCTAGAACCATTAGTTTTAGAAGGTATCAAGAAGCCAGGATTCGAAATATTTTATGATTGCTACTTCTTGAATGACGATTTCGAAATCGTTGAATCAAAGCACCCAACTCCAAGGTGCTATGATAGGCAAGCATTTGACTTTCTTACTAGAGCCAAACCGTGTTGCTACAATGACTAATCAGAACGCCATCCAAGATGAAACTTTTGACCCAACCTCATTGATCACCCCTTCTAATGAAGCCTATAAGCATGGATGGAGGAAGTCTTTCAAATGGACCAATCATAAAGGTGATAAGCTAGAAATCGTCACAGGCGAAGGGAAGATATTTGAAGAATCTGACGACGAGTTTAGTTTAGACATTAAGGAAGCTGAAAATTTGAGCCTTGTGGCCATTACTGAATCTTTATTTTCTAGTTCTAAGGACGAAGATCCCAAAAAGGATTCTTCTCTTGATGTACTCTCTTTTAAATTTAATAATATGAGCTCTATTTCCGAGTATATGCCTTCTCTTGAATCTTTTGACTGCTATAACAATCAATCTAATGAAGATGATAACATTAATAAATTGGTTGAACTAATGAATGAACAAGAACAAAAGAACCCTATAATTGAAGAAACTGAAACAATCAATATAGGAACTAATGAGAACAAAAGAGAATTCAAAATTGGCTTAACTTTAAATCCGGAAGAGCGATCGATCCTCATAGCAACGCTCAAAGAATTCGAAGACGTGTTCGCCTGGTCATACAAGGACATGCCTGGAATAGATAGGGAAATTGCAGAACATACCATTCCCTTGAACCTTAATTCTAAACTAGTAAAACAAAAACTTCGACGAATGAAACCTGATATCGCTTTGAAAATAAAAGAAGTACAAAAGAAATTAGATGTGGGTTTCATTCGCGTATGTAATTACCCGGAGTGGGTAGCGAACATCGTCCCGGTCCCTAAGAAGGATGGATGAGTTCTCATGTGTGTCGACTTTAAGGACCTTAAAAAGTCTAGCCCTAAAGACGACTTTCCTCTACCTCATACTAATATATTGGTAGATAACACGGCTGAACATGCGATGTTATCCTTTATGGATGGATACGTAGGTTACAACAAATTCTAATGGCAAAAGTAGACGAAAAAAAAGATATGCTTTATCACCCCTTGGGGTACATATTGCTACATAGCCATATAGCCATGCCATTTGGTCTAAAAAATGCAGAAGCTACGTACCAAAGAACAGCTACATTGCATGATATGATGCATAAATAAATATAAGTGCATGTGGATGATATGATTGTAAAGTCCAAAGATAGAATGGGACACAAAAGCTTTACGCAAGTTTTTCAATCGTATAAAAGAATATAAAATGCGATTGAATCCACAAAAATGCGCCTTCGGATTAACTTCTTCCAAGTTACTCGGATACGTAGTAAGCACACGTGGTATTGAGATCGATCCATATAAAATAAAGGCAATAGTTAACATGCCTCCCCCACAAAACAGAAAAAGAAATTAGGGGGTTTCTTGGCAAACTACAATACATTAGTCGGTTTATCAACAAATTGACTATGACTTGAGAGCCAGTATATAAAAAATTGAATAAAGAAGAAAAACATGAATGGGACGATCAATGCCAAAGGGCCTTTGAGAAAATAAAATATTATCTCAAAAGTCCACCAGTTTTAGCAGCACCAGTACCCAAACTACCTCTTAGGCTATACATCACGGTTATAGATATAACCACATGGGCCATGCTAGCACAAGAGGTAGAAAAAGTCAAGCGTGCAATATACTACATAAGTAAAAAATTCATTCAATATGTAGAAAAATATAGCACCTTGGAAAAAACAAGTTTAGCATTAGTGTGGGAAACTAAAAAACTACGACATTACATGCTACCACACACTACTCATGTGATTTCTCAACAAAATCCGATAAAGTATTTGTTTAAACAACCACCCATACAAGGAAGAATATCCAAGTGGTTGGTAATGTTGGCCGAATATGAACTAAAATATATTCCTGAAAAATCGATAAAAAGGAAAGTATTTTCTGATTTTTTTGGCCCAACATCCTATTCAAACAAGTCATGCAGAAACTACTCATCTTCCAGATGAAGAGATTCTCATGATACAAGATGACAAATGGGTAATGTACTTCGACGGCGCATCCAATGAAAAAGGACATGGCGTAGGAGTGTTACTCGTAAGTCCAGAGGGAGCACATACTCTAATCTCTGTCAAACTAGACTTTGAGGTTACTAATAATGCCACTATAGGCGAATCGTGCATTATTGGACTAAAAGCATCAGCTAGCATAGGTGGGAAAAAAAATTAGAGGTATATGGAAATTCTAGTTTGATTATAAACCATATACTTAAAAAATGGAAAATAAAGAACTCCAACGATGATATTATACCAAGCACACCTAGAGCAAGCTTAAAAAAAAAAAAGCACACCTAGAGCAACTCATCGAGCATTTTGAATATATTGATTTTAAATATCTCCCAAGGGATGATAATTAATTTTCCAATCCGCTAGCAAAATTAGCCTCAATGATCAACATTCCAGATCTTTTAAATATGATGTCATTATGCGTTGATAGAAGTGAAGAACCAGCATATTACAATGCAATAGAGGAAATAAAGGACATCGAAGGAGATAATATATCCTTGGTATGATCATATCCTTCAATATATTACCCATGACACATATCCTGAAAATACTTCATCAAAAGACCAACGAGCCTTGAGAACACTTGCAGCCCAATAAGGTCTACTAAATAGTCAATTATGCAAAAAGGGACCTAATGGTCAAAGCTTATTGTGTATAGACCAACCCGAATCCACATGCCTTATTGAGAACACTCACAATGGTATTTGTGGACCTCACATGAATGGAAAAATTCTTGCTAAAATAATTTCACGACAAGGGTACTATTGGTCCACTATGGAACATGATTGCATACAATTTGTTAAAAAGTGTCCAGAGTGCCAAATGTTCGCTAATTTACAACACCTTTCACCATTCGAACTATAAAATCTCACTTCCCTTTGGCCTTTTTCAACTTGGGGAATTGACATAATTTGTAAAATTTCTCCAACAGGAGCAGGAGGGCACGAGTACGTATTAGTGGCCATCGATTACTTTACCAAGTGGATTGAGGCTGCTTCTTATGTGAATATCACTTCTAAACATGTCGCAAAGTTTCTCGAACGCATAATTTGTATATATGGAGTTTCACACGAACTAATTAGTGATCAGGGATCTAAATTCAAAGCTGAAGTCGACACCCTCTTAACTCGTTATTAAGTAAAACATCATCACTCATCTCCATATAGACCTCAAATGAATGGAGCTGTAGAATCGGAAAATAAAAACGTAACTATCATCATTAAGAAAATGGCAAAAAATTATAAAGATTGGCCGAATAAACTACACTTTGCTTTATGGGGTTATAGAACATCCATACGAACATCAATAGGGGTAACTCCATACTCCTTAGTTTTTGGAATGGACGCAGTTCAACTAGTCGAACTGGAAATACCATCCCTACGCATCGTACTCGAAAGTAAGCTACCGGAAGCTGAATGGGTAAGAGCGAGGTATGAAGAGCTTTTATTCCTCGATGAACGACGACTAAGAGCTTTGCACCATGTATTAGTCTACCAACGACGCATTGCGCGACATTTTAACAAAAGGGTACGACCCCGAAATATTAAAGAAGGTGACTTTGTACTAAAAGAGGTTAGGGGTTTACCAACCGATCCAAGAGGGAAATTCAAACCTAATTGGATAGGACCTACTGCGTAATTGAAATTCTATCAGGAGGAGCTATCAGATTACTGGATATTGGAGGTGATGAAATTCGCCAATTAATAAACATTGATCAACTTACAAAAATATTACATATGAAATCTGGATAAACTCGTTCATTCCTTAAACAAATAATTTTTTTTAGCATTCAGTTAAAGATTCTAAGTGTTATGCACTTTACCAAATAACACGGTAAAGTCCACAACACTTGGGGGGTAATTTAAAAAATAAAACATGTACCATTCAAAGTGTTCAGATTTTTTTCGAATGTCACAAAAAACTCTTCACACTTGGGGGGGTTAATAATATGAAAAAAAATTCACTCGTAGCACAGGTGTTGCGCGCAACTAAAACAGTTGCGCATTGCTGTCACGCACAACAAAATCAATTGCGTGCGATAGGCTCGCGCAACCTTAGACGTTGCGCGCGCCACCTAATGACGAACTACGAACCCAAAATTTTTATGCTTGAATAAAATTACGATTTTTACTTGCGATAAGAAACAGAACGTTTCTAAAAAATAACATATACTCAAAAATAAAATTTTAACTTTGATTTAAGTTGGTAAACAAAGTTTGATTAGTTTTTCATTCAATTTCTACAAGAGAGGTTGAAGAAAAATATATTTAAAAAAAGTAGTAATATAAACACTGTAAATAACTACGCAAAGACTCGATTTCGTAATACGAATATGTAGGCAATATTTATGATTCGATCATATAAATAAAGCTCTTTTGTTATTCCACTCAAAATTCCAAAACAAAAGATATTATTGAACTATAGTATAATGAAAAAAACATAGTAGTGATTACACTTTATTTGAAATAAACTATTAATAATGGTGTAACACTCTAAGGTTTTACTATATCCTCAATTGTCACAGTCGACGGAGGAGTAGTTTCCATTGCAGTAGTTTCAACACCCTTAGAGCTTTCCCCTTCACCCTACTTCTTGACCCAAACATTGTTCTTCAATTTAGGAATTTAGGTCTTTTCAACTTGTTTTTCCTTATTCGTTTGTTGGAGTCTTCTTGCGAGTATTTGGTGAAGGTTCTTTAATCATCACACCTTGTTGCGCAGGTTTAGAAGGAGACTTTCTCTTTGGTTCCTTTGAACGATCCTTAGGTGATGAGAAGTCTAATTTTATTCTCACTCCATTATTTTGGCCACTAGGAGGATTAGTGGTGGCCGAATGCATCAAAGGTTTGGGTGGATTGCGAGCCGAGGAAGCTTGATGTTGCGATCGAGCCTTGTTTAGTTCACCCTTGTCTGCAACATTCATCCAAGCCTTGTAGAAGGAGGATAATACAATACTCGCCGTAGGATTTTGAACTACCCAACTAGGAAGACTTGACCAATATTCCATCCAACGCGGAATTCGTTCGGGTTTAAAAATCACATCTTTAGGGGCATCACGATCTTGAGGGGGGATAATTTGTTTCATCCCGTATTGTCTCATCACCCTGCAAGGACAGATGTAAGTAGTACTAGATAGGCCTAAAAGCCTAATATAGGGACAATTAAAACTATTCCCAACTGTAGAGAATATTTCAAGCATTACCCCAAACTTGAAACCCTCTGTGATCATAAAATTAAACATGGTGGCGTCTAAAGAAAAGAAAGCTAGAGCAAAAGAGTCGCCAACAAGTTTTAGGAACTTGTAAACCGTTCACAGGATGAAGGTTACACCCCTTAACGATCCAGGAGATCGTTATCTCCAATAGGTCTAGAACCAAGACTGGAAGTTCGGGGATGAAGGTATAAATCCAATCTAAAAGAGAAAGAACCTGCCCTAATAATATGCCTCTACATTATTCTTCTCGTATTCATGTGCATTTTCTGACTAACATACAATCAAGAGGTTATCCCTAAACCTGTTTAATCTATGTTGGTTGAATATTAATGCACAAACAAAACTATTATTGGAGATCACTTGAATTATAATCAAATTAACTTAACAAGATTATTAATTATCTTATTAAGTGTGATTACAAGTACAAATTCCCTTTAAACATGCATAAAAGGCGTGATCAAGCAATAAATAAATATCAAGCAACATAATTATCATAATAATTATAACAATAATCATGAAAATAATCATTATCATGTTAAAGCATAATATTAATAGCAAGATCCTAGGCATGATACTAACAAGATTAATAACAAACCCTAGCATGTCACTAAACATATAAAAAACAAAGCTTTATCCCTAATATGATACTAACATGATATTAGGAAAGAAAATAGGAAGCATCATAGAAATCATAATTGACATTATATTATTTACCCTAAACATCATACTAAGAAAAGCATCCTAACATAACACTAGGGAAAACATCCTAAACATGATACAAGGAATCAAAATAACAATATAAACATGATTTCTATATCGAAATATCAATAAAATAATTAAAGCACTTACTTGGATGCCTCGTATCTCTTTCTAATAACAAAATACACACGCTAGTAAGTTTAAAGAAAATAATAATCAAAGAATTAAATTAAATAATTTAAATAGGGATTTGGGACCAAACCATCAGAAATACCAAACCTTTCACGTCTAGGGCAAAGGCAACTTCGAACTTGGCTAGATGTGTCTAGTGCTAATCTATGAGGAATTGTGTTTGTAAAAGGTTAGGCTAGAAAGAAAGAGAGAATCAAAAATTTCTTGATGAGAGTTGGTGAAAATTAGATGGAGAATTGATGAGAATTGATGACTAAAAATGGAGGTCTAAGGACGCTATTTATAATGAAAACAGTCCGTACATGATAAAAAAGAATCGGAGTTTGCAAAGGAAAAACACGACGCTGTCGCCGCGTGACAGGCTTGTCGTCCGGCGCTGCAGGACAGTTTTTGTGGATTTTTTTATCATATTTTTTGATCCATAAGTCCAAATAATGCATATAATAAGTCGTTGGAAAGCTATTGAAGTAGAATTTCCATCCCAATTAGAAACAGATTAAATCTTTTGTAGATAAAAAGATATGGCCGAAATAGTGGAAGGGTGTCAATTTTGGATAGAGTTTCATATTCCATTCATATCATTTTTGTTATAGCTTGAATTTAATATTATAATATATCATTGGAAACATAATTTCAAGATCTATCCAACCATATAAAATTTGGATAAAATATTATGAAGCACGAAAATAATATCTGAACATATTCCATCTCGTACAAAACAAGGATTCTTAAAAGGAGTAGTTATATTCAATTTCAAACTCTTTGAAACATAATTATCAATCCTAACCCCATGAGGATTTAAGAGAACCTTCTAGAGTATTCTAGAAGACTATAATCAATCCTAATATCTCCAGGAATGATAATTAATCCTCTAGATCATTGGGTCGCATCTAAGAACCAAACCGGGCCCAGTTTAGTATTTTTGCCATAACTTCCTTATTATTCATCGAAATTGGGCTTATAATATATCGTTGAAAAGGTATTTTCAAGCCTTATCTAACTACACTATTATTAGACCCTTATTATGGACCAAAATAAACTGGAATGCACGTTTTTCATAAATAGGGTAAGAAAAGAAATCTTTTCAAAAACAGAAAGAAGAGATATTTTAATAAAATCATCCTCATCACTAGACTTTTCACACTTTTACCTTGTTTGATAATCAAATGACATGAAACGTATTCATCAATGGGTTTGGTTTTGGGGAGACACATTTGGGTGTCTACACCAACCATACTACTTATGTTCCACCAAAGAATTACGGATGGTCTTTCCAATGAGAACCTTTTTTATGCATATGACAATAATTTTAATCAAAATTACGCACATGAAATAATTAGAACCTTTCGAGTCTCATCCACTCATTCTTAATCATTGCCGAAATAAATTTCAGGATTTAAAATAGAAATCCTCCCCAGCGGAGTCGCCAAAAAATGTAGGGAATATTTCAAGCATTATCCCAAACTTGAACCCCTCTGTGATCATACACTTACACATGGTGGTGTCCAAAGGAAAGGAAGCTAGAGCAAAAGAGTCGCCAACAAGTTTTAGAAACTTGTAAACCGTTCACAGGGTGAAGGTTACACCCCTTAACGATCCAGGAGATCGTTAACTCCAATAGGTCTAGAACCAAGACTGGAAGTTCGGGGATAAAGGTACAAATCCAATCTAAAAGAGAAAAAACCTGCCCTTATAATAGGCCTTTACTTTATTCTTCTCATATTCATGTGCATTTTCTGACTACCTTACAATTAATATATAGGTTAATCGTAAACCTGTTTAATCTATGTTGGTTGAATATTAATGCACAAACAAAACTATTATTGGCGATCACTTGAATTATAATCAAATTGACCTAAAAAAGATTATTATTATCTTATTAAGCGTGATTACAAGTATAAATTCCCTTTAAACATGCATAAAAGGCGTGATCAAGCAATAACAATAAATATCAAGCAACATAATAATCATAATAATTATAACAATAATCATGAAAATAATCATAATCATGTTAAAGTATAATATTATTAGCAAGATCCTAGGCATGATATTAACAAGATTAATAACAAACCCTAACATGTCACTAAGCATATAAAAATCAAAGCTTTAGCCCTAACATGATACTAACATGATATTAGGAAAGAAAATAGGAAGCATCATAGAATCATAATTGACATTATATTCTTTAACCTAAACATCATACTAAGAAAAGCATCCTAACATGACACTAGTGAAAACATCCTAAACATGATACTAGGAATAAAAATAACAATCTAAACATGATTTCTATCATAATATCAATAAAACAATTAATACACTTACTTGGATGCCTCGTATCTCTTTCTAATAACAAAATACACACGTTAATAACTTCAAGGAAAATAATAATCAAAGAATTAAATTAAATAATTGAAATAGAGATTTGGGACCAAACCCTCATAAATACCAAACCTTTCACGTCTAGGGCAAAGGCAACTTCGAACTTAGCTAGGTGTGTCTAGTGCTAATCTGTGAGGAATTGTGTTTGTAAAAGGTTAGGCTAGAAAGAGAGTGAGAGAATCAAGAATTTCTTGATGAGAGTTGGTGAAAATTGGATGGAGAATTGATGATTAAAAACAGAGGTCTAAGGACGTTATTTATAATGAAAACACTTCGGAAATGATAAAAAAGAATTGGATTTTTCAAAGGAATAAAAACACGACGATGTTTCCGCAACTTCCCTTGTCGCCGCTCGACAGGGCTTGTCGTCGCATGACAGGCCTGTCGTCTGGCGCTGCAGGACAATTTTTGCGCATTTTGTTTTTATCATATCTTTTTATCCAGATTTCCAAATAAGGCATATAATATGTAGTTGGAAATATCTTGAAGTCTTATTTCCAACCTAATTGAAATTAGATTAAAATCTTTTGTAGATAAAAAGATATGGCCGAAATAGTGAAAGGGTCTTAGTTTTGGATAGAGTTTCATATTCCATTCGTATCTTTTTCTTTATAATTTGGATTTAATATTATAATATATCATTGGAAGGATAATTTCAAGATATATCCAACCATATAAAATTTGGATAAATATTATGAGGAACGAAATAATATCTGAACATATTCCATCTCGTACAAAACAAGGATTTTTAAAAGAAGTATTTTTATTCAATTTCAAACTCTTTGAAACATAATTATCAATCCTAACCCCATTAGGATTTAAGAGAACCTTCTAGAGTATTCTAGAATACTATATTCAATCGTAATAGCTTTAAGAATGATAATTAATAATAGGCACTCCTCTAGATCATTGGGCCGCATATAAGAACCAAACCGAGCCCAATTTAGTATTTTGGCCATAACTTCCTCATTATTCATCGGAATTGGGCTTATAATATATCGTTCGAAAGGTCTGTCAATCCCTATCCAACTACACTATTATTGGACCCTTATCATGGACCAAACTAAAATGGAATGCACATTTTTCATAAATAGGATAAGAAAAGAAATATTTTCAAAAATAGAAAGAAGAGATATTTTAATTAAAACATCCTTATCACTAGAATTTTCACACTTTCACCTCGTTCGATAATCAAATGACATGAAAGGTATTCATCACTGGGTTTGGTTTTGGGGAGATACATTTGGGTGTCTACAGAAGCCCCCACTTTGACTGAGTTTGGAGAAACGCAAGTTTTGAAATCAAAAGTCAAAGTAACGATAAGGATGGAGAATGATTCAGAACGTTCTGCGATCCTAAATCATTCTTGTAACTCTGATACCTGCAAACTAGCATTAGTTAAACAGATAAAAGAGTAAAGAAACGTGTATCTTGCACCGTCGAGCACACGTCTGTAGGGGTAACCGATTTGTTGCATTTGCTGTTGTGACAACCTTCCGCAAGCTAGGGAATGCCATCTTGTTGTTTTGATGTTGTGGTCATGCTTTGCCGCTGTTGATGTTCACTTGTCTCTGAAAAAAAGAGCTTCTTAGAGGGATGTTCACTTGTCTTTGAACAATGGAGCTTTAGGAGGGATGTTCACTTGTCTCTGCACAAAAGATCTTTTGGAGGGATTTTCACTCGTCTCTGAACAAAAGAGCTTTGATGATATGCCCACGCGTCTCTGAACAAAGAGCTTTGAATAATATGCCCACGCGTCTCTGAGCAAAAGAGCTTGTTGAATGATATGTCCATGCGTCTTTGAGCAAAAGAGCTTTGATGATATGTCCATGCATCTCTGAACAAAAGAATTTTGATGATATGTCCACGTGTCTCTAAACAAAGAGCTTTGAATAGTGTGCCCACGCGTCTCTGAGCAAAAGAGTTTTTTTATATGTCCACGCGTCTTTGAACAAAGAGCTTTGAATAATGTGCCTACGCATCTCTGAGAAAAAGAGCTTTTTTATATGTCCATGCGTCTCTGAACAAAGAGCTTTGAATAATGTGCCCATGCATCTCTGAGCAAAAGAGCTTTTTTATATGTCCACGCGTCTCTGAACAAAGAGCTTTGAATAATGTGCCCACGCATCTCTGAGCAAAAGAGCTTTTTTATATGTCCATGCGTCTATGAACAAAAGAGCTTGAAAGGATTGTCCACGCGTCTCTGAACAATAGAGCTTTGATACTTGAATGTTTGTTGCGATCGTTTGGTTAGTTGCGAACAGGAGCTTTGCTGAATAGTAGTATCATGTAAAAATCAAAAGACTGCCAAAAGACTTTGTTGGTGCTTTCCTTAGGGTTGACCTAAGGCTTGATGTTTTTTCTTAGGGTTGACCTAAGATGATTGACTAACTTGAGGTTCACTCAACGTGACTAACTAACTTGAGGTTGACCCAAGGTGAATTGACACGTGTGACTCATGACCCGTTTGTGCATTGTATTATGATGTGCTTGACTCAAAATGCGAAAAAGCAAAAAATTTCCGTCATTTTTGTGGAGGGTACCGACTTTCTCCCGAAAAAGAAAGAAGCAAAAAAGAATCGAAGTGTTTGATGGTGCATTTGAATGAGCTTAATCTATTAACGTTGTCTCTCATAGTACAAGGATTGTAACGCCTTAGACTATCCTAGTTGAATCGATAATGAAAGTATTTAGGTAACTTAGGCGGGGAGGCTAAGTACTTCACACTTTTGTGATGCAATGATGATTGATCTTGATATGACAAGGCATGCATCATCGTTGTGTTAAGATTTCATGACAAAGGGTTCCTAAGGGATGGATTATTTAGTCATGTATCTGTGTAGTGTGTGAAAGTGACACAAAGGTTAGGCCGCAAGGGCTAAGTGTGTGGAAAAAGATATTATTTTTAGAAGAGTCAAATAATGGTTACTCTTAGGCTAGGTAAGCTAATGATGTAAGGATCAAGCCCCCAAGTCTAGCTCTAAGTAGATAGGGATAAGCATATGAGATCCCTTGATATGATCATGATGTGTTAATGTGAATGAATTTTATTACGGCCGCACCCCAATGTCAGGTTGCCTACGTATCCGTCAGGAATCAGGCCGAACGTAGCTCTAGCCGAACCTCGCACAAGTGTGTGTATACCTCAAAGAGGTCTTTTAAGGGTTGTAACGTTGTTAGGCTAAAGGTTGAAGAAGAAGGGGATAAAAGGCTCAAGACCCTAGATAAGCCCCCAAGGTGTGCAACTTTGCTTTTGAACATTTGTATTTTCATGCTTAAGGTTTCTCACTCTTTTTTAGCTCTTTCTTTTCTTTTTTTTTTTTTTGCTTTAGCATTTATTTTATTGTTATAAGTGTGGGCAATCCCGATCATGCGGTCTATCACTCACTTGGCATTCATGTTTCTCAGGCACGGTACCGAGCACTCGATAAGAGACGCAATCTGAGACGTGTTCATATCAAAGATATGTTCATATCAATGACATTGGAACACTTACCCTTTTGTACACTTTTTATTATTTTTTGCTTTTTTTTTAATTTTTGAGTTCTATATTCATGCTTTCATATTTAGAAGTTGCATAAGTTGCACACTATCCCATCCCAAAGGTTAGCTAGATGTGGGTCGAGGAAAGCAAAGTTTATCGTTTGATGAGGCTCAAAGTGGTTTATCAAGAAAGGATTGTATATTTGAAGGATGAAAGGTATGATATGGCTACAAGAGGTTCCTCAAATCATTGATATATCTTGTGCTTAGTTCGACATTTTTTTTTGGGCAATACAATGATCATATGTAACGAAATAAATGCTCATTTTATTTAAAAAGTGAAGGGTAAAAATCAAACTCTAAGAAATAAATTCAAGGAGGATGAAGGGTGCCTATTCTAGACTTATTGGGGAAAGGGTTTGAAAAAAAAGAAGAAGAAAGCATGAAATCTTGGTGAGAAGCTTGCCTTGTGCATTTGTTTCCTCATTACCCTCATTTTTTTTGTTTGTCAATCACATGACTCAAACTCGATTCAATATGCATGGATGGAAGAAGGTAGGAAGAATGAAGGTTGTGATATGGAGAAACCATGTAGAGAATGGAAAGATGATGTAGATGGAGATATATGAAAAAATTCGGAATAGAAGGTACCCCCAGCTCAAATGACGGAAAAAACCGACTCATGCATGAACCTAAGACATGGTTATGGTGTGAAAAAAGTATGTACAAAGTGTGTACTAAGACTAGTGAGTGTAGGTGACATGTTAAGACTCGTGTCATGACCATGTGGCTAGACTATGTGACTAGACTCAAGCAAATACTAAGTTAAGACCTCACATATATGCATTAAACTGGACAGGTTGTAGTATTTCAGTCATAACTTTTTATCTGTGACTCTGATTGGGACGAAACCAACTCCAAATTAAAGATTAAAATCAGGGCTACAGATCCATATGTTGTACGATTCATATTTCTTCCTAGAACTCCGAATATGACCAAAACAAGTTGATGCTTGTGCAGTATACGGGAATAAAAATTCGGGTTGACTCAAAGGAACTATGACTTGATTTTAGACATGTTTATTAGCTCAGATTAATTAATCAATTAATTAAGCAAAGTTTTTAGTCCTTGTTTAGTTTATTAAGACTTATTTACAAACACAAGTCAAACCAAACGGTTAGTTTAGTCACATAATAAGTATGCACAAGTAAGAGATGCACAAGTAGTCAAGTAGTCACAACTTGATGCAATGAGTTTGCAACCTAACCATGGCTCTAGTTCTCTAAAGTTCGGGATATGGGTTAGTCAAAGAGGGTCCATGGTTATGAGTCTGGATGCACCGCGCGGAAGCCTTACCTTTAGAAGGGTTGGCGCGTGTGGATGGGACCCCGCTAGTTAAACTCGCTTCCATGGTTTGGTGAATTCAACATTCTTGGATGTACCCTTTGTTACTTAGAGCGTTCAATCAGGTAGATGGAGCATGAATTCCCAGAGGGTTATGTCCATATGTAGAACACATATGGGTTTCAGAAAAGTGAGAAAAAGGAAGTAGAATCGAGCCAATAGTGCTAAACTGGTCGAAATAAGAACGCATATTTCTAGCTCGGCATTGGAAGAATGCAGCGCTAGCCAACAGGGACTGTCGCCGGGATATGAGCCCTATCGCCTGGCGATAGAATTGTTGCTCGGCGACGGAGCCATATCTTCGGCGACAGACTCTGTTTTCTAGATGCCAGTTCCTACATGCCTCATCAGCTTTCTGTGTTCTTCAATTTTCCAGTTTTTCGCAGCATTATTTGGATCCTAGTTGTGAAAGATATTCCTAAAATTTCCTACGTGTAAAAAACCTTTTTTTTTACTCATTACGGATGGTCTTTCCAATGAGAACCTTTTTTATGCATATGACAATAATGTTAATAAAAATTACGCACATGAAATACTTAGAACCTTTCGAGTCTCATCTACTCATTCTTAATCATTGCCGAAATAAATTTCAGGAATTAAAATAGAAATCCTCCCCAGCGGAGTCGCCAAAAACTATAGGGAATATTACAAGCATTACCCCAAACTTGAACCCTACTATGATCATATATAAAGCATAGTGGCATCCAAAGGAAAGGAATCTAGAGCAAAAGAGTCGCCAACAAGTTTTAGAAACTTGTAAACCGTTCACAGGGTGAAGGTTACACCCCTTAACGATCCAGGAGATCATTAACTCCAATAGGTCGGGAACCAAGACTGGAAGTTCGGAGATGAAGGTACAAATCCAATCAAAAAGAGAAAAAACTTGCCCTTATAATAGGCCTTTACTTTATTCTTCTCATATTAATGTGCGTTTTCTGACTACCATACAATTAATATATAGGTTAACCGTAAATCTGTTTAATCTATGTTGGTTGAATATTAATGCCACAAAACTATTATTGACGATCACTTGAATTATAATCAAATTGACCTAAACAAGATTATTAATTATCTTATTAAGCGTGATTACAAGTACAAATTCCCTTTAAACATGCATAAAAGGCGTGATCAAGCAATAAATAAATATCAAGCAACATAATTATCATAATTAATGATGTTTAAAGGTTTTGATGATGAGGACCTTAAGTTACAGCAAACTCGTCTCATAAAGATCTTTCTAGTGTTTGTGTAGCCTAGGTGAAATTGATCTTGGAGATGGAAGAAGTAACTAAAGCTGAGAAGACTTGAAGGAGTTCTTTATCAAGAAAGTTATTCAATATAAAAGAAGAGTTCCCTAACAGGAACTGAGTTCCCTCACAGGAACTGAGTTCCCTCACAGGAACGTTCCTTTACAGGAACTTGGAGATTGTCGGCTAAGATCTTTGGAGGAACTTAGTAAACGTGGAGCCCAAGTAATCCTACCAGAACAAGAGTGCAGTGCAGCAATGTTTTAGTTAAGATTTTATCTCCTAGATTCATTGTTAAATATGTTAAGTAGGATATGCATGAAATTTATTAGAAGCGTGACAATTAGCTTGGCAAATAAATTAAAATCGGAAAAGATAAAAGATAGAAATAGAAAAAGATTTTCTTTAAATATTTATCTTTTAAAATCAATTTGTTAAAAAGATATTATGCTTTTTAATTCAATATCTCTATCTTATTTTCTGAAAAGATTTTCTTCAAAAAAAAGATTTATTCAAAAATCGTGTTTTAAGATAAGTTAAGTTTTACTTATTTATCTTTATGAAAACCTACTTTCTATACAAGTAATACTTGTATAAATAGTAAAGAATAATAGGAGTTTAGGTTTATGTGAGTTTTATGCGTGAAGAATTTACAGAGCTACAATCGTGTAAGTTTGCCAAGCTTTTCACATTGTCATATTAGTTTCGGGTTTCATGCATAGCTTGCCTATCATATACTAGGTGTTTGTATTTGTAATTGGTTGGGGTTATTTGGGTGAGAGAGTATTTTTATTATTGCATACTGTGAGAGAGCTTCTAGTGAGAAGGGGAAGATTTGTACTTTGGGAGTACGAGTGAGTTTGAGTGTGGGACTCAAACTGGGTAGAACAAGGTGTTGTTCTGTAGCAAGTTTATTCAGGAACTTGTGAGTAGAGGCTTAATTATAATAGGTTGTAACTTGGTGTTTGCCCTATTATAGTGGAGATATTTGTGTTTGAAATCCCTAAGGTAAGGTCGAGGTTTTAGTTCTAGTTGGGCACTAGAAGGTTTCCTCGTAAAATCCTGTGTGCCTTGCAAGTTCCTATTCTGTCATGTTTTATATTTGCAAAATTAGTAATTAGGAACTTAACTACAATTCATCCCCCCTCTTGTAGTGTTCATCTCAATTAACAATTGGTATCAAAGCACGGTTCTCACGTGCAAGCAGATAATTTTGCTGAGTAAGTTCCTAGAGAGAAGAATTACAAGGAGAAACTTGAAGAAGGGTACTCTACCCAACGTCCACCTATGTTCAACGGTAAGTTTTATGCCTACTGGAAGAACAGGATGGAGATATTCATTAAGGCCGAAAATTACCAGGTTTGGCGTGTAATTGAAACTGGTGATTTTGAAATAACTCAAACCAATGACAAGCATGAGGTAGTTCCTAAATCTATTTCTGATTATGATAAAGAAGATTATCAGAAACTTGAAATGAATGCTTTAGCTATAAAGTATCTACACTGTGGACTTGGACCCCATGAACATAATCGTATCATGGGATGCAAGTCTGCCAAACAGATTTGGGATTTGCTACAGGTAACTCATGAAGGTACAAACGAGGTAAAACGTTCTAAAATATATTTATTGATGTCTAGATATGAAAGGTTTGAAATGCAATCTAAAGAAACTATAGAAGAGATGTTTACTAGATTCAATGATATTATTAATGAACTGAACTCCCTTGGCAGGCATATTCCTATTGTTGAACAGGCAAGGAAGATCTTAAGAAGCCTACCACAAGATGAACGCTGGAGATCCAAGGTCACTGCTATGCAGGAAGCTAAGGACTTCACTAAGTTCAACATGGAACAACTAGCTGGATCATTGATGACTCATGAACTTCATCTGAGTTCCAATACTGAAAGTTTCAGAAATAAAAGTTTGGCACTCAAGGCTCAAGACTCAGAAGAATCAGAAGTTGATGAGGAAGAGATGGCTATGCTAGTGAGGAAA
This sequence comes from Chenopodium quinoa, assembly GCF_001683475.1. NCBI lineage: Eukaryota > Viridiplantae > Streptophyta > Magnoliopsida > Caryophyllales > Amaranthaceae > Chenopodium > Chenopodium quinoa. The sequence continues at coordinate 4,646,466 of NW_018745000.1, forward strand.
TTTAAGAAGATGATGAACAATAGGAAGTTTGACAGGAACAAGAAGTACACAAGTTCCAGAAACACAACATGCTTCAAGTGCGGATCGAAGGATCACTTTATCAAAGATTATCCTGTTCAGGATGGAGAGAAAGGAAAGACTAAAGGCAAGGAGCAATCCAAAGATTCAAGAGTCTATAAGCCTTACTTCACCAAGGACAATGTTAAGAAAGCTATGCTGGCTGCTTGGGGAGATACAGATTTTGAAGAAGAAGAGGAGGACCAACCGTCAGAAGAAACTTCTCATTTATGCCTAATGGCAAAAACTAATGAAGCTGCAAAACTAAAGGAGCTTGAGGCTGAGGTATGGTTCTCTTACAACCAATTAAAACATCTGTCTAAAGAGAATCTAATAAATACTGTTTTGGAAATTCAAGAAGATTTAAAAGAATTGCATAGATCCAAACAGCAAAGTGATAAAGCTTTAGTAACTTACAAAGAGAACAGTTAATGGGTTGATAACATGAAGTTTGATATTCAATACAGGTTCTTCAGTCTGTTTGATGATAATAAAATTTTAAAAGAAACCATTGAGAACCTCAAACAAAATAACATACTCTTGAATGTGGAATTGTCCTTGTTAAAACTTACTGTTGATACTTCTAACTCTTAAGTTCCTCCACCTACTGATTATCTGAATTTTGAAAAATTAAAACATGATTTGGAGGAGTTAAAAATGGATAAGGCACGTCTTGAGGGGGAACTTGAGAGGGCTAGGAAAGGTAAGCAACCAATAGAGTATAGAGTTCCTGAGTGGGTCACTAAGGCTCAAACTAAGAATACTGAAGGTTTAGGTTTTAAAAAGAAGTTCCAGAAAGAAAAGAAGTGTGTCAACTTGCCTTGTAGCATTGTTTGTTATTTCTGTGGCAATACAGGGCATAAGCAAGCTAAGTGTCCTAAGAAAGAACAATGCACTCAGAAGAATATCAAACATGTAGAACAAATCTGGTTAAAGAAAATTGAATCAACCCATGTTACATAGGAACCCAAGGAAACCTGGGTTCCTGACTCTAACGCTTAATTCTTCTTGCAGGTTCCAGTGAGGGGGAACAACACTTGGTACCTCGACAGTGGTTGTTCTAAGCACATGATTGGAGATAAAACTAGATTTCTCTCACTGGATGCCTACTATGGTGGAACTGTGACCTTTGGTGATAATATGAAAGGTGATATAATTGCTATTAGCAAGATAGGAAGGTCACGTTTCCATGCTATTGATAATGTATTTTTGGTTGAGGGACTCAAGCACAATTTGTTAAGTATTTCACAGTTTTGTGACAAAGGTAACTCTGTTAGCTTTACTTCAAATAAGTGTAGAATCATCCACAATGACACTGGGAACATTATCTTAGAAGGAACTCGTAAAGGGAACACATATGTTGTGGATCTTAACGAGGTTCCTAACAGCAGTTTAACATGTCTTAGTGTTATTGAGGATGATCCTCTTTTGTGGCACAAAAGATTTGGCCACGCAAGCTTTTCTTTACTTGATAAACTAAGATCTAAGAACTTAGTGGAAGGACTTCCTTGCATTAAGTTCCTGCATGATAAAGTGTGTGAAGCTTGTGCTAAAGGTAAACAGACCCGAATTTCTTTCAAGTCCAAAAAGATGGTAAGTACCAAAAGACCTTTGGAACTCATTCATATGGATCTTTGTGGTCCAATGAGAATCCAAAGTAGAAGTGGTAAGAAATATGTAATGGTTATTGTTGATGATTTTTCTAGGTTCACTTGGGTTTTCATTCTTGTAAGTAAGGATGAAACGTTTGATGAGTTTGTTTCTTTTGTTAAGAAAGAAAAGAGAAGAAAAGGTAATCAGTTGCTACATCTTAGATCTGACCATGGTATGGATCATAACTTCTCTGCCCCAAGAACTCCACAACAAAATGGAGTTGTGGAACGCAAGAATAGGAGTCTTGAAGACATGGCAAGGACAATGCTGATATCAAGCAAGCTTCCTAGGAACTTCTGGGCTGAGGCAGTGAACACAGCATGTTATATACTCAACAGAGTATCTGTTAGAGCCATCACTAACAAAACTCCTTATGAACTTATGAAAGGGAGAAAACCTAATATCTCTTACTTTAGATCTTTTGGTTGCAAATGTTTTGTTCACAATAATGGTAAAAGGAACTTGGGAAAGTTTGATGAACGTAGTGATGACGCAGTTTTCCTAGGATATGCCTCAAATAGTAAAGCCTATAGAGTTTATAATAAAAGAACAATGTGTGTTGAGGAGTCTGTACATATTATATTTGATGAGACTGAAAATTTAGTTGATGTACAGGATTGTGATGATGATTTCGAGATTGGACTTATGCGAAAGCAGAATCCAGACGAGGAACTAGCATCACTGCAGAAGCAGAAGGGTGAAATTGCAGAAGTAACGAATGCTGAAACAAATGCTGAACCAGAGCTGGAGAATGCACCAGGAACTCCACTTCAAGAACAGACTGAAAATCTTAATGAAGGCCAAAATGGGGAAACTCCTGAAGAAGTTCAACCTGAGATCCAGAATCAAGTTCCTACAGAAGAACAAGTCAACAACAATGAAGAAAGATTGTATCCAATCAAAGATTTCACCCCAAGGCCTTGGAAACACCAGAAATCTCATCCAGTTGATGCAATCATGAGTGATATAACAAAAGAAACTCAAACCAGATCTCAGCTTAGGAACTTCTGTGCATTCAATGCATTTCTTTCTTCTATGGAACCTAAAAACTATGTTGAGGCTTTGACTGACGCTGACTGGATTAATGCTATGCAAGCTGAACTAAATGAATTTGAAAGAAACAAAGTTTGGCATCTGGAACCTAGACCTAAAGACAAGAAGTCCATTGGACTAAAATGGGTATTCAGAAATAAACTAGATGAACATGGTATTATTGTTAGGAACAAAGCAAGACTAGTTGTACAAGGTTTCACCCAGCAAGAAGGAATAGACTATGAAGAAACATTTGCACCTGTAGCAAGGTTAGAAGCTATTCGATTACTTATTGCTTTTGCTGCTTATATGGGTTTCAGGCTGTACCATATGGATGTCAAATGTGCATTCTTGAATGGATACTTAAATGAGGAAGTCTATGTGGAACAGCCTCATGGATTTGAAAATCCAGAGTTCCCAAACCATATCTATAAGCTTGACAAGGCTCTTTATGGGTTGAAGCAAGCTCCTAGAGCATGGTATGAAAGATTATCTAAGTTCCTTTTGGCTAATGATTTTAAACGTGGTAAAATAGATAAAACATTGTTTTTAAAGTCAAATGGAACTGATATCTTAGTTGTACAAATTTATGTTGATGATATTTTATTTGGTGCAACTAACGAATTTTTGTGCAAGTATTTTGCTGACCTTATGAGTGGAGAATTTGAAATGAGCATGACTGGAGAATTAAATTTCTTTCTTGGTTTGCAAATTAAGCAAACTGAAGAGGGAATTATGATTCAACAACAAAAATATATTAAGGAACTGATCAAGAAATACAAGTTGGAAAATGCCAAAACCAACAATACTCCTATGGGAATTGCTACTAGATTGGATGAAGATCCATCTGGAACTTGCATTGATCAATCTATGTATCGAGGTATGATAGGCTCACTAGTTTATCTAACAGTTAGTAGACCTGACATATCTTTTAGTGTAGGTTTGTGTGCCAGGTTCCAAGCAAACCCAAAGGAGTCTCACTTGACAGCAGTAAAAAGAATCCTTAGATACTTGAAAGGAACTGATGATTTGAGTCTCTTCTATCCTAGAAGTGATTCTTTTTATTTAAACAGTTTTACAAATGCTGACTATGCAGGTGATTTGGTAAATAGGAAAAGCACTTCAGGTATGGTAAAATTTTTAGGACCTTGTTTAGTTTCTTGGGGTTCCAAGAAGCAAAACACAGTTGCCTTATCTACAGCAGAAGCTGAGTATGTGGCTGCAGCAGCATGTTGCTCACAAGTTCTATGGATAAAACAACAGGTCAGAGATTTTGGTATTATTTTTGAATGTGTGCCTATTTATTGTGATAACACAAGTGCTATTTGTATCTCTAAAGATCCAGTTCAACACTCAAAGGTAAAACATATCCACATTAGGCATCACTTTCTTAAAGATAATGTGGAGCAAGGGAATATTAAGTTAGAATTTTGTCAAACTGAAAATCAAATTGCAGATATTCTAACCAAGCCCTTGAACAGAGAAAGATTTGAGAAAGATTTGAGAAATTGAGACTGGAACTTGGAATGATCAAGCTGAAGTACTAGCCTATGAAGTTCCAAGATATGGCAAAGTCAAAAATATTGTATATAGAGCTAAAAGGAACTTCTACCACAAATTTGGTGTGATAAACATAGCTAAAGTGTCACCGTTGTTAACTACCAAAGGTAAGTTCATTAAATTGCTCAATGGTTTAAGTTATTAAATTTGTACATTGCATATATGTAGAAAGCGTGTTCCAATTGTGTTTTATAGAAACTTTATTCAAGATTAACTGATTTTGGAAATTTAAAATTTTTGAAAGATTCATCCAGTGTTTAAATTTTGAAAAACTAATTGAATTTTTTCAATTAATGACTAAACAGTGAAAACTTCCTAAATTCCCTCACACCACTTCATTTATTATAAAAGCAAATTTTCACCCACTTCTTTCACCTCATTGTCACATCGAATTTACTCCCTCTCAGTAAAACTTTGAAAACCCCTTTAAAACCCTTCCTTAAGCTTCAATGGTGATCATTGTTGAGTTTGTTTCCTCTGAAGAATCCCAAAGTCCTGAAAACTCAATTCAAGAATAATCATCTCCTTTAGCCATGGTAAACTACAAAGCATCTTCTACCTCACAAAAACCTTCTGAAAACCCTAGGAAATCTCCTCCAAAACCAAAAGAAGTAGAGAGTAAAATCGATCAAGGGGATTCCTCTATCTCGAATGTTCTTCAAAAATTAAAGGAATGGAAGGAAAGAAAACAAAGTGTAAAGTCTCTGGAAGAACAAATTGAGGAAGTTGATGAATTTGAGAAAGAGAAAAAACCCAGAAGAGACAACAGAGGAGAACAAAGAAGAAGAAGAGATGAGCGAGGAAGAAGAAGAAGAAGATAAAGAAGAGGAAAATGACTCAGAAAGGGAAGAGTCTGAAAAGGAAGAGGAAGAAGAAGAAGTGACTGATCAAGCGGAACTTGAATCACTGGCTGGAAGGTATGTTGTTGGTCATCGCATTGATGTTGTTTGGTGTAGAAAAGCAAGATTTCTGGAATTTCTTGATTTGATTAAGTTTCAGGGTTGGGAGTTTATGTTGTCTAGAGTTTAAGCAAACCTTATGTATCCTGGTGCTATGACTGAATTTTGCCAAAATTTTCAAGCAAAATTAGGAACAATTACAAGTTCGGTTAATGGGGTTAAAATCGAATTGAATGTTTAAAGGTAAAATTTTGAAAACTCCTACTAAAGGGTTTGACTCCTATATTAAGGGAAATGGAAATGTGAATGTAGGCAGTTATCTGATTGGTGATATTGTTGAAGCTCTAGGTGGACAGAGAGGGAAGAAAGTCATGAGTCACAATAATCTTAGTCCCTTAAATAAGCTTTTGTTCAATTTGGTGAAAAAGACAATTCTGCCCAGAACTGCTAAAAAGGGGGGAGCATGTATGTTGGATATGGCAGTGATTTTTTGTATATCTAAGAGAATCAAGGTCAATTTTCCATCCTTAATGTACCAGCATTTAGCTCACTGTGTTCCTAGTAAAACAAAGGTAGGGTATGGTGCTATTTTGTCTACTATATTTGAAAACGCTGGAGTTGTTCCGAAAGGCAGATTTGGGGCTTTGAATGAGAAGCCAGAAAATGTGATCAATGAGGAAACCCTTGCTGGGTTAAGTCTGGAAGTAGTACAGAGAAAAATTCAGAAATTAGAGAAAGGAGAGAAAAAGAAAGAGAAAGTTACAGGGAAGAGGAAGGAAAAGGCTATGTCAGAACAGCCTGTAAGGAAGAGTAGGAGGATTTCTGCCAGTGGTGTTCCTCAAACTAGCATGGAACAAACTCTGGAATTGGATGTCGAGGAGAATATCCTTGAAGGGCATGTTGCTGAGCTGGCTGATAGAATGGAGAGGGTAGAGAGTCAAATAAAGGACTCTGCTAGAAAACTTCATGTGCTGACACTTCAAAAATTGGTCCAGGAGCAAGGGAAGGAGTTGAAGGAACTCAAGAGAATGATGCTCAAATAGACCAAGGACCTTCAAGAACAGAAGGAGTTCCAAGAGAAAGAACTTCACAAGGCTCTAAAGGAACAGAAGAAGGAGTTCCTGGAGAAAGTCAAGGGTATAGAAGAAAAATTGGAGGCTTTTGCAAAACAGACAAAGGAAGACTTCAACAAGATTCTGGAGTTCCTTGAAACCTAGCCTACCCCATCTCAATATCAGCCTAGCTTTCTCTTTCACTGTCTTAGTTATGAACAAATTTAATTTTCCTTTTTTAAGTATTTGAACAATTGATTTTGATTGTAAATTTTTAAATTGTTCATCTGGATGCTAAGTATTTTGGTTTTTAATGAAAAGTAGGAATTTTTGCTTATACTTGTATGTTTTGTATATTTTGAACACTTATGCTGTAGAGTAGATCTTACTTGAGGGTGTTTAGAAGCGCTGCCTTTAGTTTCCCACACTCGATGAATTGCTTGTGGGGCTGTTGGTGGATGTTTAATAAACTTGAAAATACAGGACTTTTTGATAATGCCAAAAGGGGGAAAAGAAGAAGCAAACATGGAGGCTGAAGTTGTTCTGGGTTCCAGTTGAGAAAGTATCATAACTTTCTCAGTTTAGTTTACTTAGCTTATTTTTGCTTTTTGTTTTTGTTTTATTCTGTTGTGTGTTTATTTTCAATCAATAATTTTAAAATACAAAAATACGACCTTTTATTTTGCTTTAACTTTCTCAAGAGTTTGCTTAAGTTTGTCATCATCAAAATGGGGGAAATTGTTGATGTTTAAAGGTTTTGATGATAAGGACCTTAAGTTACAGCAAACTCGTCTCATAAAGATCTTTCAAGTGTTTGTGTAGCCTAGGTGAAATTGATCTTAGAGATGGAAGAAGTAACTAAAGCTGAGAAGGCTTGAAGGAGTTCTTTATTAAGAAAGTTATTCAATATAAAAGAAGAGTTCCCTAACAGGAACTGAGTTCCCTCACAGGAACATTCCTTTACAGGATCTTGGAGATTGTCGGCTAAGGTCTTTGGAGGAACTTAGTAAACGTGGAGCCCAAGTAATCCTACCAGAACAAGAGTGCAGCGCAGCAATGTTTTAGTTAAGATTTTATCTCCTAGATTCATTGTTAAATATGTTAAGTAGGATATGCATGAAATTTATTAGAAGCGTGACAATTAGCTTGGCAAATAAATTAAAATCGGAAAAGATAAAAGATAGAAATAGAAAAAGATTTTCTTTAATATTTATCTTTTAAAATCAGTTTGTTAAAAAGATATTATGTTTTTTAATTCAATATTTCTATCTTATTTTCTGAAAAGATTTTCTTCAATAAAAAGATTTATTCAAAAACCGTGTTTTAAGATAAGTTAAGTTTTACTTATTTATCTTTATGAAAACCTACTTTCTATACAAGTAATACTTGTATAAATAGTAGAGAATAATAGGAGTTTAGGTTTATGTGAGTTTTATGCGTGAAGAATTTACAGAGCTACAATCGTGTAAGTTTGCCAAGCTTTTCACATTGTCATATTAGTTTCGGGTTTCATGCATAGCTTGCCTATCATATACTAGGTGTTTGTATTTGTAATTGGTTGGGGTTATTTGGGTGAGAGAGTATTTTTATTATTGCATACTGTGAGAGAGCTTCTAGTGAGAACGGGAAGATTTGTACTTTGGGAGTACGATTGAGTTTGAGTGTAGGACTCAAACTAGGTAGAACAAGGTGTTGTTCTGTAGCAAGTTTATTTAGGAACTTGTGAGTAGAGGCTTAATTATAATAGGTTGTAACTTGTTTTTTGCCCTATTATAGTGGAGATATTTGTGTTTGAAATCCCTAAGGTAGGGTCGAGGTTTTACTTCTAGTTGGGCACTAGAAGGTTTCCTCGTAAAATCCTGTGTGCCTTGCAAGTTCCTATTCTGTCATGTTTTATATTTGCAAAATTAGTAATTAGGAACTTAACTACAATTCACACCCCCCCCCACCCTCTTTTAGTGTTCATCTCAATTAACAATAATAATTATAACAATAATCATGAAAATAATCATTACCATGTTAAAGCATAATATTAATAGCAGGATCCTAGGCATGATACTAACAAGATTAATAACAAACCCTAGCATGTCACTAAACATATAATAATCAAAGCTTTATCCCTAACATGATACTAACATGATATTAGGAAAGAAAATAGGAAGCACCATAGAAATCATAATTGACATTATATTATTTACCCTAAACATCATACTAAGAATAGCATCCTATCATGACACTAGGGAAAACATCCTAAACATGATACAAGGAATCAAAATAACAATATAAACATGATTTCTATATCAAAATATCAATAAAACAAGTAAAGAACTTACTTGGATGCCTCGTATCTCTTTCTAATAACAAAATACACACGTTAGTAAGTTTAAGGAAAATAGTAATCAAAGAATTAAATTAAATAATTGAAATAGGGATTTGGGACCAAACTCTCATAAATACCAAACCTTTCACGTCTAGGGCGAAGGCAACTTCGAACTTGGCTAGGTGTGTCTAGTGCTAATCTATGAGGAATTGTGTTTGTAAAAGGTTAGGCTAGAAAGAAAGAGAGAGAATAAAGAATTTCTTGATGAGAGTTGGTGAAAATTAGATGGAGAATTGATGAGAATTGATGATTAAAAATGGGGGTCTAAGGACGCTATTTATAATGAAAACATTCCGTACATGATAAAAAAAATCGGAGTTTGCAAAGGAAAAACACAACGCTGTCGCCGCGCGACAGGCCTGTCGTCCGGCGCTGCAGGACAGTTTTTTCGGATTTTGTTTTTATCATATCTTTTGATCCAAAATTCCAAATAATGCATATAATAAGTCGTTGGAAAGCGATTGAAGTAGAATTTCCAACCCAATTAGAATCAGATTAAAATCTTTTGTAGATAAAAAGATATGGCCGAAATAGTGGAAGGGTGTCAATTTTGGATAGAGTTTCATATTTCATTCATATCATTTTTGTTATAGCTTGAATTTAATATTATAATATATCATTGGAAACATAATTTCAAGATCTATCCAACCATATAAAATTTTTATAAAATATTATGAATCACGAAAATAATATCTAAACATATTCCATCTCGTACAAAACAAGGATTCTTAAAAGGAGTAGTTTTATTCAATTTTTAAACTCTTTGAAACATAATTATCAATCCTAACCCCATGAGGATTTAAGAGAACCTTCTAGAGTATTCTAGAAGACTATAATCAATCCTAATAGCTTTAGAAATGATAATTAATAATAGACCCTCCTTTAGATCATTGGGCTGCATAAAAGAACCAAACCAAGACCCAATTTAGTATTTTGGCCATAACTTCCTTATTATTCATCGAAATTGGGCTTGTAATATATCGTTGAAAAGTTCTTCTCAAGCCTTATCTAACTATACTATTATTGGACCCTTATAATGGACCAAAATAAAATGGAATGCACGTTTTTCATAAATAGGGTAAGAAAAGAAATATTTTCAAAAACAGAAATAAGAGATATTTTAATAAAAACATCCTCATCACTAGACTTTTCACACTTTCACCTTGTTTTATAATCAAATGACATGAAAGGTATTCATCACTGGGTTTGGTTTTGGGGAGACACATTTGGGTGTCTACACCAACCATACTACTTATGTTCCACCAGGGAATCACAAAGCGAATGTCAGGAACCCCGCGGTAGAAGAACGACGTCCATTCTTCTTCATTCTTGTGTTTTTAGATAATTTGACGTCCAGAGAATGTCCTCACTCCATTAGCCTCAAGATTATGTGGATGATCAACAATTTGTAAACTCTCTATGAGCCAAATCAAAAAAAAATTAAAGGAGAAAATTTGATTTGCGACATTACACAAGCAGGTGGCGCATGCATTAAAATCAATTGCGCGAGCCATTTGGGCGCATCGGAGAAGATTACGCTGGTCAAGCCAGCTCAACTTCCTAACTTGCGCTACAATACGACGAAAAAAAAAACGTACGTGTAATAGGAGTGGACTTTCCGTGAGACAATTCTTGTTAGGGTCTCCTCTGAGGCAATTCAAGCATAGAACGGTTTCTGCCAAAGCTAAGGGAACGGGTGAATGACACCCCTCCATTTCCTCTACTATGGACACCATGGAATAATCTTCGTACTCTTTAGCTGTCCTAAGTAAACAATTAACAACAAGACAATAACATAAAGCACGAATCTTAAAACGTTGTCTAGTCAAGTTGTCACGAGGGGCGACGAAATGTTCAATACATTGAATTAAATTCACGCCATCTTTTGTTCCAATGTTAGCCATATCCTTGTCATTCAAACCAAAAATTCTTTAAAAAACGGGTTTGGGATCTGACAAGTTAAAGGCATATGTCACAGGGAGAGTATTTGCAGGGAATCCTAGTAGAGACTCAAACTCGCCAAGTAATGGGACAAATTTGTCCCTTTTGAAAAGGAAAATATGATGGTTCAAGTCCCAATGATTAACAACGGCATGGAGAAAATCAAAGTTTATGACTAGTTGCATATAACTCAATAGAAGGTCAAGGTGGTATATTTTGAAGGCTAGTTTATCCTCAGTTGAAAGGGAATTAACCCATTGCTTCAAACATTGTTCAAAAGTTTTACCATTGTTCAATACAAAAAAAAAAGAGGGAGAGAATTTAGAGAGTTTAATTCTTTATGATACTACTAACGAATGAATGTAAGATGATCAAAAGCCTACACAAAACCACGTTTAAATAGACCCAAAAGGGGTAAAATTTTGGCAATTTTCGCTCAAAGGATAGTTCACCCGCAGGTGGCGCACGCAACTCACGAGTTGCGGGCGCCCGCCACGCGTAACACATCTAGTTGCACGCGTCTTGTCTGTCACGACATGTTGGTTAGATTGTTTCCGTATTTTAACCTACATAATAAAATATTGACGAAATCTGATGACTAATCATACACTTGATTTTGTTAACTCTTGTGCCCTCTTTTATGTTTTTATTTTATTTTATTTATTTATTTTTCTTTCCTAACTTTCTTTCTTATTTCCCTTTTCTCTATCTTTCTTCTTTTTTCTCTTTCCTTTCTCCTTCCTTTTCCCTTTCCTTTTCCTATTTTCCTTTCTTTGTTTCATTTTTGTTATTTTTCGAGGGGGTAAGTCGGGAACCCTTTCCCTCCCTCGGAAAATTTTGTGTTTTTTTTTCAAAAAAAAAAAAGACGTACTCATGGAAACATAATAATAATAATAATAATAATAATAATAATAATAAAAATAATAATAAAAAAAAAAAAAAAAAAAAAAAAAAAAATAATAATAATAATAATAATAATAATAATAATAATAATAATAATAATAATAATAATAATAATAATAATAATAATAATAATAATAATAATAATAATAATAAATAATAATAATAATAATAATAATAATAATAATAATAAAAAAAAAAAAAAAAAAAAAAAAAAAAAAAAAATAATAATAATAATAATAATAATAATAATAATAATAATAATAATAATAATAATAATAATAATAATAATAATAATAATAATAATAATAATAATAATAATAATAATAATAATAATAAAAGACATATACAAAATATGTGTGTCATATGTACAATAAAAAAATGATATATGTACATCTGTTTCAAAAAAAAGAGAGAGAAAAGAAAAAAAAATACAAAAGAAGTCAAGATGCTCGGCGACTCTCGGACGGCTATTATACATCCTGCAATATCTAAACAAATATTAATACACAAACTATGTAATAAATTTGATAAAGAAAAAGAAATAAACTTACCGTGACCATCCGATGATCACGACATGATAAAGCCACGAGGACTCTCCGATAAGCAACTTGGAAAGCACACATAGTCCTCATCATGCCGTTCACAGTCTCCCGTGGTCCCTGTTCCAAAATACAAGGATAGTTAGCAAACAAATGTATGTGAAAAAAAAATATAACAACAAATTCATATACAAAATAAACATACTGAATCAACCATCGCAGGAACAAACGGTATGTCCTCTTCCTCCACTGCTGGAAGAATCTCAGGAAATACTGATCCAAAAGCATAAGTATACGTGATCTCCATCGTAGGAGGCACCCAACCACCTAGCTCGACTCGCTGAAAACGCAATAAAAGAGTTAAGGTTCCGAAAATAAAAGAAAAAAGAAAAAATATATAGTAAAATACTCACTGAAACAAAAGCTGGGAAATGAGTCATCCTAGATACGATGAAATCCTGGTAGGATGCATTCGGCAGCACCAGCTGCCTCGCTGGATAACCGAGGATCGCATGAGCTTGATCCTTGGTAGACATCAAGTCAGGACAGAACATCCGGATCGGAGGATCCGAACGAACTAAAGGCTTCTCGGATGAAGACTGCCAAAGAACTCGCTCGCCTAAAAATCAAGTGTATGTCTTCTAGAGCACCGGAAGTCCCTGATAAAGGGCCTGGAAATGGCAATGAATCATGCCAAATCGGATAGCCTAAGGGACTTCGATGATTAAACTCCAAGGATGGAGATCTATCTACAAAACACAACCACATGAAATCATCAAAAAATAAAAAATCGAATAAAAAGATGCACATGTGTTGTTAAAGTACTCACCGACGCACGAGTCGCCGAAGGATCCTCTGTGCAAGTCGCCGACTAAAGTGGCTCGCTTCTTCTTAATCGTGACCAGTCGATGGCCGATAGGAAAGCGAGCAACCCCGAGCATCTTGGGGGCTAAGAAAGGCAGGTACGAGTATCCCCAAGCCTATAAGAAACGGAATAATAAATGTAAAGGAAAAAAAAAACAAAAATGGTGAGGAAAACTTAAAGGATAAGTGCGTACCTTAAGGATACGACCATGCCACGTAAGAGAGATCCGAGGCACCTCAGTAGCTACCGCAAAATCCATCACTCGGGTCGCCTTGCCCATAGCTGTAAGCATACGGGCATACGACACTTCTGCCCAACTCAAGTTACCTACCTGCCCCAAGTCACTAAGGAAAATAAGTAACCCGATAGGAAAACGCTCTCCCCGATCACTCAAGATAGTGACGGAAAGAACTGAAAGGAATGGTGTCCTTTGAACAAATGTATTATTCTAATAGCGGGTTCAGAAATATTAGAAAGCTAATATATTCAGTAAGGTCAAGTGATCGGAATGCCTGGGTGGAGGCCGCTTCCGATCAGTAATATTAATATAATTAATATTTCAGCTTAATCTTGACTGAACCCTTGGGGTCACACCCAAGCATAATATACGAACCAACTCGACGAATTAATTCGGAAGCAATTAATTCGTAGCCCGAGTGTTAAATATTTAGATGTCGGTAATTCGAGCTTAGAGCGTCGAAACCGATCGTCGGAAGTCGAGTCAAAATAATAAAAGACGAGACGCGCAAAAATAATAATAAATCGACCATATTCTTAAAATACCCCTAGCATCGGAGTGCCCCGAGCATCCGAATGCTAGGGGAAAAAATGTCCTAGCAAAGGTGGCTAGAAAGCACCAAGTCGAGCCTAGCATGGCTGGCTGGTGCGTGCTAGCGCACTGTGCTAGCAGCCACGGCCAACAGCAGCTAGCAGCCGCAGCACGAGGTGCGTGCAGCAGCGAGCTGCCGCGGCTACGCACGCTAGCACAGCAGCAGCCGCGCCGTGCCACAGCAGCAGCCGCACCGCGCCACAGCAGCAGCTGGGTGCGGGCTTGGCTCGTGGCTTGGCTCGGGCCATAGGGCCGTGGATTAAGGGGAAGCATGGAATATGGGAGCAAGTGGGAGAGGACATGTGGCACAAGGAGAGTATTGAGTGGGGAGCAAGTATGGTCCCCTACTCTGCATGTGGTCCTCACCAACCCATCTCACATGGTAATACCACTTGTAGATTTATTATTAGTTCGCAATTTTAATTTAATTTAGCTTTAAATTAATTTTTGGAATTTCATGATCCCACATTGATGGGATAGAAATTCCCACTCATACTTTACTCTATAAATACCAACCTTGGGATTTGCAATAAAGTGCTTGAGTGGGAGTTAAAAAGTGCATTCCATAATTTTTGGGAAAACTCTTAAACTCATATAACACTCGGGTTTTGGTCGGACCTTGCTAACCCCAAGGTAGCAGACCTTAAAGTTGTGTTCGCCTTTTTGTGGGTGGATACCGTCGGAGGCGCGGTGCTTGACGTGCTCGTAGCTTTCAAGTAAGAGCCCCGGTTTATTGGCGAAGCTCGTTTCGAGGGTAAGATTCGTTATCTTTTCTTTGTGATTATTTATTTATGCTTTATGATTTTAATTATTGCGAGTGGTTCCTCGGGTCAGGGTTGTTTCCGCGGTGAGTCAGACTCACCAAACCCCAACAGCGGTATCAGAGCCTCGCTCGTTTATTTTTATTATCATGTTTTTTCAAGGTTTATTTTGGCTTAATTTTCTGGTTTAAGTTGCTAATTAGATTAGTAGCTCGATTTTATTTTTTTTAATCCCGTTTTTAATGTCGAGTTTGGCCCAGAACCTAGATTTTCGCCCAAGACTAGTGAATTTTGGGTGGAAAACGTGTTCTGGAAAGGTTTTTACCCCAAGGGACCTGTGATTTTAGCCAAATTCTGACCAGAAATGCCTTTTTCGAGGGGTTTTTCGTTTTTGACGAAAAATTTTAAGTCTTTTCTAACCTTGAAATTAATGGCATAAATTGTTGATTATATGGTTGATTATTTGCATTATTTTCTGCATTTTTATGTCCCCTTAAAGCACACTTACTTGGTAGTATTTGATGCTTAAAGGTTGATTTATTTTCACATAATTGCAAACTAATTGCTTTTTAGTGTGAAAGTTTTATTTTTGAGGCTTCTTAAGTGTTAAAGATTCAATCTTTATTTGTGATAAGTGATTGAAACTTTAAAAACCACTAAATTCCATGTTATTTTGTGTTAAACTTTGTTGTTTTAATCATTTTGAGTTGATTGGAAACATAAAGTTTCGATTTTTGTGATAGAAATTTGGTTATCTTCATGTTGGAAGATATAATTTTCAAGGATTCACAAAATTTAGATGTTGGAATTTTCATTTGAACATTAAAGTTCATATTTTTCCAACTTCCCTTTACTTTGTCAAATTCTCAAGTTTAATTTAAATTGATTAAATTGAAAGTGAGAAATTGCCTCAATTTTATGTTGCACCAAGCTAAACCAATTTAATTAAGAATGGTTCTTGGAATTATTTGGTTATTTGCACTTTGAAAATTTTATTAAGTTAGACTTGTTTAAAATTTTATTTTGCTCTCTAAATTAGTTCTTAAATTAATTTAGAATTAATTATTTTTGTCTCGCGAAAAAGGGATCAAATCCCGAGGCCGTGGCATGCAAAACGAGGCAATGCACCACCTTGGCGAGTCCGGCTGCATAGTAGCCCATATGTGGCTGCCAAGGTGGCAGCGCCGCCTTGCTTGCGGCCACACGCGCGGCAGCAGCCACGCACGGTAGCAGCACACGCGCGACAGCAGCACGCGGGCTGCAGCACCCACGCGCGGCTGTGCCGTGGCAGCAGCTCGCGGCTGTGTGTCGTGGGTCGTGTGTCCGTTTTTGGCGTGTGCGTATGCTTGGTGCGGTGAGGTGACTAGCCGCAGTAAGGATTGATGTTAATTATTTTGCCGTTTTACTTATTTTAATTAATTTTGTTTATTTTAATTAAAATTTTGGGAGGCTAGGCCTCGGTTTTGAGCGGCATTGGCAAAATTCCATTTTGACAAGTTTGGGTGCTACCGACTTAATTAATTAGATTAATTAAGGAAATGCGGAATTTAGTGGGAGCTTCAATTATTAATGACGTAAATTATATAATCGGTTAAACAACTTTGACTAGTTTTAATTAGGCGTGTTAATTGGATTAACCACCTAGATTAGTTACTAGTGCGCGCGTTGTTTAAATGCATTTTTACTTTTTTTTAAATTTGTAAATTGCATGGGCCATTCACAAATAGTGAATGGATGAATGGAATATATATATTCTCTCTCACAGGTTTTATGAAATGGCAACTAGTGGGACCCGACTAGGATAGAAAATACGGACTACGTGTCGTTATGTATTTTTGTAAATCTAAATACGGTCTATGCACCGTTAAGTATTTTGTACTTTAATATTTAGATTATTCCTAGTTGTAGACACTAGTTTTTGCATAGTTTGGTTAAGTCTTGAAGACGGCGTATCTTGGAAGACAAAGCCTTGAATTGCAAATGAAGACCTTTTGAAGATATGAAGATTTCAAGGGGTCATGCTAGTTGCCAATATGCATCTATAATTTCGCTTTATATTTTATGCTTATATATATGTGTGTGTGAATTATTCGTTAGATGCATGTTTAGGTTTTCTTGATGTTGCGATGATTAGTTAAGTTCACTTAAATCAACCAACATAGAAATCCTAGGTCCCTAATAATATTGAGTCAAACTTGCCTTTCCAAAACAACACTTACTAACCGGACGATGGTGATGGTAGGTTACGCCAAAGCGAGGTGCCATCACTTCTCCAAGGGGCATAAGGCACACCGGGTGTGCACGTTGGTTTTGGTTTAACTCATCGGTATGAGTGAGGAGTCCTCACATACCGTGGCAAAAGAGATACATCGTCAAAGATGCATTAGATGCGACGATTGTCTAACCAAGAGTGGCTTAGAGCCATTAGCAAGGAAATGCTTACCCTAGAAGATTGAGTGTTTAAGACAAGCCAAAGCATGCTTAACCACTCTTTGTTTCTTCGGATCTTGGAATCGCCTTATTTTCACAAAATAGGGACAAATTTTACGTGTGAATAAGACGTCAAATAAGTAGTGAAAATTTGCATGAATAAAATTCAATCTTATTTAAGTATTTTTGAATGGTTTTTCATTAAAATTCTTTCAATTGCAGAATCATGTCTTCAACTAATGACAACGACCTTATGTACCCGGAACTTCCCGAAAAGTTACCATTTTTGCTCAATTTGGTGAACTTCAAGGAATGGGAAGATGAACTCCGAAAGACACTCAGAAATTGCCACCTAGAGCATATCTTGGACACTTCGATCCCGAGTTTCTACTCGAAAGGGATCATGAGTGATGAAGCTCATGAAGAATGGAGTATAGATTGCAAGAGAGTTTCCAAACTCATGGCAAACTCCATCCCGGATCAATGGAGAGGGGTTTTCTCCGGCTATTTTCCGGACATGATGCTCAAAGCTGTTGAGGAAGTAGTCAATATGAGGATCACCAAGAGTGCTAGGGGAAATTATGATGGTCATGTGGAGGATGTGACTAGGTCACTCTCCAAAATGAGGATCAAGCCACCGCAAGAAGGTTGTCTCTCCAAAGAAAGACAAGAGGTATGGGGAAAAGTCTACAATGCGAGACTTAGGCCCGGAATGCCACTTCAAGCTCATGTAATTAACATGACAAGGTTATTCAACCATCTGGAGCTAATTGGCAAACCAGTGGAAGACGAGCAAGCGGCTCACATGCTTCTTAGCTCTCTTCACTCGGGGTATGTGGGGCTTAAGATGCGTCTCACCGCCAATAGGGATACACTGTCCTTAAGGGAAGTCATCCAAGAGCTCCAAAAGACCTATTCTTGAAAGAAGGCTAACTTTGCCCTTAGACCAAGGAAGAAGGAGTTCAAAGACAAGAGGAAGATGCGCTGCTTCTATTGTGGTAATCCCGAACACTACAAAAGAGAATGCGGCATGTATCTGGATGATGAGGCGAAAGGAAAAGTAACCTCAACCTCAGGTATCATCTTATACACTTGAATATAAGAAATTTTAAAAGGTATTAGATACTGGAAAATTGACTCACAACACACTCCTTTTTCGGGAACCAAGTGAGCGGTGCTTTTTTCAAGAGGAATCGAGTTCACAAGTAGGATGGAAGTGATTTATCCAAGAGAAACTTGTAATCTCATGCTTTGTCTAAAGAAGTAGAACTTATTTAGTTTTATCTACCATACTTTTGATGTATTTCCGACGTTAGACGTCATTTTCATCAAATCAAGACCTTGTGTTTTGATGTCTTGAACATATTTATGGAATGACACTTTCACGTGTTTTTAGACAAAAGTTTGATACCAATACAAAGAAAGCTAAGACTATACAGTCTAGTCAAACTTACTTGTGGCATTGTCGCCTTGGCCACATTAAACATTAAACGCATCAAGAAACTTCTACAAGACGGTATTCTTGACTCATTTGATTTAGAATCCTTTGAGAATTGCGAAGGATGTTTATTAGGCAAGATGATAAAGCAACCATTCTCCAAGTTAGGAGAAAGGGTCGGTGACTTGTTGGGACTAATACACACTGATGTATGTGGACCAATGAGTACACCCGCAAGGAGTGGTTATCAGTATTTTATAACCTTCACGGACGACTTTAGTAGATATGGTTATGTCTATCTAATGTCGCACAAATCTGAATCGTTTGATAAATTCAAAGAATTTCAAAAGAAGTTGAAAACCAACTCGGCAAGAAAATCAAAGCGCTTCGATCGGATCGAGGTGGCGAATATTTAAGCCAAGAGTTTGATGACCATCTGAAAGAACATGGAATAATTTCAAAGTTGACACCTCCGGGAACTCCTCAATGGAATGGAGTATCTGAAAGGAGGAATCGAACCCTGTTAGACATGGTCCGATCTACTATGGGTCTTAGTGAACTTCCAATCTCTTTCTAGGGACATGCACTTTTAACTGCGGCACTCACACTAAATCGTGCTCCGTCAAAAGCAGTGGAAAAGACTCCATATGAATTATGGACAAGCAAACCGCCAAGGTTGTCTTTTCTCAAGATTTGGGGATGCGAAGCATATGTCAAGAAACTCATTTCTGACAAACTTCATCCGAAATCTGACAAGGTTTACTTTGTGGGTTATCCAAAAGAAACCAAAGGGTATTACTTCTACAATAAATCCGAGAACAAAGTGTTTGTTGCTCGTGATGGTGTCTTCTTGGAGAAGGAGCATCTCTCCAAAATGACAAGTGGGAGGAAAATCGAGCTCGACGAAGTTCGAGAGGACGAGCAACAAGGACAAGATGACAATTAAAGTGCTTACCAAGCAGTTGTTGACATTGGTCAAAGTAAAAATATGCAAAGTCAACCCGACAATGCAAATGCTCAGTCCATTACCCTACGTAGGTCGACTCGGCCAAGATCTCAACCTGACAGATATCTCGGTGTTGTATTAATCGAAGATCAGGACATCCTAGTAGTGGATGGAGATGAGCCGGCAACCTACAAGCAAGCTATGACGAGCCCCGACTCTGCAAAATGGCAAGAGTCCATGAAATACGAAATGAACTCCATGTTTGAAAATCAAGTATGGGACTTGGTTGATTTACCCGCAGGTTACACACCTATCGGATGTAAATGGATTTTCAAGATGAAAACAGACAAAGATGGAAATGTATTTATTTACAAAGCAAGGCTGGTAGCAAAAGGTTACAGGCAAATTCACGGCGTTGATTATGATGAAACCTTTTCTCCAGTTGCTATGCTTAAGTCCGTTCGAATTCTTCTAGCGATTGCTGCATATTACAATTATGAAATATGGCAGATGGACGTCAAAACCGCCTTCCTCAATGGGATTTTGGATGAAACTGTGTATATGACACAACCTGAAAGTTTTGTCGACCAGAATAATCCTAAGAAGGTATGCAAGCTTAAGAAGTCCATTTATGGATTAAAGCAAGCAAGCAGAAGTTGGAATCTGCGATTTGATGAAGCCATTAGTAAGTTTGGTTTTATCAAGAATCCAGATGAGTCTTGTGTCTACAAGAAGGTCAGTGGGAGTGACATCGCCTTCCTAGTCTTATATGTCGATGACATTTTGCTCATTGGAAATAGCATTCCATTGCTAGAGTCTGTAAAGGCTTGGCTCGGGAAATGTTTTTCAATGAAAGACTTGGGAGAGGCTCAGTACATATTAGGCATCAAGATCTATAGGGATATATCAAAAAGGATGATAGGAATGAGTCAGAGTACTTACATCGATAAGGTACTGGCTCAATTCCAAATGGAAGGAGCCAAGAGAGGGCACCTACCCATGTCACATGGCATAATCTTAAGCAAGAAGCAGTGTCCAAAGACACCTGATGAGCGAGAAAGGATGAGTCGAATTCCGTATGCTTCGCTTATTGGATCGATCATTTATGCCATGATATGTACTAGGCCGGATGTATCGTATGCCTTAAGTGCTACGAGCCGATACCAATCAGACCCAGGCGAGGCGCATTGGACTACGGCCAAGAATATTCTAAAGTACCTGAAAAGGAACAAGGATAAATTCCTGGTCTATGGTGCTAAAGATGAATTGGTTCTTGAGGGATATACCGACGCAAGCTTCCAGACAGACAGAGACGACTTCAAGTCACAATCAGGATACATATTCTGTCTTAATGGAGGAGCGTTTAGTTGGAAGAGTGCAAAGCAAAGCACAACCGCTGATTCTACAACTGAAGCCGAGTACTTTGCAGCATCTGAGGCAGCCAAGGAGGCAGTTTGGATTCGCAAGTTCATTGATGAACTTGGTGTTGTACCCTCCATCAAGGGTCCAATAGACCTCTATTGTGACAACAATGGAGCTATTGCTCAGGCTAGAGAGCCACGAGAACATCAGAAGGTCAAACATGTCAAGAGGCGATTTCACATGATTCGAGAATGGAAGACAGAGGGTGAAATCTGAAATTGCAAAGTGGGAACGGATGACAATGTAGCCGATCCACTTACTAAACCTTTGTCTCAAGTGAAGCACAACAAACACATTGAGGCAATGGGAATCAAGCATGTCGTGAACTGGCTTTGAATTCCATTTTATAGTGTTTTAATCAAATTTTGAACAATGTTGATGTAAAGCACCATGATGAACCATTCAGTTTTGGAGTAATTAAAATTTTTATGCAATTTAAATCACTCTGTCTCTATTTAATTGTGGTTTAGAATTAAATAATGAGTCCATTTGATTTTAATAAATATTCAAAATATGGTATCAAGTCAATGGCTTGGACAAAGAAACACCTATTAAGTGAACATTGAATATTTTAATCGAAAATTATCCCTAATCAAGGTCATATTCTGTGGACGATTGATGACCATCAGAGATTAGTGTGTAGTATGATTTGTAGCACCGTTTCTTGTGCTATGAGGATATAAATCATTTGCACAGGTTTTGGTTTAGAACCATACTGGATCGACCTATGAGGATACTTTAAGAGATTTAAAAATCTTCATAAGTATTTTCTCATTATTACTATCGGAACTCTTTTCCTTTGACCATGAGTAGTGGGAGATCTCTTGGTTGAGTACTGGCAGTGCCGTCTCGGAAATTTCTGGGGCCCGGAGCAAAAACTAAACAAGGGCCCCTAAATAATCGAGTCGTATTTAATAATAATATATCAACAAAATTATGAGAAAATACAAGTATATTATCTTGATAAATAAATTTTGTTTGTTAATCGGTAAAACTGTAAACAAATTAAATCAACAACTTTTTTATAAATACAGGGAGCACAGTTATTGATATAAATAAGAAAATGTCATGTTGACTCCAAATACTTTTGTTTATTTATGAATGTAATAAATTGGGGCTTCCACCATAAACTTTATGTTAAAAAGTTTGTCAAAATAACGAATGCATGATAGTCATTTAAGATTTTGCTAACTCTTCTTTCTATTTTTTTCTTTTTAACAATAATGATTTTAACAACTTGCCTAACCTTTACTCTAATATATAGATCATAATTTTACTTTATTGGAAAAAAAATTACGAAATTTAAGTAAAGAGTTTTAATAACATAATTAAAAAATTGGGAAGCTAATAAAATGCTTGAATTAGAGAAAAAGCCTGAGGTACCTCTTAAAATGAATATTGTGTATAATTTTCAGTTTTTGACTTGTTTTCATTTTTTTTTTAAATATTTTTTATAAACTATTTTTTCTAAAATAATAAAAAAAATGTGGGCCCCTTAAAGTGGGGGCCCTGAGCGATTGCTCAAAGAGCTCATGCTATTGAGCCGGCCCTGAGTACTGGTCCGCTTTGGTATCCGCCAAACGTCTGCCGTATTTAGGGATTATAAAGACAGATATCAGGCGGGTGAGTCCTCTTAGTAAGAGAAGCTACATTACAAGACTGGAAATGTCCCCCTACTAACAATAGGGAACATGTCTTGTTGTTTACAAGACCTCTCGAAGAGCGAGACTGTGAAAAATGCATGGTCGTGCTCAGATGGATTTTAGAAATCATCTGCTTATTGACAGTCAAACTCGGATTTCGAGTAACACTTCTGGACGTAACAAAGATGACTAGTAATCTTACTTTGTAGTTCATGAAGAGACATGAAGAGACATAGGATAAGGGCTATACACTAAATGTAAACTTGTCCGGAAGGACAAGTGGGAGATTGAAAGGAATGGTGTCCTTCGAACAAGTGTATTACTCTGATAACGGATTCAGAATTATTAGAAAGCTATTATATTTAGTAAGGTCAAGTGATCGGAATGCCTGCGTGGAGGCCGCTTCCAATCAGTAATATTAATATAATTAATATTACAGCTTAATCTTGACTGAACCCTTCGGGTCAAACCCAAGAAAAATATACGAACCAACTCGACGAATTAATTCGGAAGAAATTAATTCGTCGCCCGAGTGTTAAATATTTAGACGTCGGTAATTCGAGCTTAGAGCGTCGAAACCGATCGTCGGAAGTCGAGTCAAAATAATAAAAGACGAGATGCGCAAAAATAATAATAAATCGACCATATTCCCAAAATACCCCTAGCATCGGAGTGACCCGAGCATCCGAATGCTAGGGGAAAAAATGTACTACCAAAGGTGGCTAGCAAGCACCAAGCCGAGCCTAGCATGGTTGGCTAGTGCGTGCTAGCGCACCGTGCTAGCAGCCACAGCCAGCAGCAGCTAGCAGCCGCAGCACAAGGTGCGTGCAGTAGCTAGCTGGCGCTGCTAGGCACGCTAGCACAGCAGCAGCCGCGTCGCGCCACAGCAGCAACTGGGTGCGGGCTGGGCTCTGGCCGGGCTCGGGCTTGGCTCGTGGCTTGGCTCGGGCCATAGGGCCATGGATTAAGGGGAAGCATGGAATATGGGAGCAAGTGGGAGAGGACATGTGGCACAAGGAGAGTATTGAGTGGAGAGCAAGTATGGTCCCCTACTCTGCATGTGGTCCTCATCAACCCATCTCACATGGTAATGCCACTTGAAGATTTATTATTAGTTTGCAATTTTAATTTAATTTAGCTTTAAATTAATTTGTGGAATTTCATGATCCCACATTGATGGGATAGAAATTCCCACTCATACTTTCCTCTATAAATACCAACCTTGGGATTTGGAGTAAAGTGCTTGAGTGGGAGTTAAAAAGAGCATTCCATAATTTTTGGGAAAACTCTTAAACTCATATAACACTCGGGTTTTGGTCGGACCTTGCTAACCCCAAGGTAGCGGACCTTAAATTGTGTTCGTCTTTTTGTGGGTGGATACCGTCGGAGGTGCGACGCTTGACGTGCTAGTAGCTTTCAAGTAAGAGCCCCGGTTTTTGGGCGAAGCTCACTTCGAGGGTAAGATTCGTTATCTTTTCTTTGTGATTATTTATTTATGCTTTATGATTTTAATTATTGCGAGTGGTTCCTCGGGTCGGGGTTGTTTCCGCGGTGAGTCGGACTCACCAAACCCCAACAAGAACGTGATCAATGTATATCCAAACTAGATGCTCAGGTGTACACTGCCGATCAACCTCGTCGGCCGACAACTCATCGGCAAGAACCGAGTACGGACAAGACTACGTGTACATTTGAAGGGCCTCCGCAAGAAGGCCCCCTTCGAGGTCACGTAGTCTCTCGTCTGACCCCTTTACGATCTCCATAGCTACGGGCTCACCTCCAAAAGGAAAACCCGTAATCATAGAAAAATCGTAAGGGGTAACCGTCATCTCTCCCCATAGGAAGTCAAAAGTGTTGGTGGAATCCCACCAAAACTCCAGGAACCCATGGAGGAAAGCTGACGACGCAGGCTGACTCGATAAATCACAAAGAGCCGCCAGCTGGGGGCTAATCCCCGAAAGCTCCACGATAGCCTGCACCACGGCAGGTAAACTCTCAAAACAGCATCGCAAGTCACCAAAGTCGTATAGACGCATGCTAGACTCACATTAAAAAAAACCACAAAAAAAAAATATGGTTACTGCTTGCTTCGAAGGAAAAAAGAAAAGACAAAAAAAGGAGGCGCAAAGAAGTCACTGTACCGAGCTAACTTCTGATCGAGACCTAGCAACAAGCAGCTAACATTGCTTGTTGGGCTGGCGTGCAAAGATGTTGGTAGCAGCGCTTAGCATCCCGCATCAATGCGAGGCTTGCTGGCGCTCGCTACTGGCCCGTGCGACCAGCTAGCATGCCCAGCCAATGGGGCAAGGCAGCCAGCTGGCGCACGTTGAGTGGCTCCGGTTTAGGGGGTGAGTTAAGGAGGTTTGGGGATCCTTGGGGGCCAGGATTTTGTCCCCCCTTATGATCCTTACCTACCCTCTTCTTCCTTGATTGACACTTGTTGATTAATTATTGATTTCCCTTTTCTTTTGTTTGTTTTTTAATTAAAAATAAAATAGAAAATTTTTTTTACCAACTCTCCCACATTGATGGGAGAAAGAAATGTTGGTGGGAATTCTCTATAAATACTCATATATTGGGATTTGAGAAACCCACTTGAGTTGAACTCAATAAGGCATATCCAAAGAGAGAAAACCTTTAAGTTCATTAAAACTCGAGTAAGTTTATTTTTTGGACTAGCTCGGCTAAACTCCGAGTAGAGACCGGACGGGTCGAGTTGTGAGTGGATTTTTGTTGGAGGTCTACGCACATGCGGGACTTGAAACTTTCCAAGTAAGAGCTCGTTGAGCGAGCGAAGCGCACATCAAGGGTAATATTGTCTTTTCTCTTTATCTTGTTAATTATACTTTTAGTTATATTAATTGTGAGCAGGTTTAGGGGCCGATTTTGTTCTGCGGAAAGTCAAACTTTCTGAAACCCAACATAATTTTATGAGTTATGCAATATTTATTTGAGATTCGACAGATGAGAATTGATGTTAAGGCTTAGTTTCAATAGCCAGGTTAATTTATAAATGGTTAAGTAGTCAAGATTCAAGATATTCGATTTAATACCGCTAATTTAGTTATGTGATTGTACTACTTAGCGAAAGCCCTTTATAATCTGATTAATTTATGCGTTGATAATTGATTGTAGTCCGCCATCCCGGAATATTATTTATTTATGCCCTAGACTTTATTTTATTGATACTCTCTTAATTTTATTTGCTTTGTTAAATTATTTCTCTTAGATTAATTCATTTAAAATCACATTGGTTAATTGCTAATTTAGATTATATTTATTTATTAGGAGTACAAGAACATTGTTTCCCAGTAGATTCGACCCTACTTCAGTATCTACTTTAGTTAGAGGACTTAGGTAATTTTTTTGCTTAGATGATACGACTATATACCCTATCACTGGAATTCATGAGCGCGAAGAGAAGCATGCCCGCTCCACTTCCGTTGGTCACTTCTTTTACTTATTTTAGGTTTTCTTAAGCCTTAATTCTTCCATTGCACCTATAAAGTTGAAAAACACACAAAAGAGACGGAAAATCATATAAACTAAATATATGTACAAAATAAGGTTAAAAGGAGATAAAAGGGAAAATATTACAAAATCAGCTTGAAAACATCACAAAAAATAGACATAAAAACCACTTAGCTTATCAATACTCCCAATGCAATTTTCCTATTTACTTAAATTTTTCTCTATTCTACAAATTTTACAACAAGTACCATTTTAGACACCTTTCACCTCCATTATTGGTCGGGTTGAGTATTTAATCACGAAAGTTCTTAAAATTCATATTCGATAAAACTAAGTTCATAAATCAGTTCTATTGTTTAGTCAAAGCATAGTCCAATTTATATTTTGGCCCAAGCATTTTTTTTATTCATTTCATAATATTTATTATTTTAGACCAATTAGTAAATAATAAACCTAAATAGCCCGAAATTATGAAACATCACTTAAAAATACTGAGCGTAATTAGGGTTAAAATGAATTTGGACGTAAAAGTGGAAAAAAGTCCACCGTGTCACGTCATTATGTGTCGCGCCATGGTGGAATTTCTCGCATCACGACAATGTTTGTTGTGTCGCGGTACACATGCCGCGACACAAGAATTTCCTGTGTTTTCTCTGCGTAAACCTGAACACGCTTTATCCTTATTAGGGCTGCTGATTTCCCGCGTCACACCAGATTTTCTCATGTCACACCAAATTTTGCCCTGTCGCGGCAACATGCTGACATGTCGTGGCAGCTTATTTTAGGTTTTTATCTTTTAAGGTTCCGTGTGTTCCCTGTACTCATTTTCCCTATAAATACACCCCTTAATTCTGCAGCTCAGGGCATCAATTAATTTTCTCTTCTATGCTCTAGCCTAAACACTAGCCTACCTTATTCTCTCAAAATACTTCCTTTAAGCACTCCAAGGAGTCCGTACTTTACTGGAGGCTCCATCCTTAAACTAAGGCGTGAAAAGTAGAACTGTTTGAGGGTTTGGCCCCAAATCAAATCTATTTAATTTAATTTTAATTATTGTTTTATTTATTTCCTTCAAGTTACTAACTCGTTTATTGTTTTATAGTTGCAAGCAAGCAAAATCAAAGTAAGGAATCATGTTCCTTTTATTTCTAGTATTTTCTAACGATTTTTATTGTTGGATGATTGTTCAATTACTTCCAATATTAATGTTGATTTATTATTATTATTGATCATCATATTGCATTTTTAAAGGGAATATGTAATTGAAAATCACGCCTAATAAGATAATTTGGACAACCGGTTTAGGTTCCTTTTTAATCTTGATATTAATCAAGTGATAACAAATATTTTAGAATTATATGTTGCATTAATGTTCAACCAATTTAGCATAATAATAGTTTGGAGCGTATAAATATTTGTTTGCATGCCTTTGAGATCACAAGAATTACTTTTTAACAATAAGAATCGAGTAGAGGCCAATACGGGCGAATGTGACTCCATGACTCACTTCGTACCATCATCCCTGATCCTCCGTTCGTGGTTCAGAACCATATGGAGTTAGTAGTCTCATGGATTATGAATTGGGTGTAACCTTCATGGGTCAATACTTGTTGCCTTCGCTGTCCCTTATTCGTGGTTGCCTTAAATGATCCGTGAATGGTTTACAAGTTCCTTAAAAACTTGTTGGCGGATCCCTACTTTTCTTGTCCCTAATCGTTGTCCCTGGTCGTATATGTCAATTCCCACTTCCTAAGAGTGCCAAGCATATTCACAATATGCTTAACGTAGGCACACTTCGAACGAAGCCTACAACCATTTTATGGCAGTTTAACAAATCTTGTAGAATTTTCCTATTTGTACATGTTTTCTTTCAATTCTTTCTCTTTCCTTATCCCATGGGCCCCTATCTTTATTTCACTCTATCTCTCTCATATTCTAAAAATATGTGTCTCATTCCATGTTGCAATATTTGGGGATCAAAGGAAGTATATATCAACTCCCAATGCAAGTATTCTAGTTTTCAAAGTTAACTTAATGCCTTAATGCTTGATATATGTGACATCTAATCATTGCTTTTCACTATCATACTAGTCTTATGTTTTTTGTTTTTTTGTCAATGAGGAGGGCAAGACCTAATCTTACTTGTCTTATTAACCATGTTAAATAACCAAACATTAAATTCTTTCAGGAACAAAGAAAATTGTTAATAGCTAAAAATTGAAATAAATGTAAAAAAAGGTAAGAAATAACCATTTTTAAGGGCATGTTCTCATTGACTGAACTCAGCTGAACTGAACTGAACTGAACTGAACTGAATTGAGCTGAACTGAATTGAACTGAAATGAAATGAATATTTTATAAGAGAAGGAAATTAGGAGCTGAATTGAATTGAACTGAACTAAACTAAACTGAGCTGAACTGAACTGAACTGAACTAAACTGAACTGAATTTCAACGTAAGAGAACAGGCCCTAAGTGTCACAAATGCTTGATTTATGTCTATAAGTGTTCAAAATATGTTTACATATACACAAGGTAAAAATATTGTTCAAAATATGTGTACATATATATATATATATAAGAGGTAAAAATCATATAAATACAATTTTAACAGTAGGCTATACATATAAAAAATATCATAATTGACCATACTCTATTTTTTTTTTCTAATAACACACTTTCTAATATACAAGCTTGATCATTTATATATGTTACTAATTAAAGAGAAGATTTTGCGTAGAACGGACTCACATGAGTCCGGTTTATAATGCACAACATTCATCCCCACCCATTTCCATTGCCATTGCCACTGCCATTACCTAGCCACTTGTTGGTGGCCAACGACCAAACTCCCCTTCCCATCCATGGGCGGACCCATGAAGGAACAAGGGGGGACCATTGTCCCCCTACTTTCGGAAAAAAAAAAACAAAGGAAAAAAATTTTTAGGAAAAAAAAAAAACTGGGAAAATAATTATATAAAATTGAGTGTAATAATAAATAAGAAGTTTGCCTTACCTAAGTTGGTAGTGGGCTAAAAACAATATGTCAAGGGGCCTAATTTCAGGTTTACCTAGATCAGGGTTTGAAACCCCCTTATAACATCATTCCTTTTTTTTTAAACGAAAAATTTGGTATTACCACCTCCATAAAAAAAAGTTTTTATTTTACGACCACATAAAAAAAATTGGCTTTTACTACCAATAACCTCCAACTATAAATTCGTTAGGGGCATACCATGTCCACGTGTCACCATATTATTGGGTTTTGTTTTTTTATTTGTTAATTTATTTATTTTTTTACCCAATAATATGGTGACACGTGGACATGATATGCCCCACTAACGAATTTATGGACAGAATCCGTTAGTTGGCGGTGATTGGTGGTAAAAGTCAACTTTCATTTTTTTATGTGGTGATAAAATAAAACTATTTTTATGGAGGTGGCAAAAGCAATTAAATTGTTATTTTGGAGGTGGTAAAAATAAAAAAATTCCTTTATTTTAACCTAACCACTCGACTACTCACTTATTCCTATTTCCCAACCACGAGGCACAAACCACCACCCACGCGGCCACGAGTCACGGACTGCAGCGAGCATTTTCGGCAAATGTTTACTAAGAAATTAACATCACAAGATAATATGGCATTCGAATCCCCCTTGTAACATCATTTTTTTTTTTTTTTGGGTGTTTTATTTCAACCATACCACTCGACTAATCCCTTATTCCTATTTCCCAACCAAACCCAAATTACTTGTATTGTGTACCCGTTTTTTTTAAAATAGGTTGATGTTAGTTGAATTATCGAAATTGTCCCCCATTGTCAAATATCTAGGTCCGCCACTACTCCCATCCCCCGGCGCCGGTGACCCTCCCCCACCCTATTTCTTCAATTGGATATTTTGAGTAAGCATCTCTAACGTCAACTTTCAAAGGTCTGTTCTGGCTTCAGAAAGTCACGATATTCCAGTTGCCTCATCTCTCCTCCAGATTCAAGATCAAATTCACATCGATAAAAGCTGAATTCAAAGAAATCTACCACTTAGAAAATTAGAATACAATAATTGCAAAGAGTAAAATCATACAGTACAAACACAATCATAATCATCTTAACATTCCCAACAATAGCAGCTACTGTATAAACAATTATGCAATTCAATCCATGATATCAGCTAGTTCCCTCTATAACAAAATGCATCAGTTATGAATAAATTTCAAATTAAAGCAAACAAATTCAGTTTGATGCAAATTCCAGCACCATATGTTTCTATTACTACCAGAATAAGATAAGACCGAAACTACCAAAATCTTCCAGAAACTTCAACAACAGTATATATGCCCTGACCAATATTATTTAATGTGTGACCAATATTATCTAATTTCTAATACTTATTATCTGATACCTGATCAATATTATCTAATTTCTTACACTGATTATCTAATTTATGATACTTATTATTTAATACCTGACCAATATTATTTAATTTCTGCCACTTATTATCTAATTTTGTGATACTTATCATCTAATATCGGACCATTATAATCTAATTTATATCAATAATTTTTTTTTCTGTTTTTATGATTGGACTCACGTGAGTCTGTCCTACATAATACTTTTCCCTAATTAAATATGTAGTACATGTAAATACTTGAGGAAAAAATTGATATATATTATGAAAGTACATAATCTAATTTACTAACTTTTAACTTGATAAATAGATATATATTATTAACTTTTAACGTTCCATCATAATTAACACTCTTTAGCTTTTATTAAAACATTGACTATCTTTTTTGCTATATGTTAAATACATTAGAATGTTAATAAGTAATGTGATGTTCAATTTATCTTAGCTTATATTACTCAATCGTCAAGTTGTTACAATTTTATTTCTAATACATAATTAAAAGTATCGAAAGTCAAAGCTCGTTTTTATAAAATTAACATGCCATTTATTTATTTTTATTTTTTTTTTTTCCGTGTAAAGAGAGCCATAAGGGTAAATAATGTATACAAATTTAATCTCAAGTCTTGAGCACTGTATTACCCTTGTCAACTATTATGGAATGTAGGAATTAATATTTATTTATTTTTTATATTCGTAAGTATATATTCAAATTTGTTAAAAGTATGTAGTTTAAAATTTGAATGCGGATATTATTTTGAAAAATACTATACATTACCAATACATACAAGAGATATATTGGGAATTATTAGAATCAACAAATCAGATGACGACCTCTTTATCCATCAAGTTACAATTTAGGGTTTTGTGGCGGCGGAGAGAAGAAAGAAGGCTAGGGTTTTAAGGCACTCTAGTATTATAAATACTACATTAATACTAAGATATTTGTATATGTCTACCAAAAAGTCACCAACAATCTTCTCCCTCTCAACCTAGCCGTTTTTGTTATTGATATAAACAAATCTCTTTTTACATTATAGATTTATGTTTTGTACCAAATCAAAAAATTTATCATATTCAATTTACTTTCTAGGTACATATGCTACCATTTGCATTTATATGCGCCCTATTTTAAGAAAAGAGCAATCTTTTGGGAAAAAAAATCAAAAGTAAGGTTGAAGCTATCAAGGTTAGCGACATCAAATCAGTAAATTACCTGAATGTAAGTATAATCATGATTTTTTTCTTTATTTTTGATAAATTTTAATGATATCAACTTCAATTACCATTTCTTATAATAAGCAATTGAAATTATTCCTAAAGATTTGATTAATACAGTTAAAAAATGATTGAAATTTGAAGTTTTCAAATAATGTATAATCAGATTTTACACACTTTTTCTATATGTATTTAACATATTTGTTCTGATTCGCCTAGATGAGTACGATTATAATCATTTAAATTGGATTCAATTCCTCCTCACTAAAAACTTAAAATTGAGGTGTATAAAATGGAGGCTTTCCAGAAGAGAATACCATCAATAACTAGTGACAAATCATGAGGATTATATATGTCTACCCCTATCAAAGATTTCCTATTTTTTGACTCCAGATCTGATCCAATCCGATCTGAATTTTCAAATATTTAAAATTTGAAATTGAAAAAAAAAATGTTATCCGACCATGTCCAAATTGAAATTTTTGTATATCTGGTGTTTAAGATTTGATCATCGAATTTTTTAATTGGATCACTGGATTACACTAGTAGAAATACATAAATGTGCACTGAAAAGTTAGCACATGTTAAAAATCGGTGCAAAAAGCGCAAGCTAAAACCAAAAAAAAAAAAAAAAAAAAAAAAAAAAGTTATTAAATCTTGTTATTTTGGATTTTAACATACCTAGAAAGTTAACGTCATTAATTTGATTGCCTTATTGTTTTTGTTATCAGGGATTGTTGATTTTTAAGGTCTTTTGGTGGGGTTGTGTTGATGGCTTGAGTTATTGATGTCGTATCACACGGTCACCGCCTTACTCAACTCCATGGTTTTTTCAGCATCTCCCAAAACGTTGGTTGGACACCTTAGGGTATGTCTTTCTCCTCCCATTTTATTCTTTATTTGAATTTCTGGGTAATTTGTATGACAATCTTTTTAGATGAATTTTATTGAATTTGTGGTTCTCCTTATTACTTGATAATTGATTTATGAATGTATATGCTTAATGCTTGTGTACATGCTTAAATTGTGTACATGCCCTAAGGTCGAATAGTTGCAAGTAAGTATGGATATTTGGTAAATCTTTTTTTTTTTTTTTGGTGAATTTGATATGAATTTGCCTACTGCGATTATATGAAGAAGTGATTTGGCAAAATTTCAATGTTGAATGAAGAACTTTGGGGAATCGATTGAACCAAAATTTCCCCGATTGGAATTTTTTATCCTTGATATAATCTTTTAACTCATCTGTAAGATTTATACATTCTATGTTAAAGTTATCAAACTAGTCTTTACATGATGAGTATGCATGTGGTTTTTTTTTTTT
Organism: Chenopodium quinoa; assembly: GCF_001683475.1. Taxonomy (NCBI): domain Eukaryota; kingdom Viridiplantae; phylum Streptophyta; class Magnoliopsida; order Caryophyllales; family Amaranthaceae; genus Chenopodium; species Chenopodium quinoa. Next base: position 4,679,233 of record NW_018745000.1, read on the forward strand.
TTTTTTTTTTGAGTAAAAGAAACTAGATGTTGTTGGTTTTTTGGCATTTAAGTTCAGTATTGATATCTACTTATCGAGTATTATGTCTTTTGTGCTTATACATAGTTCAATACCATATTCTTCCTCTTGCAATGAGAAATTGGTGGATTTCCATCTTGTGCTACGTTTATACATATGTTTTGTAGATAAATAAAGTTGTCAAATAGTCTTCTTATATCCTCCTTAATATCCATGTTTTACTTAGCATAAACAATTGTTCTCATTGTCCTATACATCAGAAAATGAACTGGCTTATCTCAAATATACATGTGTTTATGAAGGTTTCATCAAGATGTTTGTGAGCCTATCCTTGTAAAGTTGTATTTTTTGCATCCCATGAAATTTTTTCACTGCATTGATTACCAAATGAATCTGAGGATCTTTTTCTTACATTTTATGCGAGTTAGTAGTAGTTAAGAGAAAGACCATAGATTTAATAGTTATTGGTGAAGAAATGTATCCTTCTTTGTTTGCAGTTGCATAAGCTATGCTCTTTTATTCTCCCAATGTAAACATATTTTCGTTTGTCAGTATCACAACTTGAAGCTAAAGAATATCATTTCTTCTCCTTCTTCTTCTTCTTCGTATTTTTACGCTGTTTAGTTTTTTCTTGTTTATGATTAGCCTCTTCAGTTACTAGGTCCAAGTTGGATATGAATGTCTGCATAGTCAAGATTTCAACAAGTCTATTTTTCTCTCTTCATGTTTGCATGCAACAAAGTGTCATCGGTGTAGGCAGGTGGATTCATGTTTTAATTATAGTTCTTCCTTATTCCAAACCTAAAACACAAAACTGTCATTCTACAAAATTATTGCAAAACAGACATATCTCAACTACAAATTTAATTCATCATGAGCATTTTGCTGCTTTTAAGTTATTAGATGTGGCTTATTATATTAAGATGGAGGTAGTATAATGCTTTCTTCCCTTCTAGTAGAAGAACATGCATTGTTGGCTATTAGAATGTAATTCTAGTTCTTTGAATGCCCATTTTATGGTTTAGAAGGATGTAAAAAATGGAAAGTCACACATTAGAAAATTGCTAAGGAATGTCACATCTTCTTCTTCTCCTTCGTTTTTCACGCTCTTTAGTTTTTTCTTGTTTATGATTAGCTTCTTCCTCACTTACTAGGTCTAATTTGGATATGAATGTCTACATAGTCAAGATTTTGAACAAACCTTTTTTTTCTCTCTTCATGTTTTCATGCAATCATGTGTCATCGGTGTAGGCAGACGGATTCATATTTTTACTATAGTTCTTCCTTATTCCAAATCTAAACCACAAAAATTGTCATTCTACAAAATTATTGCAAAACAGACATATCTTAACTGCAAATTTAATTCATCATGAGCAATGACAGGATAAAGTCGTATCCCCTAATCAAAAGTAATTACCTAAGTCTTCTAAGTAAAGTAGATAGGGAAGTAGGGTCGAACTCCACGGGGAAACAAGTCTTTCTATTCCTAATTAACTAATATAATCTAGATTATGAGGTAACCAATGTTTATAATTGAATAATAAACTAAACTACGGAGATTAAGAATAAGGAGAAAATAATATATAAAAGGATCTAAGGCATAGGTTCACCAATAAATAATATTCCAGGGTAGAATATAATAATCATTCATCAAAGCATATATTAATCAGATTATAAAGAGCTTTCGCTACGTATTATAATCACACAATTAATTTACCGGTATTAAATCTCATCTTTCGAATCTCGACCTAAGCATTTATAAATTAACCTGCCTAATGAAACTAGACCTAAACATCAATTCTCATCTGTCGAATCTCGAATCAATATTGTTAAACTCATGCATAAAAGATCAGGCCTAATCTAGTCACAGAGCATTAAATCAATCAATAGGAAATTAATCTAGCATTAATATTTAACAACAATAAATTACCCCTTCATATTATTTATGGATCCCCATAAACCTTAGAAATAGAACTACTCACACATAATAAGAACTAAACAAATCAAAGAAATAAAACAAAACATAATTAATTAGAAGAATAAAATAAACAACTAAGATTAAGAGAAGAGAAATAGTTACCAAACAAATCTGGAATTAAGAATGGATTAAGAACAAAAGTATAAGAGAGAGAGAATCTAAGAAAACAATTAAGAGAGTAAAGAAAGAGTAAAAATAGAGAGAGAGAGAGATCCTAAAATCGTATTACGGAAGAGTATTTATACTCCGTACAAATCCTAAACTAAAACAAACTAAAACGACGCTAATCGTCTCCTAATAATTACACGCGCCCGATCGGGCGAAGGGCCGCCCGATCGGGCCCGCCTTTTTTGCCTTGCTGCTGGTGTGCCGCGCCCAATCGAGCTTACGCTCACCCGATCAGGCGCGCTTCTCCCTTGAAGGTACTTATGCGCGCAGCCGCCCGATCGGGCGTATGCTTGCCCGATCGGGGCCGGTCTTCTTCTTCGAGGCTTGGATTTCGATTAGGCTCAATTCCTCGGCCCAATATGGATTTCCTCATCGGTTCTTGATTAATCTATCCAATAGCCTCGGTATCTCATACCGAGCCCTTAATCACCGGCTCTCACCGATCCTGGGCTTCAAGAGTGGTCGTGTCCTTCTAGCTTCCATAGTTGATCCATGAAAACCCGGGAAAATGCTCCAAAAGTGCAATTTCCTGTAAAACTCAACTAAAACTACGAAAACACTAGAAAACACCAATTAGTAACATAAGTGGCCCTAAAGAGCCAAAAACACTACTAATTATGACCATGGGACGGGGGTAAAACACTATATAAATTGGACATATCAAACTCCCCCAAGACAAACCTTTGCTTGTCCCTAAGCAAAGAGCTCATCAATGAACATATAAAACATGCCTCATCCCAATAAACAAAATCAAGCACAAACGATTCAAGATAAGTTTAATGGACATGCTTCAATGTCAATCAATCTCATACATCTAATTATCCTTCATCCCCAACAATTGTCAAGTAAAGCAAACCACATGAGCATATAGAATTCAAGACTAGTGCTCACACACTCAACTCTCATTTTTGTGGCGAGTAAAAGACGTACTCGATCGCTCTCCAAACAACCCCTTTATTTATGAACAATGCCTCCCATCTCACACTCTCGTGTGTTTAAAACAATGAACGCTCAACCTACTAGTCGACTCAAAATATGTCAAATCATAACTTGCATTGATAAACAACACTTTCACATTCATACAACTCTATGCAAAAAAGGTCGGAAGGTCTTTAAAGCTTGTAATGTAAGGCTAGGGTAAAGGGTAGGATAAATTTGGGAAAATGTGAGAGAAAAGCTATGCATTAAGGGAGCCAAATCCTACTAAACCCATGATAAAAAATAAATGATGATCATACATCTCCAACAACATAACTAACTCCAACAAGAATCCACCAAATACAACTCCAAACAATATAAACAATCCCAACACTTACAATTTCACTCATAAGAATATAATAATATGGAATAGAGTGAATTGAAACAAACTTTGAACCACTTATTCTTTTTCTTTTCTTCTTTTTTTTTTCAAACTTGAACCCCCTTTTTTTTCTTTTGAAATTTTTTTTTCTTTTTTTTTTCTTATTGAACAACCTTCCAATAGAACATTTGAACATATATATGAAACAACTTTTTTTTCTTTGCTCTTCTTTTTTTTTCTTTTTAGCTCATATTGGAAATTTCAAATTTGTAACACAACATATCAATATTTTCCAATCATAAAATCAAAGAGCAATCACTTCTTCTTTTATTCCCACATTGTGCAAATAATGTGCACACCACAACTCCCTCACCTCACCAACTAATAGCTCCCCCAAGCCAAGCTTGGGACTAGTAACCAATGGGGCTCATATAGGCTTGTAATGTGGCTAAATAAACAATAAAAGGGCACAAGCAACAACATGGGTAACAAGAAGGGAACAAATGTATCTACTATTGTTTGAAGGCTTCCTAAGAGAACAAATGCCTTCGTCCTCCTCAATGTGCATAATAATGAGTCATACAAAAATTACTAATAGTTGCAAACCAATACTCAAATTCATTGACATACCATGAACTATCACACATTCCTAACCAAATCAACTAGTCAAGCACTATATTCACAAATAGTTGGCAAAATTGACGCATGTTTAGGAATCCAAACAATTAAACTTCAAATCATGATCAACAAATTCACAAAGCTCATTATCATATACCAAGAATTAAAACAATATTTTCTAAGTATGGGACACAGGGAAGCATGAATTACAATTCATTGGAACGTAGTTTTGAATTTTTTTTTTTTTCAAATTTTTCTGTATTTTTTTCATAAGGAAAAGCAATAAAAACTACACTAGGAAAGCAATAAATAGAGAAGAGAGGAAGTAAGTTACCATATATACAAGAAATCTCCCCCCAAACCAAATCAAGCAATCCCCTCATTGACTTGGGAGGGTAGCTAGGAGAAGCTACTCCTCATCATCATCCATCCTCTCATACCCTCCTCCATAGCTCAAGCCGGCACCACCCTGGCTCGTTCCAGCACCACCATAACCCGAACCACCTGCAAAGTAGTTAGGGTTCACATTCCCCCCCCCCATACCCCCAAAAGGAGCGTCACCCCCATATACATGGACTAAAGAGTAGTCCACATAAGTACCATATGCACCGGGGTAAGAATACCCTCCTTGGGGGTATTGGAACCAGTCGGGAACTAATGCCTTGGGGGGATAGCCCCTCGGCGTGCATAGTCATCGTACATGGGGTAGAGACCCCTCCCGAGGTTCTGCTCTCTGTGTCCTACCCGACTATCCAAGGTGCTTAACCTAGAATCTAGGTTTTGCACCATGCCCTCTACTCTCCCTTGCCCCATCTCTATGCGGTCCAATTGGCTCCTAAAAGCCGAAAAGTCATAAGGGGCATTAGGGTCGACGTTATAGTCGTCCGAGGAAGTGGGTACGCCATAGGTGAAGGGTGGAGGTGATGGGTAGTGTGGTGAATGGTGTTGGGGGAATGGTCTTGGGGAGATTGGTGGGGTTGTGGTGAAGGGTGAGGTGGTTGAACCTCACCTTGACCGTTAATCTCAAATGTATAAGAAGGCTTCCCCTTCTCAAATTTTGTCAAGGCGGGGTTAGGTAAGGTGAAGGCTTGGTCCCTCCTGCCCGATTGTCGGTGGACTATCCACCAAGTGTCACCTCCCACGGGTTGCACCCAGTTTAGGCTCCCTAAATAGGCCAGGTCCATGAGGTTTGACCCCGCTACTTTCCTATTCCCATCCGGGTTCCAACCTAGGTATTTTTTTGGCAATATGGGTCACTAACCCCCCAAAATAAATAGGTGCCCTAGACCTACCCGCTTCGGCCGCATTGGCCGCCCTTTGGAAGTAATTGGCTATCCTATGGGGTATGTTCAATTTTTCAGCATTGGGGATTACATAGGATGCCAATAATTCTAGTTCATCCCTCCTCACATTTGTCGGTTCATGCCTCCCAAAAATAGTGAGGCCGGCAAATCTTTTCCAAAACTTTGGGACGGGATGTTGAATCCACGTCCCTTTGGCGTGTTGGAGGTTAGCCAAACCCTCCCCAGTGAGTCTCTTATAGACCACGGCGGTATGGTCTTGGGAGGGTTCGATTGGTTTATCCGATTTCAAATCAAACAACTTTCCAAATTCTTTAAGAGTTAATCTCACATCGTTGTTCAATAATAGGAATTGTACATGAGTGATTAATGCATTCATTTTAATAACATTAAAACTAGAAATAAATTCTAATGTTAAATAATCATATGTATCATGACACATTTGAAAGAAACCACTCATGCCTATACCTTTAAACAATTTTTCCACATATTTATCTAGACCTAATCTAGCTAGTGTGGGATGATGAACAAAGCGGGTTGAGATTACCTGTCGATCGATGAGGTTTAGCATCCTAGCCCGTTGCTCCTCCGAGGTGATAACAATCTCCTCCCATCCCGGTACTTGAAGCTTCGGGTTGACCGTTGGTTGTTGTGCCCTCGAACTTTCACCCCTTTGTGTCCTAGAACGCTTTGAAGCCATTGTATGTGGAAAATTGGGTATTTGGAGCTTTCTCTCTCTAAGGGTTAGAAGGAAGTATGAGAGAAAGTGGGAGAAAATGGGTGGAAAATGTAGAGGAAGGTGTGAGGATTAAGAATATGTAAAAAATTTGAGGTTTTGATGGGTGAATTTGAGGAGATCTTGGATTGAAGGTGGAGGTGACGGTGTGAAAATGGAGGTTTTAGAGAGAGAAAGTGTGAATGAGAAAGAAGAAGTAAGGAAGAAAAAAGAAAAGAGAAAGGGGGAAGGGGGAAGGATGTTTAAAACATCCGGATAAATAGGCGAGCCTCACCCGATCAAGAAAAGGTGGCTTATGCTGATTTGCAAAGTGCGCGCCCAATCGGGCGCGAACTCGAACCTGGAAATCGCCCTTTGCTCGCCCGATATTTCTTTTTGTGGCACTCGATTTCTCCAAAATTCCGCCCGATCGGGCGAAGTTTCCCTTGATTTCTTCCCTCACTTGGGCGCTCGATCGGGCAAAATTAAGCTCCGATAAAATCAATATTTTGCGCCTGATCGGGACTCCTTGCCCGATCGGGCAAAATTTTCTTATATTCCAAACTAAGGTGCGCGCCCGATCGGGCCCGTACCCAGGCCTGAAGTTTCTCTTTCTTCGCCTTTTTCTCTTGAAACCTCCGTACTTTGTGATCTAAAACCTGTACAAAACACTCATGAAAGGTAAAATTCACTCTCCTCACCTCTCTAAAAGAAATAAAAATAAAAATAAAGAAAAATTTATTCTAGAAAGCAAGAAATATGGGTTGCCTCCCGCAAAGCTCTGGTTTATCTAGGTCCCGCACGACCTTCTTACCAAGTAAAATAACTAGGACCCTTGGCCTAACGCTTGATCGGGCGGTTTCTCACCCGGTCTAGCGGTGGTGTGGCTGCGACGCGACTTCCTGACATGCCATGTGGGACGCCAATTCACCTTATCTAGTGGATCCTCCTCGACTTGGATTGGGAGTTATTCAATGGTCCGCACTGAAGATCCTCCTTTGATTGAGGGTTGCTTCAAATTGTTATTGCAATTAACACTTGCCACTCGATCTGGCGGAACACTTACCGTAGGCTCAAATTGCACAACTTGCTTGATTGATTCCACCTTTTCGTCCTCAAAACCAAGACCAACGGTGTGGAGGGCTCTTTCTATTGCATCAACTTCCTTCTGCCATTTGTCTATCTCATATGAAAGGGATGCAACACAAGATACTGCCTCCAAGGGATCTTTTACAAGAGCTTAGGGCTTGTAAGAATAATTCTCAACCACATTGACACTAAAACATTTCTCCTCAGTCATGGGGATTTTAGGGGTATTATTAAGATTAAAAACAATTTTTCATCCCCTATTGATAGTGTTAACTTGTCACTTCTCACATCTATGATTGCTCCTACAGTGTTTACCTACTCTAAAATCAACAGGTATATAAAATTTACCTACTCTAACAGGGACATCCTCTAAAACACCTAAGGCGTATTTAAAAGAAAGGTCGGCCATTTGTAGAGTAATATTAGTAGATTTTAATTTACCCACATTCAACTTGGAACACACAGATAATGGCATGACACTAACTCTAGCACCCAAATCAGACAATGCATTATCAATCATTAGATTGCCAATATGACAAGGGATAGAAAAACTACCCGGATCTTTTAATTTATGTGGAGATTTATTCTGAAGTACGTCACTACACTCTACAGTGAAAGCTACTGTCTCTACCTCAGTAATAGACCTTTTCCTTGTTAATATTTCTTTCATAAATTTTGCATACGAAGGAATTTGTGTGATTAATTCAGTGAAGGGAACTGTTACCTTCAAATCTTTCACCATCTTCAAGAACTTACCAAACTGCTTATCTAAGTTTGTCTTCAAGTGACGATTGGGGAATGGAAGTTTGATAATTGGCTTTGGAGCATTGTTATTCTTATCTGGAGTAGCCACCTTCTCTGGAGTTATACCCTGCAATGTAGAACTAGATATGTTAGTATTATCCTTTATCCCTGCAGGGCTATAACTACATTGTCAGGTTTAATGGGATCAAGATTAGCATTATTTAATAAAATAGGTTCATCAACTCTGGGCATAGGGGGCCCTTCATAGTTTGAACCACTTCTTAAAATAATTGCATAGGCTTGATCTGTAGGCCTGGTCGGCTGTGCTGGCAGAGCTCCCTGTTGGCGGGCTTGTAGAGTAGCAAAAAGTTGCGCAATTTGATTATCTACAATTTTGTTGTGCGCTAGAATTGAATAAATTGTCGCATCTCTACTCTCCATGTGCTTCTGCATATTAACCAACATTGCTCTAATTTCCACCAAAGAAGGGTTGGAAGATGAGGAGGGTTGTTGTGGTTGGTTTTTCTTACCAACATTGGGATGGTAATATTTCTGCTGTTGTTGTTGTGGCGCATGTGGTTCTTGTGGTGGTGGATTTTGAACATTAGTACTCCGGTAGGAAACGTACGGATGGTTCCGATACCCACGATTGTAGGTGTTGGAGTATGGGTTATTCTGCCTATAAGCTTGAAAGGCATTAACTTGCTCCACAGAACTTTTGCAATCTTGTTCCCAATGACCTATAATACCACAATTTTCACAGAAAGCCTCATTAGAATTATTATTAATTGCAGAAACATTAACTACATTAGCAGTGCTAAGATTATCTAATTTTTGGCAGATAGAGGTCAGTTGAGCTTGTAAAAAGGATACAGAGTCAACACTATGCTTCCCCTTTGTGGGGAATATATTTCAAGCATTAACCCCCTAGCTTGAACCCCACTGTGACCATACACTAAAGTACGGTGGCGTCTAAAGGGAAAGAAGATAGAGCAAAAGAGTTGCCAACAAGTTTTTAGGAACTTGTAAACCGTTCACAGGGTGAAGGTTACACCCCTTAACGATCCAAGAGATCGTCAGCTCCACAAGGTCTTGAACCAAATAAGGGTTTGGGGATGAAGGTACAAATCCAACCTAAAAGAGATTGAACCTGCCCTAATAATAGGCCTCTACTTTATTCTGATCGTATTCATGTACGCTTTTTTACTAACATGCAATCAATAGGTTTACCCTAAACCTGTTTATCTATGTTGGTTGAATATAATGCACAAATAAACTTTTATTGGCGATCACTGGAATTATAATCAAATTAACCCTAAACAAGATTATTAATTATCTTATTAAGCGTGATTACAAGTACCAATTCCCTTTAAACATGCATAAATGGCGTGATCAAGCATCAAGAAACATAATAATAAATAAATAATAATTATAATCATCATAAAATTATAACAATAATCATGTTCATAATCATCAAAACAATAACCATAATAATAATCATCATAATAATAATTATAATAATCATAATAATAGCATAGCAAGATCCTAGGCATGATACTAACAAGATTAATAACAAACCCTAGCATGTCACTAAGCAATAAAAATCAAATCCTTAACCCTAACATGATACTAACAATCATAAATATTAGGAAGAACATAGGAAGCATCGTACTTTTAATCATACTTGATATTAAAATTACCCTAGACATGATACTAGGAATCAAAATAACAATCTAAACATGATTTCTACATCATAAAATCAACAAAAACATTAAAGTACTTACTTTGATTCCTCATACCTCTTTCTAATGACAAAATACACACGATAGTAACTTCAAGGAAAATAATAAATCAAACAATTAAATTAAATAATTGAAAGAGAGATTTGGGACCAAACCCTCAGAAATTAAACCTTTCACGTCTAGGGCAAAGGCAACTTTGAATATGGCTAGGTGTGTCTAGTGCTAATGAATGCGGAATTTTGTATGTAAAAAGCTAGTTTAGAAAAAAAAAAAAGAGAGATGGGGAATGATTATAGAGAATAAGAGAATTGAAAAATGGTTGTAGGTGAATGAAAACGGAGTTTTTACGACGTTATTCATAGAGAAAATCAGCCAAAAAGATAAAATTATTAAAAACAGAGTCCGGCGCACATCAAAACGAACCAGCACCAACGCTGGCTGTTGGCGCCAGGCGCCAAGCGTAGCGCCAGGCGCTACAGCTGGCGTTTGGCGCTGATTTGGAAAATCACTCATTTTCTAAAAATCAGATAAAAATTGCCATACAGGAGGATAAAATCGTATTTTTCCTCAAAAATGCTCTTTGATTTTAATTAAAACTCTGAAAAGTCAACAAAAGTCAATTTATTAATGCTAATTTCATTAGGAATGAAAAGAACCTTCTAGAAGAATCTAGAAGACTAAAACCATTCCTAATTGCATTAGGAATGATAATCATATTAGGCCCTCCCCTAGATCATTGGGCTGCAGTTTAGCAAATTGGCCATAACTTCCTCAATATTCATCGGAATTGGGCTTATAATATATCGTTGGAAAGCTCTTGACAAGCCCCATCCAACTACACTATTATTGGACCCATATCATGGACCAACCAAACTGGATTGGCTGTTTTCTTAAAATAAGTTTTCAAAAAACAGAGAGAAGAGAAAAGAAATTAAAACTATCTGCAACACTAAACTTTCCACACTTTTGCTTCATCCGATTATGATTTTACGCGAAAGGTACTCATCACTGGGTTTGGTTTTGGGGAGACACAAATGGGTGTCTACACCCTTGTTAGCAAATCCTCTAGGATTCCCATATTGGGAATTGTGTATCGCCATATCTTCAATAACCTGACCTGCATCATCAACATTAAGATTCATAAATCTCCAACTAGCTGCAGAATCTAAAATTATTCTAGAAGAATTTCCAATGCCATTGTAGAAGGCTTGGATTAACTGCCATTGTGCTAAATTATGGTGGGGGCATTCTCTTTGTAAGTCCTTGAACCTCTCGCAAGCCTCATATAAAGATTAATCGGCTTCTTGGGCAAAGTTCTGCATCGCACTCCGTAGTACGGTTGTTCTCCCTGCAGGATTGTACTTGTTATAAAAATTCAGAACAAGAGTTTCCCAGTCAGTTATACCAAGTGCAGTTCTATTTAAGCCATTAAACCACAATTTAGCTTTTCCAGTTAAAGAGAAGGGAAAGAGAATCTCCTTGATTTGGTCTTGAGTGGCCCCGGTTTGCCTGATCGTATTACAATATTGACAATAGTCGGCAATGTGAAGATTTGGGTCTTCACCCTTAGCTCTATTGAATTGCTTCCTCTCTATCATCGTTATAAGTTGAGGTTTAATTTCAAATTGTACCCCATCAAGAGCCGGAGTAGGGGTGAGATGTGGAAAATCTATAAGCTTCGGTTAAGAGTAATCACTAAGCTTCTTTGGAGCCGTCATCTCTGATTCTGGATCTGATGATACCTCTGAATTGCTAGAACCAATTGGAGGATCGCTGATGTATCCATTTTGTATAGTAATTTCCCCCCGTCCCTTGGTCATAATTAGTAGTGTTTTTGGCTCTTTCGAGCCACTTTTATTACTAATTTGTATTTTCGTAGTTTTAGTTGTATTTTACAGGAAATTGTATTCTTAGAGCATTTTCCCGGGTTTTATGGATCAACTACGGAAGCTAGAAGGACACGACCGTTTCTGAAGCCCGGGATCGGTGAGAGCCGATGATTAAGGGCTCGGTATGATATCCCGAGGTAGTTGGACCGAGTATTCAAGACCCGAAGAGGAAATCCGGATTGGGCCGACAAATCAAGCCCAATCGAAGTCCGAGCCTCAAAGTGGAGCAAGGGCCCGATCGGGCAAGAGGTTGCACGATCGGGCGCGGCGCGGCGTTGGTGTTGTGCGTGCTTATAGTGCGCCCGATCGTGCGAGCATCTAACACGATCGGGCAATGCTGCGGAGGACGAACGCGAAGAAAAAGGCGGGCCCGATCGGGCGCGTGTTTCTATAGGACCAAATTAGTTAGTTTTAATTTTTGTTTTAGGAAACATTTATATATGAGTTTTGTACGGAATTTTGGTTATCTTCTTTCTTAGACTTTCTCTCTCCACTTAGGATTTTTCTCTCTCTTAACTCTTCTCTCAACTCTTGTTCTTAATAATTTCCATTAATACAGATTAGTTTGGTAACGATTTCTCTTCTCTTAATCTTAGTTATTTATTTTACTCCTTCGATCATGATTTGTTTTATTGCTTTGATTAGTTTAGTTTTTACTATGTTTGAGTAGTATTCTTTCTAGGGTTATGGGGATCCATAAATAATATGAAGGGGTAATTATTGTTGTTGATTGTCAATGCTAGATTAATTTCCTATTGATTGATTTAATGCTCTGTGACTAGATTTGCGCAGATCTTTTGTGCATGAGTTTAACAATATTGATTCGAGATTCGACAGATGAGAATTGATGTTTAGGTCTAGTTTCAATAGGCAGGTTAATTTATAAATGGTTAGGTCGAGATTCGAAAGATGAGATTTAATACCAGTAAATTAATTGTGTGATTATAATACGTAGCGAAAGCCCTTTATAATCTGATTAATATATGCATTGATGAATGATTATTGTATTCTACCCTGGAATATTATTTATTGGTGAACCTATGCCCTAGATCCTTTTATATATTATTCTCTCCTTATTCTTAATCTTCGTAGTTTAGTTTTACATTCAAATTCACATATTGGTTACCTAATAATCTAGATTATAATAGTTAATTAGGAATAGAAAGACTTGTTTCCCTGTGGAGATCAACCCTACTTCCCTATCTACATTAGTTAGAGGACTTGGGAATTACTTTTGATTAGGGGATACGACTTTACCCTGTCAAAATTTGGCGCCGTTGCCGGGTAAACGGTTTTATTTTTATTTTTGATTGTTTTTGTAGTCTAGATTATTTTCTTTTTGTCTCAGGGAGGAAAATCTCATATTTTCTTCTAGTTTTTGTTTATGCCTAGGTGTTCCAGATCAGGGTACATCCCATTCGATCCTGAGATCGAACGCTCCTTTCATAGACAGAAAAATTTCTACAAGCAAATCCTGGCGGATTCTGGTGATAATAACAATAATCACTGCGATCCTCCGACTGGTTCTAGTGATTCAGAGGTATAATCTGATCCAGAATCAGAGATAACGGCTCCAAAAAAGCTTAGTGATTACTCACAACCCAAGCTTACAAATTTTCCACATCTCACCCCTACTCCAGCTCTTGATGGGGTTCAATTTGAAAGTAAACCTCGATTTATAACGATGATAGAGAGGAAGCAATTTAGTGGAGCCAAGGGTGAAGACCCGAATCTTCACATTGCCGACTATTGTCAATATTGTAACACCATCAGGCAAGCCGGGGTCACTCAACACCAAATTAGGGAGATTCTCTTTCCCTTCTATTTAACTAGAAAAACTAAATTATGGTTTAATGGCTTGAATAGAACTACACTTGGTATAACTGACTAGGAAACTCTTGTTTTGAATTTCTATAACAAGTATTATCCTGCAGAGAGAACAGTCATTCTACGGAGTGCGATCCAGAACTTTGCCCAAGAAGCCGATGAATCTTTATATGAGGCTTCGGAGAGGTTCAAGGATTTACAAAGAGACTGCCCTCTCCATAATTTAGCGCAATGGCAGTTAATCCAAACCTTTTATAATGGCCTTAGAAATTCTTCTCGAATAATTTTAGATTCTGCAGCTAGGGGGAGATTTATGAATATTGATGTTGAAGATGCAGGTCAGGTTATTGAAGACATGGCGATACACAATTCCCAATATAGGAACCCTAGAGGATTTTCTAACAAAGGGAAGCATAGTGTTGACTCTGTATCCTTTTTGCAAGCTCAACTGACCTCAATTTGCCAAAAATTAGATAATCTGAGCACTGCCAATGTAGCTAATGCTTCTGCAATTAATAATAATTCTAATGAGGCTTTCTGTGAAAATTGTGGTATTATAGGTCATTGGGAGCAAGATTGCAGGAGTTCCGTGGAGCAAGTTAATGCCTTTCAAGCTTATAGGCAGAATAACCCATACTCCAACACCTACAATCCTGGGTATCGGAATCATCCGTACTTTTCCTACCGGAGCACTAATGTTCAAAATCCACCACCTCAAGAACCATAGGCGCCCCAGCAACAGCAACAGAAATATTATCATCCCAATGCTAGCCAGAAGAACCAACCACAACAACCCTCCTCATCTTCTGACCCTTCTCTAGTGGAAATTAGAGCAATGTTGCTTAATATGCAAAAGCACATGGAGAGTAAAGATGCGACAATTGATCAAATTCTAGCACACAATAAAATTATAGACAATCAAATTGCGCAACTTTCCGCTACTCTACAAGCCCGCCAACAGGGAGCTCTGCCGGCACAGCCGACCCGGCCTACGGATCAAGCATTTGCGATTACTCTAAGGAGTGGTTCAAACTATGAAGGGCCCCCTATGCCCAGAGTTGATGAACCTGTTTTATTAAATAATGCTAATCTTGATTCCGTTAAACCAAACAATGTAGTGGACAGCCCTGCAGGGCTAAAGGATAATAATAACATATCTAATTCTACATTGCAGGGTACGACTCCAGAGAAGGTGGCTACTCCAGATAAGGGCAATAATGCCCCAAAGCCAATTATCAAACTCCCATTCCCCAATCGTCAATTGAAGATAAACTTGGATAAGAAGTTTGGTAAGTTCCTGGAGGTGGTAAAAGATTTGAAGGTAACAGTTCCCTTCACTGAATTAATCACACAAATCCCCTCGTATGCAAAATTTATGAAAGAAATATTGACGAGGAAAAGGTCTATTAGTGAGGTGGAGATAGTAGCTTTCACTGCAGAGTGTAGTGTCGTACTTCAAAATAAATCTCCACCTAAATTAAAAGATCCGGGTAGTTTTTCTGTCCCTTGTCATATTGGCAATCTCTTGATTGATAATGCATTATGTGATTTAGGTGCTAGTGTTAGCGGCATGCCATTATATGTGTGTTCTAAGTTAAATATGGGTAAATTAAAAGATACCAATATAACTCTACAAATGGCCGACCGTTCTTTCAAATACCCGTTAGGTGTGTTAGAGGATGTCCCCGTTAGAGTAGGTAAATTTTATATACCTGTAGATTTTTTTGTTCTTGATATGGCTGAGGATATGCAAACCCCAATTATTTTGGGTAGACCATTCCTTAACACTGCAGGAGCAGTCATAGATGTAAGAAGTGGTAAGTTAACATTATCAGTAGGGGATGATAAAGTTGTTTTTAATCTGAATAATGCCCCTAAAAGCTCCATGACTGAGGAGAAATGTTTCAGTGTTAATGTGGTTGAAAATTACTCTAACAATCCCCAAGCTCTTGAAAAAGATCCCTTGGAGGCAGTATCTTGTGTTGCATCCCTTTCAGATGAGATAGACAAATGGCAGAAGGAATTCGATGCAATAGAAAGAGCACTTTACATCATTGGTCTTGGTTTCGAAGATGAAAAGGTGGAACCGATCAAGCAAGTTGTGCAATTCAAGCCTACGGTAGGTATCCCGCCAGATCGAGTTGCTAGTATTGAATACAATGACAATTTGAAGTAATCCTCGATCAAAGAAGGATCTTTGGTGCGTACCATTAAAGATCCCCCAGTCCAAGTTAAGGAGGATCCACCAAATAAGGTGGTCTGACGTCCCACAGGGTATGTCAGGAAGCCGTATCGCAGCCTAAACACCGCTAGATTGGGTGAGAAACCACCCGATCAAGCGTTAGGCCAAGGGTCCTAGTTATTGTACTTGGTAAGAAGGTCGTGCGGGACCTTGATAAACCAGCGCTTTGCGGGAGGCAACCCGTATTTCTTACTTTCTAGACTAGTTTTACTTTTTCTTTATTTTTATTTTTATTTTGGAGAGGCGAGGAGAGTGAAATTTTACCATTTATAAGTGTTTTTGTATAGGCATAGGTTTGAGAGGTCAAGAGACTTAGAAAAATTTGAAGACAAAAAGAAATCGAAGAAGAGCTAAGGACATCTAACTGGGCACGGGCCCGATCGGCCAGAACTCGCCCGATCGGGCGCGTAAGCAAGGATAATTTTCAGCTTTTAATTTCGCCCGATCGGGCGTGGCTGCCCGATTGGGCGCGCATGTAGTGCTATAAATTGGAGCTTATCTCGCCCGATCGGGCGCGCAAGTGCAGTTGGAAACTCGAGCAAATTTCGCCAGATCGGGCGAGGTTGCCCGATCGAGCGCAAATCGAGTGAAGGAAAAGAAATGTCGGGCGAAGCTCGCCCGACCGGGCGAGTAAAAGGGCGAAATTTTTGTTCGTGTTCGCGCCAGATCAGGCGGAGCTCGCCCGATCGGGCGCGCAACTAAGGTTCTTGGTTTCAACATTATCCGCCCGATCAGGCGAGTCTTGCCCGATCGGGCGCGCCTTTTTGGCCGTCCTCTATATCCATTCCCCTTCCTTCTTTTCTCACTTTCTTCTTCTTTCATCTTCTTCACCATTAATTTCTCTCTCTAAAACCTCCATTTTCATGCCTTCAACTACACTTTCAATCCAAGATCTCCTCAAATCCATCCATCAAAACCTCAAAATTCTTACATATTCTTAATCCTCACATCTTCCTCTACATTTCCCACCTATTTTCTCCCACTTTCTCTCATACTTCCTTCAAACCCTTAGAGAGAGAAAGCTCCAAACATCAAATTTTTCCACATATAATGGCCTCAAAACGTTCAAGGACACAAAGGGGTGAGAGTTCGAGGGCACCACAGCCAACGGTCAACCCGAACCTTCAAATTCCGGGATGGGAGGAGGTTGTCATCACCTCGGAAGAGCAACGGGCTAGGATGATGAACCTCATCGATCGCCAGGTAATCTCTACCTGTTTTATTCATCATCCCACACTAGCTAGGTTAGGTTTAGATAAATATGTGGAAAAATTGTTCAAATGTATAGGCATGAGTGGTTTCTTTCAAATGTGTCATGATACGTATGACTATTTAACATTAGAATTTATTTCAAGTTTTAATGTTATTAAAATAAATGCACTAATTACTCATGTACAATTCCGATTATTAAACAACGATGTGAGACTAACTCTTAAAGAATTCAGAAAGTTGTTTGATTTGAAATCGGATGATAAACCGATTGAACCCTCTCAAGACCACACCGTCATGGTCTATACGAGGCTAACTGGGGAGGATTTAGTTAATCTCCAACATGCCAAAGGGACATGGATTCAACATCCCGTCCCAAAATTTTGGCAAAGATTCGCCGGCCTCACTATTTTTGGGAGGCATGAACCGGCGAATGTTAGGAGAGTTGAATTGGAACTTTTGGCATCCTATGTAATTCCTACTACCGAAAAATTGAATATACCTCATAGGTAGGGATGGCAATAGATATGAACCGCCCGGATCCGTGGATCCAGATCAGTTTTTCACGGATCTGGGTCTTCAAATTTTGAACCCGACGGATCCGGGTCGGATCCGGGTCCTACTGACAAAAACGGATCTGAATTTGGGTCTGGACCCTAGAACCGGATCCAGATCCGTGGACCTGTTTTTTTTTATTTTTCCTATTTAAAAAAACTAAAATTGTTTGTTTCTTTATTAAAAATGTTGATAATGTTAGTAATGATAAAGATTAACCCTTTCAATAGATGAACTTTGGATGCTCATATTATATACATCATCGTTGTTTTTTCACTAGTTCATATGTAACATCGTATTTTTTTTTTTATAATTTTAATTCAGAATATGAGTGTATAAGTTGGTTAATTTAGGGTTGAACTTAATAACCAACTACGTAAGTTTGAAATAAATTTTTTGACCCGAACATCACATATATTGCAAAAAATTAGGCAAAATATATTGGACCCAGATCCAGACCTGGATCCGTTGGACTTGGATCCGGACCTGGATCCGTTGGACCCAACGGATCCGGGTCGGATCTGGATCCTATATACAAAAACGAATCTGGATCCGGGTCCATCCGGACCCAGTCCAGATCCGACCCGTTGTCATCCCTACTCATAAGATAGCCAATCATTTCCAAAGGGCGGCCAATGGGGCCAAGGCTAGTAGGTCTAGGGCACCTATTTATTTTGGGGGGTTAGTGACCCACATTGCTAAAAAACACCTAGGTTGGAACCCGGATGGGCATAGGAAAGTTGTAGGATCAAACCTCATGGACCTAGCCTATTTAGGGAGTTTGAACTGGGTGCAAACCCGTGGGAGGTGACACTTGGTGGATAGTCCACCGACAATCGGGTAGGAGGGACCAAGCCTTCACCTTACCCAACCCCTCCTTGACCAAATAAGAGAAGGGGAAGCTTGTTTATACTTTCGAGATTAACGGTCAAGGTGAGGGTCAACCACCTCACCCTTCACCACAACCCCACCAATCTCCCTAGACCATTCCCCCACTCACCATTCACCACATTACCCACCACCTCCACCCTTCACCTATGGTATACCCACTTCCTCGGTCGACTATAACGTCGACCCCAATGCCCCCTATGACTTTTCGGCTTTTAGGAGCCAATTAGACCGTATCGAGATGGGGCAAGGGAGAGTTGAGGGTATGATGCAAAACCTAGATTCTAGGTTAAGCACCTTGGATGGGCGGGTAGAACACATAGAGAGGAACCTCGGGAGGGGTCTATACCCCATGTATGATGATTATGCTCGTCGGGGGGCTATTCCCCCGATTCACTTGCTCCCGATTGGTTCCAATACCTCCAAGGAGGGTATTCTCACCCCGGTGCGTATGGTACTTATGTGGACTACTCTCCAGTCCATGGTTATGGGGGTGATGCTCCCTTTGGGGGTATGGGGGGAATGTGGACCCTAACTACTTTGAAGGTGGTTCGGGTTATGGTGGTGTTGGACCGAGCCAGGGTGGTGCCGGCTCGAGTCATGGAGGAGGATATGAGAGGATGGATGACGATGAGGAGTAGCTCCTCCTAGCTATCCCTCCCAAGTCAATGAGGACATTGCTTGATTTGGCTTGGTGGGAGATTCCTAGTATATATGGTAACCTTCTTTCTGTTTTCTCTATTTATTGTTTTCCTAGGTTAGTTTTATTGCTTTCTTATATATATAAAAAATACAAAAAAAAATTGAAAAAAAAAAATCCAAAAATACGTTCTAATGAATTGTAAATTATGCTTCTCTATGCCCCTTACTTGAGAAATTTTTTTTGTTTCTTGGTATTTGATGGTAGGCATTGTGGATTAGTTGATCATTATTTGATGTTTGATTGCCTTGAAACCTTAACATGCTTCAATTTTGTCCAACTACTTGTGAATATAGTGCTTGACTAGTTGATTTGGTAAGGAATGTGTGATAGTTCCATATTTCCTGGTATGTCAATGAGTTTGAGTATTGGTTTGCAACTATTAGTAACATTTATATGATTCATTATTATGCACATTGTGGAGGACGAAGACATTTGTTCTTTTAGGTAGCCTCCAGACATTGTAGATACATTTGTTCCCTTCTTGCTACCCATGTTGTTGCCTTGACTTTTTTTTTTTTATTAGCTACATTACAAGCCTATTTTGCCCCATTGGTTACTAGTCCCAAGCTTGGCTTGGGGGAGCTATTAGTGAGTGAGGTGAGGGAGTTTGTAGTGTGCTTATTATTTGCACAATTTGGGTGGGCTTTTGAGAAGTTATTTTGTTTTTTATCATGTTTATTTTTGATGAGTTTGAGAGTTATATTTTCTTGAAAAAATAAAGCATGATGTTATAAAAAAAAAGGGAAGTTCAAAAAAAATGTGAAAAAATAAGTGATCTTCGAAAGAAAAAAATGTATAAATGTTCTAGTTGGAGGTTGCTCAAAAGAAAAATAATTTTGAGCCTCAATGAAAAATTCGAGTTTGGAAAATAAAGTTTGTTTTAATTCACTCTATTTCATATTATCATATTTTGTGAGTGAAATTGTAAGTGATGGGATTATTTATTATGATTGGAGTATATTTGGTTGATGTTAGAGTTGGTTATGTAGGAGATGTTGATCATTATTTATTTTGATCATGGGTTTCGACAGGATTTGGCTCCCTTAATGCATAGCTTTTCTCTCACATACTCCCAAATTTATCCTACCCTTTACCCTAGCCTTACATTACAAGCTTTAAAGACATTCCGACCTTTGTGCATAGAATTGTATGAATGTGAAAGTGTTGTTTATCAATGCAAGTTATGATTTGACATATTTTGAGTCGACTAGTAGGTTGAGCGTTCATTGTTTTAAACACACGAGAGTGTGAGTTAGGAGGGCATTGTTCACATAAAGGAGTTGGATGGAGAGCGATCGAGTACATCTTTTGCTCGCCAAAAAAATGAGAGTTGAGTGCGTGAGCACTAGTCTTGAATTCTATATGCTCTTGTGGTTTGCTCCACTTGACAATTGTTAGGGAAGATTGGTAATTAGATGGATTTGATTGGTTGATTTTGAAGCATGTTTATTTGATCTACCTTGAATTGTTTGTGCTTGATTTTTACTTTTGGGGTGAAGCATATTTATTGATTCATTGATGAGATCTTTGCTTAGGGACAAGCAAAGGTTTGGCTTGGGGGAGTTTGATGTATCCATTTTATAGTAATTTACCCCCGTCCCTTGGTCATAATTAGTAGTGTTTTTGGCTCTTTCGAGCCACTTTTATTACTAATTTGTGTTTTATAGTGTTTTCGTAGTTTTAGTTGTATTTTACAGGAAATTGTATTCTTAGAGCATTTTCCGGGTTTTATGGATAAACTACGGAAGCTAGAAGGACAGGACCGTTTCTGAAGCCCAGGATCAGTGAGAGCCGATGATTAAGGGCTCGGTATGAGATCCCGAGGTAATTGGACCAAGTATTCAAGACCCGAAGAGGAAATCCGGATTGGACCGAGAAATAAGGCCCAATCGAAGTCCGAGCCTCAAAGTGGAGCAAGAGCCCGTTCGGGCAAGAGGTTGCACGATCGGGCGCGGCGCGGCGTTGGTGCTATGCGTGCTTATAGCGCGCCCGATCGGGCGAGCGTCTAGCACGATCGGGCGATGCTGCGGAAGAGGAACGCGAAGAAAAAGGCAGGCCTGATCGGGCGGCCCTTTGCCTGATCAGGCGCGTATTTCTATAGGACCAAATTAGTTATTTTAATTTTTGTTTTAGGAAACGTTTATATATGAGTTTTGTACGGAATTTTGGTTATATTCTTTCTTAGACTTTCTCTCTCCACTTAGGATTTTTCTCTCTCTTAACTCTTCTCTCAACTCTTGTTCTTAATAATTTCCATTAATACAAATTAGTTTGGTAACGATTTCTCTTCTCTTAATCTTAGTTATTTATTTTACTCCTTCCATCATGACTTGATTTATTGCTTTGATTAGTTTAGTTTTTACTATGTTTGAGTAGTTTTCTTTCTAGGGTTATGGGGATCCATAAATAATATGAAGGGGTAATTATTGTTGTTGATTGTCAATGCTAGATTAATTTCCTATTGATTGATTTAATGCTCTGTGACTAGATTTGCGCAAATCTTTTATGCATGAGTTTAATAATATTGATTCGAGCTTCGACAGATGAGAATTGATGTTTAAGTCTAGTTTCAATAGGCAGGTTAATTTATAAATGGTTAGGTCGAGATTCGAAAGATGAGATTTAATACCAGTAAATTAATTGTGTGATTATAATACGTAGCGAAAGCCATTTATAATCTGATTAATATATGCATTGATGAATAATTATTGTATTCTACCCTGGAATATTATTTATTGGTGAACCTATGCCCTATATCCTTTTATATATTATTCTCTCCTTATTCTTAATCTTCGTAGTTTAGTTTTACATTCAAATTCACATATTGGTTACCTAATAATCTAGATTATAATAGTTAATTAGGAATAGAAAAACTTGTTTCCCTGTGGAGATCGACCATACTTCCCTATCTACATTAGTTAGAGGACTTAGAAATTACTTTTGATTGGGGGATACGACTTTACCCTGTCAATCGCGGTGATTATTATTATCACCAGAATCCACCAGGATTGGCTTGTAGAGATTTTTCTGTCTATGGAAGGAACGTTCGATCTCAGGATCAAATGGGATGTACCCTGATATGGAACACATGGGCATAAACAAAAAACTAAAAGAAAATATGAGATTTGCCTCAAAGAACTAACGTTCTTTAAGACAAAGAGAAATAACCTAGACTACAAAAATAATCAGAAATAAAAATAAAACCGTTTCCCCGACAACGGCGCCAAATTTTTGACAAGGTAAAGTCGTATCCCCTAATCAAAAGTAATTACCTAAGTCCTCTAACTAAAGTAGATAGGGAAGTAGGGTCGAACTCCACGGGGAAACAAGTCTTTCTATTCCTAATTAACTAATATAATCTAGATTATGAGGTAACCAATGTTTATAATTGAATAATAAACTAAACTACGGAGATTCAGAATAAGGAGAAAATAATATATAAAAGGATCTAGGGCATAGGTTCACCAATAAATAATATTCCAGGGTAGAATATAATAATCATTCATCAAAGCATATATTAATCAGATTATAAAGGTCTTTCGCTACGTATTATAATCACATAATTAATTTACAGGTATTAAATCTCATCTTTCGAATCTCGACCTAACCAATTATAAATTAACCTGCCTATTGAAACTAGACCTAAACATCAACTCTCATCTGTCGAATCTCGAATCAATATTGTTAAACTCATGCATAAAAGATCAGGCCTAATCTAGTCACAGAGCATTAAATCAATCAATAGGAAATTAATCTAGCATTGATAATTAACAACAATAAATTACCCCTTCATATTATTTATGGATCCCCATAAACCCTAGAAATAGAACTACTCAAATATAATAAGAACTAAACAAATCAAAGCAATAAAACAAGACATAATTAAAGGAATAAAATAAACAACTAAGATTAAGAGAAGAGAAATAGTTACCAAACAAATCTGGAATTAAGAATGGAGTAAGAACAAAAGTATAAGAGAGAGAGAATCTAAGAAAACAATTAAGAGAGTAAAGAAAGAGTAAAAAGAGAGAGAGAGAGATCCTAAAATCGTATTACGGAAGAGTATTTATACTCCGTACAAATCCTAAACTAAAACAAAATAAACAATGCTAATCGACTCCTAATAATTACACGCGCCCGATCGGGCGAAGGGCCGCCTTATCGGGCCCGCCTTTTTTGCCTTGCCCGCAGCTGGTGTGCCGCGCCCGATCGAGCTTACGCTCACCCGATCGGGCGCGCTTCTCCCTTGAAGGTACTTATGCGCGCAGCCGCCCGATCGGGCCCGGTCTTCTTCTTCGAGGCTTGGATTTCGATTGGGCTCAATTCCTCGGCCCAATCTGGATTTCCTCATCGGGTCTTGATTAATCAATCCAATAGCCTCGGTATCTCATACCGAGCCCTTAATCACCGGCTCTCACCAATCCTAGGCTTCAAGAGTGGTCATGTCCTTCTAGCTTCCGTAGTTGATCCATGAAAACCCGGGAAAATGCTCTAAAAGTGCAATTTCCTGTAAAACTCAACTAATACTACGAAAACACTAGAAAACACCAATTAGTAACTGCTAGGGTAATTTTACCCCGCCACGTGGTCCAATCAGAGGATGACATGTGTCAGCCCCAGGATGGCCCAAGTTAGACAAATCCCTGCTTGACACGTGTCACTCCAGATATTAGGGGGAAAATGGCGACTCTCAGGCCCAAATCCCAAGAAAGCCGCAATGCGGCGCAGCCCACCAATGATTAGGGATCAGTGACCTAATCAGGGGCACAAATCCCGAGGACCCTATAAATAGGGAGATTTCCCTCTTTTGGAGGGCACGTTTTACCATTTATTACACACTATCCCTGTGATAGAGACATCTGAGCTTGGAATCCGAGCAGATACCCACCTAAATTTCCGTACGTTTTTCTCTCCCTTCAAGTTACTAACTTGTTCGTCGGAGGTGGAGCACCACCCAACCGGTGTCTGCGTTTGCTTTACAGGTACAGCTCACGCCGGATCAGTCTTCGTGTTGTAACTCTCCCGAGGGACAAAAATACCCAAAACATTTGGCGTCATCTATGGGGAGAGTACCTCGAAGATGGTTCAAGAGTCTGTACCACCCCCTAACCGTCTGGGCGATGACTTAGAAGTCTGTACAGACCAGGAGGATAAAGATCCTCAGGTCGAAACCTTTACAGCCGATGATGGCTCTCTCAGAACCAAACGCATCCGGCTAGAGACACTTTGGAGTGGGGTGCCTACCAGGCGGGTGCAAGTCGTCCCCCTGGGCAGCTGGAAGGGGAAACCCATACGGCAGCTGGATCAGCACCTGTCACCCGAGACGAACTCATGAGACTCATGACAAGTTTCAAGGGTGAAATTAAATAGCTGATCACCAAGAACCGGGCTGGCCCAAGTAAAGGTCAGACGGCCAAGAAGACTCCCCTGGAAAAGGGGAAGTCAGTCAGAGATCGGCAGCCCACTCCTCATCTAAAGGAGAAAGCAGCCGGGACCATTGACTGGTCCAAAATTCTTCTTCCTAAAAGGAATACTAACGATACCCGCCGGACTCAACAGCCGGGGGGAAGTAAAAAATCAACTTCTGATGCCCGGGAAATAATCAACCGGAAGAGAAATCAACAGCTGTCTGAGTCGACTTCAACGTCGAACTTTCCTGAGAGCTTCAACAACACTTCTGCAGGGAATGCTCTTTCCCTGCATGAGAGCCAGACAGGCGGTAATACCGTCCATTCTGGCCCTCAGATGATTGGAACTGTACCGTATGTACCTACTCAGGTTTACGGTCAGTATCCCCCTCACTTCATGCAGCCGGCTTTCTTCGGAGGTCAGACGGCATATCAAAATGTCCATCCACTGGACTGGCAGCTCCGTCTGTTGCGCCTGGGTGAACGACCTTCTGCATTCACCCGGGAGATAACCGAGGCGGCACAACCGACCACGGTTAAGAATGTATTGGTGGGTACCTATGATGGTACCACCAACCCGGAAGATCACTTTATGGCATACACCAACCTCATGTACTTACAAGGGTTAGATGATGCCACTTGGTGTCGATGCTTCCCGGCTACATTGAAGGGCATTGCCCAACAATGGTTTGGCAACCTGCGAGCCGGGTCCATTGACAGTTTCAGGGATCTCGCCTTCCTGTTTGCTTCCAACTTCTCAATGAACATCCCTGCTAAGAAACCAAGTCTTGACTTGAGCACCGTTAAGTAGGGAGAGAGAGAAGGGTTGCGCTCTATCCGGCGGTTCAATCTAATCAGAATTCAGATTCAAGGACTGTCTGATAAGGTAGCTTTTACAGAATTTTTTAAAGGTCTGAGAGACGGGTCGACCTTTAAGTTCGACCTGGTCAAAAAAAGGGGCTTTCACCTTACAGGCAGCCTTGAGGGAGGCGGAAAGCTACATTCAAGCTACCGACCTCTACTCGCCTAGTAACCAGTCGGACTCCAAGAAGTCCGACAAGCATAAAGACAGCCGGCCTGCTCAGCCGGCCAAAAATAAAGAAGAGAGCAAGAAAAGAAAAGAAATCTTGGCGGTTAATGACTCTGACCAGCCGTCCCAGAAGAAAAAGAAAGAGTTTAAACCGTACGTTCCTAAGTACGAGTTTAACAAAGACTACAACTCCATCCTCATGGAAATTAAGGACTGGTTGTCCCTAGAGAAGCCGAATCCAATGAAAATTTTCATTTAATCAAGGAACAAGAACAAATTCTGCCAATACCATGAGGAAGTTGGCCACGACACCAACGACTACTTCAGCCTTCAACGGGCGTTGGACCGTCTGGCTGACAAGGGGATGTTAAAGTCCTACATTTCTAAGTTCCCAGCCGAGGCAAAGAAGAAGAATAAGGGCCAGTCCTCCAAGACTACCGACAAGGAGCCAGTCTACACAATAGCAGGCGGGTTCTCATGTGGTGGTCGTACCATCCGGGGCACCAAAAGCCATCTTCGAAAGATGGACAAAGATTATGATGAGTAGGCGTCTTCAAGCTCCTCCTTCCCAGACGTCTTGATCACTGAGAAGGACAGGGGCAGCGTCCGCCGTTCGCATGATGACCCGGTCGTCATTGAATGTAAGGTTGCCAACCAGCTAGTTGGACGGATCCTTATTGACACCGGCAACTCATCAGACATCATCAGCCTCCGGTGCCTGCAAAAGCTGAAATACAATGTCAGCAGCATGCATCCGGTCACCCACCCGTTGGTTGGCTTTGGGGGTGGGATGGTCTACCCAGCCGGAAGAATTGACTTACCCATCCGGCTGGGGGAGAAAGGCCAAGGACGACATATTATCGTCAGATTCTTGGTCGTTGAGGAGTTGACCGCCTACAACATTATCCTTGGCCGGCCAACTCTCAACGAAGCCAAGGCAGTAATCATCCCGTCTCTCATGCTCATCAAGTATGAGAGGGATGACGACTCTGTTGGTTCCCTAAATGGGGATCATAAGACGGCCCGAGAGTGCTACCTTTCAGCCGTCAAATATACTGTGGCCCGAGGCGGTCATGAACCAATAGACCTTGACAACGTTAAGGATGCCGACCCAGCACCTGCCCCACCAGTAGTCGGGAAGAAAAGAAAGGCACCTCTACTGGTGGAGGTGAAGAAAGAGAAAAAATAGCAATCACTGACCGGTGAACGGTCAGACAAGCTTCGTCCCCAACCGCCTGGTGAAAACATTAATCTCGTTCTGGATGACAGCCGTCCATAACGTACTGTAAAGGTTGGGACGGTTGATCATGCTACCTTGGGTGCAAGCTTGCACCTTCTGCTGAAGGAATTCAAAGACATTTTTGCCTTTGAAGTGGAAGAGATGCCAGGCGTCAGCCCGGATCTCGCTGTCCACAAACGTGTCGTGGACCCCAAAAAGAAGCCCATCCGGCAAAAGAAAAGAAACCACGGCAAGGTAGAAGTCAGGCGGCAGCTGCCGAAGTCAAAAAGTTGCTAGACGCCAGGTTCATTTGGCCTTATAATTTTCTCGACTAGGTGGCCAATGTGGTCCTTGTTAAGAAACCGAATGGGTCCTGGCACATGTGTGTTGATTACACGGACCTCAAAAAGGTGTGTCCAAAGGATAGTTACCCGCTTCCAAAGATCGACAGCCTGGTTGACTCTACAGTCGGTCATGCCTTGATGAGCTTTATGGATGCCTACTCTGGCTTCCATCAGATACCCCTCTGGAAGAAAGATCAAGAGAAGACGGCCTTCGTCACTGATTTGGGGTTATACTGTGATGTCGTTTGGCTTGAAAAATGCGCCTGCCACTTTCCAACGGATGATTAATACGGTTAATCAAATTAGGAGGAATGTGGAGGCGTACATTGATGACATGATAGTCAAATCCAAGCAACAGGCGGATCACCTTACTGATCTCCAAGAAACATTCACCACCCTCAGGCGGCATAAGGTCATTTTAAACCCAAAGAAATGCGTCTTTGGTGTTGAGTCTGGGAAGTTTCTCGGAATCCTGATTGATCAAAGGGGGATAGAGGCTAACCCCGAAAAGATACAGGCGGTGATTGACATATAGTCACCCCTTTCTGTCAAGGAAGTTCAGAGACTCACCGGTTGCCTGGCCGCCTTGGGGAGGTTCCTCAGCCGGTCAGGCGACAAATGCCTTTACTTCTTCCAAGCAATCAGGAAGAAGACCAGGTTTGAATGGGGGGACGATGCTGAGACGGCATTCCAGAAGTTAAGAGAACATTTGATTCTCTACCTAGGCTGGTCAGCCCTTTGCCTAGGGAGACGTTGTACATGTATTAAGCCGTCTCAAATCATTCTCTCAGTGCCGTTCTCCTTGCTAAGCGAGACAGCGTGCAGCTTCTGGTTTACTTCATTAGCCATGTTCTCAAAAATGCTGAACTCCGGTACCCCATGGTTGAAAATTTTGGCCTTGCTTTGTATATGGCATTCAAGAAACTGAAGCCTTACTTTTTGGCACATCCAGTGGTGATTTACACCGACCAGCCACTCAAGCGGCTAATGTCTACCTTGGAGTCATCCGGGAGAATGTTGAAATGGGCTATTGAAATGCAAAGTCTTGAAATCACTTACGAACCAAGAAAGGCAGTGAAAGGTAAGGCGTTTGCCGACTTTATTGTTAAAGTGACTCGTCCGGTGGCTCCGAATAATCTTGATCAAGTTTGGAAAGTGTACGTAGACGGGAGCTCTATAAAGAACGGCTGTGGTACAAGTGTAATCTACGAGTCTCCTGAAGGGAACAGATTTGAGTATGCACTACGCTTCAAGTTTCAGGCCTCTAATAATGGGGTAGAATATGAAGCCTTTCTAGCCGGTATATTATCTGTATATGTAAGGCGGCAGGGGCCATGAAAATTGACGCCTACTCTGATTCACAATTGGTAGTTAGCCAGTATGAGGGAAAATATGAGGCAACTCATCCGGCTATGATCAAATATCTTCAAGCGGTCAAAGAAGAGGCTGGGGCACTTGAGGAATTCCGTCTGAATCAAGTGCATAGGTCGGAAAACAACCAGGCGGATGCATTGTCAAAACTGGCATCTTCCGCCTGCCATGATATGCCTCGGTCAGCCTTTTGGGAAGTTCTTGAAAAAAGAAGCATCTATGAAGATCCCATTGGAATTCTAGACCGAAGCTCTACCTGGATGGATAACATCAAGCCTATCTTTTAGATGGTACACTTCCTGATTTTCCATAGGAGGCAGCCGTCCTGAATAAGCGAGTTGCAAGTTTTGAGTTGAGAAACGGAGAACTCTTCAAGGCGGGGTTTCTGAAGCCCCTGTTGAAGTGTGTCACCCCAGAAAAGGGGAAAGAAGTTCTCAAAGACTTGCACTCGGGATTATGTGCCTCCAACATAGGCGGCAGGTCCCTAGCCGTCAGAGCTAGACGACATTATTTTTGGCCCACTCTTGAGGCAGACGCCAAGGAGTTGGTGAAGAAATGTGACAAGTGCCAAAATTTTAGCAAACTTATTCACCGTCCGGCTACTGATCTGACGACCATCCACAGCCCAATCCCGTTTGCAAAATGGGGCATGGACATTTTAGGTCCTTACACGCCTGCTCCAGGCGGAAAGCGCTACATCTTGGTGGCTGTGGATTATTTCACCAAGTGGGTAGAGGCTGAGGCGGTTGAGAACATCAAGACCTCAGACGTAATTTCCTTCATCTAGAAGAACATTATCACCCAGTATGGGGTACCTATGTCTATGGTGTTCGATAATGGTCCTCGGTTTGAGACGCCTCAGCTCAAAACTTGGTTGGGAGATCAAGGGATCTCAAGCTGTTTTGCATCCGTCGGTCGACCCCAAGCAAACGGCCAAGTTGATTCCTTAAACAAACTAATCTCAGACGGCATTAAAAAGAAAATTGAAAGAGCCGGTGGCTTATGGGCAGAAGAGTTAATCCATGTCCTATGGGCCATCCGGACAACAACAAAGGGGGAAACCAGTGAAACACCATTTCTCATGGTTTACGGTGCTAAAGCCGTCTTGCCCATCGAACATTACGAGCCGACTCTCCGAGTCATGCTATATGATGAAGAGGCAAACTGGGAAGCAATGCGCCTGGCATTGGATTCACTCCCAGAACGCAGGGGCAATGCCGCCTTGCGTCATGAGATTTACCGTCTGAGAATGACTAGGGCCTACAACAAGAAAGTACACAAGCGTCGCTTGAAAGTTGACGGCTTAGTGTTACGAAAAATGGAGGCAACCGGTAGGGCCAATGAGCTGGGAAAGCTAACTCCAAATAGGGAAGGCCCCTACCAGATCTATGAAGAAGTAAGAGACGGCACCTACCACCTGGAAACTCCAAACGGCAGGTGTAGACACCCATTTGTGTCACCCCAAAACCAAACCCGGTGATGAGTACCTTTCACGTCGAATCATAATCGAATGAAACGAAAGTGTGGAAAGGTCTAGTGTTGCGGAAAGTTTTATTTCTTTTCTCTTCTCTCTGTTTTTTGAAAACTTTATTTTAAGAAAACAGCCAATCCAGTTTTTTTGGTCCATGATATGGGTCCAATAGTGGTGTAGTTGGATGGGGTTTGCAAAGACCTTTCCAACGATATATTATAAGCCCAATTCCGATGAATATTGAGGAAGTTATGGCCAATTTACTAAACTGGGCCCGGTTTGAGCTTTAAGTACGGCCCAATGATCTAGGGGAGGGCCTAATATGATTTATCATTCCTAATGTAATTAGGAATGGTTTTAGTCTTCTAGAACATTCTAGAAGGTTTTATCATTCTTAATTCAATTAGGATTCTTCAGAGTTTTAATTAGATCAAATAGCATTTTCGACTAAAATTATATTATTTTATCTTCCAGTACGGAGAATTTATCAGAATTTCGAAAACGTGTTGAAATCCAAATTGGCGTCCAACCCCAGGCCTTGGCGCCTGGAATCAGGATTGGCGCCAGACGCCAGCCATTGGCGCCTGGCGCTAGCCACTGGTCCTGGCGCCAATGAGCCAGGGTTGGCGCCAAGTTAGTTTTGTGGTCTTCAGACTCTGTTTTGATAAATTATCTTTTTTTTTATGTTTTTTCTCTATAAATATCGTATCAAAAACTCCGGTTCATTCATCAACAATCACTTTTTCAATTACCAATGATCAATATTCATTGACCATTAATCAACTCTCTTTATTAACAAACCGTTCATCAATTCTTTTCATAATCTTCATCTCAATTTTCAGTAATTCTTAACATTCATTCATTCTTCCTTTAATACTTTTCTTTTTAATACAAAATTCCGCATTCACAAGATCTTGAAACACCTAGCCATATTCGAAGTTGCCTTCGCCCTAGACGTGAAAGGTTTTAATTTCTGAGGGTTTGGTCCCAAATCTCTCTTTCAATTATTTAATTTAATTGTTTTGTTTATTATTTTCCTTGAAGTTACTAACGTGTGTATTTTGTAATTAGAAAGAGGTACGAGGCATCCAAGTAAGTACTTTGATGGTTTTATTGATATTATGATGTAGAAATCATGCTTAGATTGTTATTTTGATTCCTAGTATCGTGTCTAGGGTATTTTTAATATTAAGTATGATTAAAAGTATGATGCCTTTTATTCTCTTCCTAATATTTATGATTGTTAGTATCATGTTAGGGTTAAAGATTTGATTTTTATTGCTTAGTGACATGCTAGGGTTTTTTATTAATCTTGTTAGTATCATGCCTAGGATCTTGCTATGCTTTAACATGATTATGATTGATATTATCATTATTAATGATGTTGTTTATTATGTTGCTTGATACGCATTATTTATTATTGTTATTGCTTGATCACCTTTTATTGCATGCTTAAAGAGAATTGGTACTTGCAACCACGCGTAATAAGATATTTAATAATCTTGTTAGGGTTAATTGTGATTATAATTCAAGTGATCGCCAATAATAGTTTATTTGTGCATTAAATTCAACCAAATAGATTAAACAGGTTTAGGGTTAATCCTATTGCTTGCATGTTAGTCAAAAAGCGCACATGAATACGAGCAGAATAAAGTAGAGGCCTATTATTAGGGCAGGTTCAATCTCTTTTAGGTTGGATTTGTACCATCATCCCCGAACCCTTATTGGGTTCATGACCTTATGGAGTTGACGATCTCTTGGATCGTTAAGGGGTGTAACCTTCACCTCGTGAACGGTTTACAAGTTCCTTAAAAACTTGTTGGCGACTCTTTTGCTCTATATTCTTCCCTTTTGGACGCCACCGTACTTTAGTGTATGATCACAGTGGGGTTCAAGCTAGTGGGATTTTAAGGGCTTGAAACTATTCCCTACAGTTTTTGGCGACTCCGCTGGGGAGGATTTCTATTTTAATTCCTGAATTTGTTTCGGCAATGATTTTAATTCCTTTTTATTTTCCACCATGGGATAACCCACTTGATAGCGAAATCACGTGATTCAAAGACTTTCTTCCACCCATGGCGCCCAATTTTAGGGATGCGCTTTTTTCTTCTCACAAAGCAAGTAGGTGTATAACTTTCAATGTCGTCCGGAGGGCTAATTAATCCTAGTCTCTCCATTAGCCACATCTGTAAAAAATTCCAATGCAAATAAATTAATATTACAATACAAAAATATATTTTCGGATTTCTGTAATTAAAAATATTATTTTTCTACCTGTAATAAAATTGGAGAACCGCGAAGAGGTGCTTTTGGGTCCCTTTTCAACTCATCTAGACTAATCATAGTCTCTCCAACTATTAAAGGCATTGGATTTCTCCCGGATTCAATTTGTTCTAGCACAGTGGTTATAATTGATTGACCCTCGTTAATTTTACCACTACTAAGACAATATTGATTAAGCATGCAGAATAAGAACGCCCTTCTTCTATATATGTGAAAAGATTATGAAAGCGGTTTATCAAAATATAGCGTGCGAATTCTTTTAAGTTCACTACATTGCCATCTACTATTTTGGATAAATCCCTTTTCTTCAAGTTAAAAAAGCGCTCAAAATCCTTATAGTAATATGCATCTACTTTGGGGATTACTACCAGGTATATTGCAGGGAAGCCTAAAATAGCACCAAATTCCTCTGGCAAAGGGCTAATTTCATCATACCCTATTCTAAAACAATGTGTATCAATGTTCCAATATTCTAAAGACGTATGTATGAAGTCTATTTCTAGATCTGCCCCTTTAATGCCATATATTCCCCCCAAGTGAAACAAATCCAATTCTTTTCTTTCTCTAGCATTGAGAGATCGACATCATTCATGAGAATATTGGGTGAAGGTTTTAGTGGCTAAAGACATGATTATTATTTTTTATAAAGAGAATAATAATTTTTTCGCTGGAATTATGTGAAGAATCGGCTAAGCAGGGGGCTATTTATGCACAAATTGCGAGGAATTTCAATCTGACTGGAATACGGAGTCAGCGTCAATTGGCGTCGCAGCCTCGACATTGGCGCCACCTATAAGTGCTTGGCGCCACACGCTAGGTGTAGCGCCTGGCACCACGCGCCACAGGCTGGCGCCAGCTGGCGTCAAGTCCGCAGGATAGTCGCGCGTGCTCAGTTTGCGTTTTGATATTAAATTGGAGTCGGTTAATGACTTAAAGGCCCCGTTTTTATTTTTCTATTTATTATTTAAATATAACATTCTTTTTTTATTTTTATTTCTTTTTTTTTTGAATTAAAATTCAAAAATCAGCCTTTCTCTCCGTTTTATTTTTCCTTTTTATTTTTCTTTTTGGGGGAGAGAGTCGGATAATACCCTCCATCAATAATAAAATGACGGAATTTTTGCGCAAAATTGTTATCACATTTGCACACACTAACATACACTAACATAGTAATAGATAAATTCACAATAACAATAAAGTACAAAGTGTCTAAATAATGAGTCAAAGGCAAAGTTCTATAAAAAGTCAAAATAAAATGCATATACAGAAATAAACTACGGCGCCGGAGGACGTAGGCCCATCATGCCATAAAACTGCGCCGTCTAAGGAGTCACCTCTCCACCAGCTCCAGCCTCAGCACCAGTTCCAGTCTCCGTAGGAGGAGGGAAACTCAAAACAGGACCGCTCCAGCCAAGGTCAACCTGAGGCTGAGACCGCGGAGGCTGCTGCGATGACGAGCCAACCTCGTACATCCCACCACCTCTAAAAGCCGAGGTAGCCTCTCCTATCGGTGCAACAGGAGCACCCTCAGAAGAAGACCCTGAGCCCTCAGCAGTGTCGGCTCGAGCAGCCTCGGAACGGCCACCTCTACCTCCTGACGAAGTGCGACGACGTCTCAAGCTAGACCTCGCCGGCTCTCTCCGCCCCTCAGGCCTCGTACGGGTGTGAAAAGAATTAAATCAGAAACAAGGTGAAAACTGAAGCATAGTGCAGAAATAATAAGTAAAGAAAAGTTACCTCTCGGACAGCGTCGTCTCGACGACAGGTAGCCGCGTTCCTCATCTGGACGAGTTGGCTCCGGAAGTCATCTATGCATCGTGCCATAGCGGAAACCACTTTGCGTGAGAACTTTCAAGGAAAGTTAAGTCAGTAAAATGCATGATAACTGAATACAAGATTCTGAATTAGAACTAGGCTTACCCTAGTCTGGTGACGAGGAATCGACCGCTCCACGAAGCGCTCGCCCTCAGGAGCCGGAGAAATCATCTCCTCGATCGGCCCGTACATCCCCTGGTAGTGGATGGACATACGGGGTGGCACAAACTCAGTGGGACCATCCTGATGAAACAGAAAGAAATCAGTAAGGTATTACTTGGGGGCTACTCAGCGAATAACAAAAAGTTAAGAATCTTACCCTCACATCCTCGGCCGGCACAGGGGTTGGAGCCAACAAAGGAAGTAGCTCCTCAGCATAACTCCGCCCAAGGATCACATGGGACCGCCAAAGGGAACCAGACTCCTCAGCCATGCTCGACAACTCTCTCTCGTCGAACATATGACGTGGTGGAGGAGCAGGAACAACAAAAATATCGGAAGAGTACTGTCTAGCAACTCTCTCTCCTAAGTACACAACCGCTCCGTAGGTCCCTAGAAAGTAGCGACGCTCAGCAGAGTGTTGTGCGGCTAATCCAGGGACTGTCCAACCACCCCATGGTCGGTATACTACCTCAGGTCCCGATAAAAATACCAATCGGGTAAGAACATGTCTAAAACGTCACAGAAGCGCAAGATAAACACTAAAAGTCGTACCGAGATGATCCGACTCCGGAAACGTGCAGTAGACAGGTCCACATGGTGGCCGCCCCAAGAGGCGCTCACCGGATACCCCCTCGGCGATGGTCTCGCCGGCGCAATGGAAGGAAAGTACTCATAGAACCAGATCTACAAAAAAGCTAAAGCATGAGTAAATGCTGCCTAACATATAGGGCTAAACTTTATAGGGAATAATGTTTGCCTCTACGACTTTCTAGAAAGCAGAAAAAGCAACGTTCATCCTAAAGGACTGATGGCGACACGAGTCCCTCAGTGCGCGAACAAAGTCCGTGTAGGCCAAGCTGGCCCAGTCATAAGTCCCGATCCGCTGGAGATCGCGAACAGCAGGGAGGTAGTAAAGCAATGCCCTACTACCCCTGTCAGGGGAGAATGTCCCTGACAACAACATAAGCACAAAGATGTGCACCCGCTGCTCTCGGGTGGTCGCATCGTCGTCAAGAGCCGCTGCCAGCGTTGAGCGACGAATCCCCCTAGCACTGAACTGAGTCGTCTCGACCTCAGCTCGGGCCCGAACAGCAATTGGCCCCAACAGTTCCTCGACCTCTGGAGAAAAGACGTCGATACCGTCGTCGAATGGCAATGGCACAGAAGTAAACTCCAGTCCTGTGATGAGACTGAAGTCTGTAGGAGTGACCATCATCTCACCCCAGGGAAAATGAAAAGTGTTGGTGGTGTCCCAGAAGAATTCCACCAGAGCGCGTACTACGTGGTGACCCCCGCTAGAGGCATCAATAGCCTCGGAGGTCTCGAACAGGGAAACCAGTCCGCAAGACTCCCATAGGAGTCTCGTCTCTTGATCTCTGGCGATATGCATCCTATACAAATTGCCTAGACCATCGCAGCCAGAGTCGTGATGTCGTGTCCTTCCAGGCTCGGTTCCCCGTCTCACCCTCTCGAAAATGTGGTGGACAGGGGCAAAGAACAAGGTCTACTCATCCCACTCTGGGAACTGACCAAGCGAAGTGGACGGTGTAGTGTCGTCTTCCACGGGCTCATGCTCCCGTTTGGTGTTTCGGGACCGTGAACCTGAGCCTCATTGTCTAGCCATGCTACATTGTGCAGAATCATCATAAATTAAGGTTCTATAGTATCTAAAGGTTTGCCTAGCCGCATGATACTATGTTCGCAAAAAAAAAAGTACGTAGTACTAAAACAGAGCACAAATTCAAATTGAGCATGACAGCATTTTTTCAAGCAATCAAACAATTTCTTGCAACACTATAGTGATTATTGTGACAAATTGAACAAGAATTGCTAGCAAAAACATCAAGAACGGGCCACATTATTCTTCACGGCCTTAGGAGGTCCAACAATGGTGGATTACTCATTTCTTCACCAAATTGAGTCAAACAAGTCTCAAATTACTCCCAAGGCAACATACAAACATAAACAAGCAATTTCATGGCATAAAACTTGATAAACAAAGCAAATTCAGCATCATAAGTTTCGAATTTTCATGAAATTCGTGAATGAACATGCCAAAAATTCATGAAAACCGGTGTGAGTTGGAGGAAAACTTACATAGATCGGGAATATGGATGAGAAGAGCTTTGATTTGCAACAAATTTGAGCAAATTCGGTTGAGAAACGAATGAGCAAAGATCAATTGAAGTTTCGACTTCATTCGAGCAGCGTTCGCAACAAACCAGGGCACGAAATGAATTGAAAACGGGAATTTAAAGTGATTCCCGTGCTGGCGCCAGTCCCTAGGCATTGGCGTCACATTCTTGCTTGGCGCCAGACGCCAATTTCAGCGCATGGCGCTAATGCCATAAGACTGGCGCTGATTAATTTTCAGCGACGCCAAAGCAGCCAGCCACCTGTTGGGGTTGTGCAAGCTTTCTGCAACATATTTTGGGTTCCTTGGTACGCCAGTTAGCCCCTCTAAGCAATTTGACATGATTAAGTAATCGGCTTGGTTACGTAAAGTGATCAACCTGATAAAAAGATCGTATCACTTAGCTTAAAGCGCCTAAGCATTGACTCATTAGCAAAAAGCACCGACATATAGGTTCAAGAGCATAGGGCACCGACATACAGGTTCAAGAGCAAAGAGCTGACATACAGGCATAGCAGAAGCAAAGTTCAGGCGAACTTTTAAGGATCGACAGGCGTGGATCTTCGGTATTTTCCTTTGGGAGATTATCGCATCAAATGAGGATGACTTCAAGAGAAGATGTCTTCGACATCATTCCCTAGCTTGCGGAAAGTTTTCACAAACAATTGAAGGTAATTTCGGGCGAAATTGTCTTCGATCATAGTTCCTGAGGCATGGAAGATGATCGTAATGCGGATGAGAATTATTTCAAGAGAAATAATTTTCTATGATATTCCCTTGGATGTGGAATATTATCATTGCGGAGGAGGATAGTTTCAGGCGAAGCAATCTTCTAATTGGAAGCAGTTACAAGGCGTAGCAGTTTTCAAGCGGGATGGAATTCTCTAGCATGCAGGAGGTCGTCAAAACAACAGCAACAGCAGCAATAGGTTACTTTCAGAGACGTGTGCTCGATGGTGCAAAATACGCGTTTCTTAACTCTTTTATCTGTTTAACTAACGCTAGTTTTGCAGGTATCGGCGTTACAAGATTGATTTGGGATCGCAGAACGTTCTGAATCATTCTCCGTCCCTATCGATACTTTGACTTTCGTTTTTCGAAACTTGCGTTTCTCCAAACTCAGTCAAAGTGGGGGCTTCTGTAGACACCCATTTGTGTCTCCCCAAAACCAAACCCGGTGATGAGTACCTTTCACGTCGAAGCATAATCGAATGAAACGAAAGTGTGGAAAGGTCTAGTGTTGCGGAAAGTTTTATTTCTTTTCTCTTCTCTCTGTTTTTTGAAAACTTTATTTTAAGAAAACAGCAAATACAGTTTGTTTGGTCCATGATATGGGTCCAATAGTGGTGTAGTTGGATGGGGTTTGCAAAGACCTTTCCAACGATATATTATAAGCCCAATTCCGATGAATATTGAGGAAGTTATGGCCAATTTACTAAACTGGGCCCGGTTTGAGCTTTAAGTACGGCCCAATGATCTAGGGGAGAGCCTAATATGATTTATCATTACTAATGTAATTAGGAATGGTTTTAGTCTTCTAGAACATTCTAGAAGGTTTTATCATTCCTAATTCAATTAGGATTCTTTAGAGTTTTAATTAGATCAAATAGCATTTTCGACTGAAATTATATTATTTTATCTTCCAGTACGGGGAATTTATCAGAATTTCGAAAACGCGTTGAAATCCAAATTGGCGTCCAACCCCAGGCCTTGGCGCCTGGAATCAGGATTGGCGCCAGACGCCAGCCATTGGCGCTTGGCGCTAGCCACTGGTCCTGGCGCCAATGATTCAGGGTTGGCGCCAAGTTAGTTTTGTGGTCTTCAGACTCTGTTTTGATAAATTATCTTTTTTGGATGTTTTTCTCTATAAATATCGTATCAAAAAACTCCGGTTTCATTCATCAACAATCACTTTTTCAATTACCAATGATCAATATTCATTGACCATTAATCAACTCTCTTTATTAACAAACCGTTCATCAATTCTTTTCATAATCTTCATCTCAATTTTCAATAATTCTTAACATTCATTCATTCTTCCTTTAATACTTTTCTTTTTAATACAAAATTCCGCATTCACAAGATCTTGAAACACCTAGACATATTCGAAGTTGCCTTCGCCCTAGACGTGAAAGGTTTTAATTTCTAAGGGTTTGGTCCCAAATCTCTCTTTCAATTATTTAATTTAATTGTTTTGTTTATTATTTTCCTTGAAGTTACTAACGTGTGTATTTTGTAATTAGAAAGAGGTACGAGGCATCCAAGTAAGTACTTTGATGGTTTTATTGATATTATGATGTAGAAATCATGCTTAGATTGTTATTTTGATTCCTAGTATCGTGTCTAGGTATTTTTAATATTAAGTATGATTAAAAGTATGATGCCTTTTATTCTCTTCCTAATATTTATGATTGTTAGTATCATGTTAGGGTTAAAGATTTGATTTTTATTTCTTAGTGACATGCTAGGGTTTGTTATTAATCTTGTTAGTATCATGCCTAGGATATTATTGTATATTGTTTATTGCTTGATCACCTTTTATTGCAGGTTAAAGGGAATTGGTAGTTGCAATCACGCTTAATAAGATAATTAATAGTCTTGTTAGGTTAATTGTGATTATAATTCAAGTGATCGCCAATAATAGTTTATTTGTGCATAAAATTCAACCAAATAGATTAAACAGGTTTAGGGTTTCCTATTGATTGCATGTTAGTCAAAAAGCGCACATGAATACGAGCAGAATAAAGTAGAGGCCTATTATTAGGGCAGGTTCAATCTCTTTTAGGTTGGATTTGTACCATCATCCCCGAACCCTTATTGGGTTCATGACCTTATGGAGTTGACGATCTCTTGGATCGTTAAGGGGTGTAACCTTCACCTCGTGAACGGTTTACAAGTTCCTTAAAAACTTGTTGGCGACTCTTTTGCTCTATCTTCTTCCCTTTTGGACGCCACCGTACTTTAGTGTATGATCACAGTGGGGTTCAAGCTAGTGGGATTTTAAAGGCTTGAAACTATTCCCTACAGCAGGCGCCTGCCTAGAACTTGGAATGTAGACAATTTGAAAAAGTACTACTTCTGAGAATGTAAGTTTTTTTTGTAAACAGTGAGTCAATTAATGAGAATTCAGACTTTGTTTGCAAAATTATTTTGATGCTTCGCCTGGGTAATACTCAGACGGATTTCTCATTTAGCTAATTAAGTTTGATACTTAGTAAAGGTTATAACTGCTTAACCGCCTGGGTAATACTCAGATGGATCCTTTATTTATTTTACTAAGTTTGATACTTGGTGTGACCTAATCACTACTACAAAATTGGCCAAAGAGACCCGTCGAAATTGGCCAAAGAGACTACCTTGGAGGCGGTCTCTAGCGCAGCGGTCCTCTTTGGCAGAGAGACTGCTTTATTAAAAGCGGTCTCTAAAAATGAGAAAGCTAAGTCCGCCTCTTTAAGAAAAGCGGTCTCAATTTTGAGGAAATTAAGAATGCCTTTATTAGAAAAGCAGTCTCTATTTTTTGAAATCTAAGACTGCCTATCTTACTTAGGCAGTCTCATTGTTTAGAAAAGTGATACCACTTTTGAACTTAACAGGTCTCTTTGATCGCATTCTAAATTAAAAAAAAAAATAGTTTATTAGATTTTTATAATTACAATTCATCAATATTAACTTGTATAATTTTATTCATATTTTTTATGATTAAATACAAAGGAGAAAAAATAATTGTTGTATACTCCTCAAAAATTACGTACATAGTACATATATCAATGAAAATTCAATACATAAAAATTCTGTAAATGATGACTTTTTTTTTGACAAAACAACAAAAGCAAAATTTATTACGCTCCTATCCAGCTTATTCCAATCAGCAGACCACACCTCCGGCCGGCTTGTGAAACCCAGCATGCAACCGCTTCAATTCTTCTTCGCTGACACTTCCCACTCTATCAAGCGGTTTGCCTACAACCATAGTCATATATATGTAAATAAAAATTTAAAAGAAGATATTATTATCCAGAAATAAATCAGAACAATTATAAGGGAATGAAAAAAAAAGGGAAAAACTTAAAATTTAAAAATCAAGATACAAAATAAAATTCGTTTACAATTAAAAAAAAATGATAAATTGTTTAATTTAACTAATAAAATACGAGATCTAAAATAAAAGTTGTTTAAAAATGATGAATGAACACAAAATCAAAGCAAGAAAAAAAAAAGAAACTAATTTCAAAAAACAAGCTAAAGAACAATTCATTAGGAAAATCTCTCAAAGAAATTTTAAAAACAAAAAATAAAGTATACTAGAAGTTAAATTTTAAAGAGCTGAAATCAAAAATTGAAAATGATAATAGAAATAGAAAATCAAATGCGAACATAATAATGACGAAAAATACCAGATCTGACTCCATACGAAATAAAGAGAGCGATTTATAACGAAAAATAATAGATCTGACGACTATGATAGAAGTTTTCAAAACAAAAATTTCATAAAAAAATGGCGAAAACTGATTTTGAAAACGAAAACATTAACAAGCAAAATAAACAAACAATCTAGTACCATGGCTTAATGAAAAAACGGACAAATTTTTTATTTTTTAACAAAAAAAAAATTTAAAAAGCAATTATTATAAGAAATAGATCTTGAAACTTTGACATAACTGAGTGAAAAATAATACCATAATCACCGGCGCCGTCATCATCACCGTCGCCGGGAGAGTCCATGGGGCGTTTCAGGGGGCCATCACCACCAACCCAAGCCCCACCGCTGCAACGACCGAGCCGAAGATGTTATTCAGGCTTTTTTGAAGGAAACCCCATTCAAGACTGATGCATGTGCTCAAAACTTGGGGAGGAGCCCTTTCTACTACTTGGAGCTAGATCCACCAAAGAGAGAAATACAACTTGAATGAAATTTTCAGTAAATTTCTCAATTATTTAGACAAAAAGGGGTATTATTTTGAGGTTTTCCTAATATCTGAACCTGGAGTGTTATTGAAATTAAGAAGACAAAGATGAAAGGAAGGTGAAGAGAGAGAAATAAAAGAAGAGATGAAATGAGAGAGTAAAGAGGCGGAGAACGAAGCTAATTAAGAGAGAGAAAGTGAATAGTGATTCTAGGGTTTGAGACTAAGAATGATGGGTTGATGGCTGCCTATTACGTACATGGCCAGATTCAATTCGAGAGATCGGTTCTTTAGAATGACGGGTTTCTCTTATTTCTCAAATTTTAAATAAAAAAAATTCGAGAGACCGGTTATTTTAAAGACTGGTTTCTTGGATATTTACTGAGACCTGTTGTTTAAAAGAACAAGTCTCTCCATATTCCTTGATTTTTTTTAACAATTCCAAGAGACCTGTTTTCTTAAATGACGGGTCTCTTTGATATTTCGAGAGACCTTTCGTTTAAGATAATGGGTCTCTCATTTGTAAGAGACCCGTTATGCACATAACGGTCTCTTATATCGAGTCTCTTTGACCATTTTTGTAGTAGTGAATAATTTCTTGTCCGTCTGGGTAATTATCCAAACGGACTTTTTGTTTAACAAACTAAGTTCAATACTTAGTGTAATTCAATAACGTTCGGCCAATGCTCCGATTAAAAACTAAGCACAAAAACGCTTAGTGGCAATACAACCGGTCTCAAACAAGACCAAAGGCTAAAATGGCCGGATGGTTGCTCATTTTATTAAATCGCCTGTCCCAACATGGACAAAGGCGTCCGGCGACACCCCTCCGGGTGCAATCGTCGCAGAGAACAGACTATTCGTCGGTTCTACGTACCTATGCAGACAGCGAAAATTGAACGACCGAATTGGTCAACTCAAAGCCGTCTGACCAGAATGATCTGTGAGGAACGATCAAGTTACCGAATATCGGATGCCCTGGGGCATCAGTCGGTCACCGGCTGAAGTTATTTATTCCAAAGTTGCACTTTCTATCCCAATTGGGGAAAAAGAATTGTGCAATGGCTATGCAATCTCTACCAAGACGGACAAACATCGTCTGGTTAGTGACTGGAATGCCTGTTGGTGTACGGATGTGCACTTGGTTTGGGGAAATCACTACTGTGATTGATTGACTTACAAACGTATCAAGCTCTTTGCAGCATCAGACGTTCCCAAGTCAATCAACCAACTCCACTTGAAACCAACCACATAGCCATCCAGGGGCAAGGACAGCCGGCTTTTGATAAGCTAAGCTAGGTAAAAAATCAAGGACAGCCGGCTTTTGATAAGCTAATCTAGGTAAAAAATCGCTGCATGCTTTTGATAAGTTAGGCAAAAATCAGGCATATATGCAAAAATGCAAAAATTGAAAAATTGAAATCCAATGATCAAAACCGACTCAGTCCGGGAAAAGAGAAATTGTTAATTAACCCGGCTTCTCAGCCGGTAAATACAAGAATACTCGGCACGCAGACCTGAAAAATCAAGTTTAAGCATACTGCCGCGGAACTAAAGAAAAAAAAAAAAAAAAAGAGATTGGCATACTGCCGCTGAAAAATCACTTCTGGCCTGCGAGCAGCTCCTCCTGGTCCTCTTCCTCATCATCTAAGGGAATCTCTTGTGCTTCACCAGGACCAGGTAGCTCAGGCGCGGGGGGCTCATTGTTGGCGTTAACCCAGGCGTCCAAGGACTCAGGCTCTGGCTCACCTTGCTCTCTCAAGTACACCACGTACTCGGCGTAACTGTGAGCCAGTGCCCAGACGCTATAATCCTTGTTTGGGTACAAGGCAGCCCAAGGCGATCTTCATGCGGGCGTCGTTGTCAGCATCACTTTCAGCAACCAGGCGGTTTTGCTCCGCCTCCAGAGTTGCTGCAAAGTTTGTCTGAGCCTGAGCAACCTCCTTCTCCAGCCTCTCAACCTTGGTTTTCAAGTTGGTGTTCTCTTCAGAAACACCTTGGAGTGTGCCAAGGTCCGCCTGGGCCTTCTTGAGCGCCTCGTCAGCCTTCTTGAAGCTCTCATCCACCTTTTTCTGGGCCTCCTCCGCCTTCTTCTGAGCCGTCTCAGCGTCACTCACCCGCTGGTTGGCCGTTTTCAGATCCGCCTCCAACTCTTGGATTTTTTACGCCTGTGTCATTATGATTGCTTTAGTTTCAAGTTCATTTACGATAGTGGAGTATAAAGCAACATTATCAGTGTCTGTGGCGGACTTCTTGGCCCTTTTTACCTCTTCTCGTTTGCGGGAATAAGGACGCTTGAGCCCT
The DNA here is from genome assembly GCF_001683475.1 of Chenopodium quinoa. NCBI lineage: Eukaryota > Viridiplantae > Streptophyta > Magnoliopsida > Caryophyllales > Amaranthaceae > Chenopodium > Chenopodium quinoa. The sequence goes on from NW_018745000.1 coordinate 4,722,664, forward strand.
TCTACTCGCAGCATAGCCTGCAAAAAAGCAAACAACATAAGTATTGCAGGCGGGGTAACGCACTTGGAAAAAATAAAAGAAAAATTTGTTAAGTCTCTTACCTCAGCCAGAAGAGACAAGATTCGTTCCAGGTTGAACGTCTCTATCCCAGGGATAGCGTTCTTGTCTCTCTTTGCTCACCGCCTCTAGCATGGCTTTAGCATGCTTCTGGACGTCTGGCTAGCGGGGAGATTGATCTGCACCATAATCAATAGGTGATGAGTGCGAAATTAGGGCAGCACCTATCTGTTGCCGACCATCTGAGGATGACGTCTATTGGGAGTGGGATTTCACTCGCAAAGGCCACCCCAGCTCGGGCGGGGATTCAAAAGGGTTCTTACCTTCAGAGCCGGCCAAGCTGGAGCCGCTTGCAAAAGTGGTGAACCCCCCGGTTGCTGATAGGGAGTTGACAAGGTCGAGGCCCAGACTGCCACCTACCCTCTCATTTCGCCCCCCCTATCCGCATCTGTTGGTTCCCGGCTGAGGCGCCAGGAGTTGAGGCGGAGGTGGATTTTTTTGTCTTGTTGAGAATGGAGGTGGGTGCCTCCCTAGCCCGTTTGAGATTTTTCTCAAACGTCCTTCCTACCTCTCCCCCCTGTGAAAATAACCAAGTTAAAGTTAGCATCCGGAGAAAGTAAACTTTGAGGCCAATCTAAGAAAGGGTCAAGCGTTTTTTACCTTGGCCTTGACTGCGGCCGCCTGTTTTTCCGCAAGCTCCTTGCGGATGGTTGCAGAGGACCGCCTGGGTGCCTTCTCTGTCTGCAGCATGTTTAGAGCTTCTTCTGCAAAAAAGAAAAATATTGGTCAATGTCATCAATCAATTCTGATACAAAAGCACTACAGGCGGATGTAAACTCAGGCGCATACGTTTGGTAAACATGTGTCCTAGCCCGCAGGCGGCTAGGAAACACTCGTCCCTGAACCAGGCGCTCTTGGGGATCCAGTTCTTGGGGACTTTTATTGTTTCCCCGGTTGACAAGGACGCGTCTGTGAGGCAGAAAATGTCCGCCTCAATGATTTTGTCAAAATCCTCATCCGGGATCCGGGGAAGAGCGCACTTCCGGCCCATCAGGTCGGGCTTCTTATTGTATTGGCGGAATTTATAGTTTTCTCGCCTGCTGAGAGCTGACATCAAGTAGAACCTGTGCTTCCAGCCGTCAAACTTAGAGACCTTGTCCAAGGTCATCATGTACTGGGGATGCGTGGTTAAAGTGTACCACGCCCTCCAGCCGCCTGGGCTTCGGCTAAGATAATGAATCTTAGCAAAAGCCTCCCAGCCGGGATAGAGCCCTTGGAACTCGCAGGCGGCAACATACCCCAAAATGTTTGCCCAAGAATTGGGGGTAAATTGCCATACTCTGAGGCCGTAGCCTCTCAAGATTTCCTTCACCGCCTGGTGAAGGGGAAAGCGAAGACCGACCTTGAACGTCGCCTCATAACAGCCGAAGTAGTTGTTGGCGTTCTGTTGATCGTCCTCCCAGACGATGGTGTCATCCTCAGGCGGCACTCTGATTCTGTACCCGTCTCCTAACGGGTGCATTTGTGTAAAGTTCTTCAAGTTCTCCTCCATTTGAACCCTGTCCTTGCGGAGACGTGAATTTTGAAGGGGTCGTCCTTCTCGCTCCACTTCTTCCTCTCCACCTCCTCGCTATTCTCAAGTGGGGGCAAGTCGTCACTGCTCTCAGAAGTGGAGGCGGAGCTGTCGCTCTCCGTCTCCTCCTCATTTTGTGGCAAAGGAGCTGAGACGGCTTCATCGCCGCCTTGGTCGCATTCTTCCAAAAAGGAATCTGCGGGAGTTGAAGGGGCACGCGGAGGGGATCTCTCCAAAGCCGTCTGGTTTCTCTGACCAGACGTTTCTCCCTCAGGCGTTTGGCCGCCTGAGCCCTCGCTTCTGTAGTCCGGATCGGGGGCCGTCTGCATAGACCGAGCCATTGTGTCCTGCACAGACACATAAATGGTCGGAATCCAAGCCCAAAGGGTGGTCCCAACACCCCGAGACGACACCCCCAGTCCTAGACTCAGCCGTCCCTGGTGACCGGCTAGATTCTAACCTAGGTTGTGCCGTGTGTGTTGGTGATGCATCCATTTATTGCAAGAAATATGTACAAGCGGTGAAACAAGAAAAAGAGCTGAGAGAGGCAGAGACGATACCTTTGGATTTGATATCTGAAGATAGACAGGTCCGGCTGGGTTGACGAAGAACGAGCTTTCTTGCTTGCGCCTGACTCAAACGGATGAATTCTGCTCTCTCAAAGTTGTTTCTCTAGAAAATTTTTGTAAACGTACAAAATTATGAGGGTAAACGGCTATATATAGAGGGTAAATGTGGGGGCATTCCCGTAATTTACTCGGAAGGAGAACGGTTACTCTTTGATGGTAAAATTACCACCAATCGAAGCGTGACGCGTGTCATAGATGCCACGTGGCGTGCCACGTCACATCTGTGAGGGGCAAATGTTTAGGGTAATTTTACCCCGCCATGTGGTCCAATCAGAGGATGACACGTGTCAGCTCCAGGATGGCCCAAGGTGGACAAATCCCTGCCTGACACGTGTCACTCCAGATATTAGGGGGAAAATGGCGGCTCTCAGGCCTAAATCCCGAGAAAGCCGCAATGCGGCGCAGCCCACCAATGATTAGGGATCAGTGACCTAATCAGGGGCACAAATCCCGAGGACCCTATAAATAGGGAGATTTCCCTCTTTTGGAGGGCACGTTTTACCATTTATTACACACTGTCCCTGTGATAGAGACATCTGAGCTTGGAATCCGAGCTGATACCCACCCACCTAAATTTCCGCACCTTTTTCTCCCCTTCAAGTTACTAACTTGTTCGTCGGAGGCGGAGCACCACCCAACCGGTGTCTGCGTTTGCTTTGCAGGTACAGCTCACGCCGGATCAGTCTTCGTGTTGTAACTCTCCCGAGGGACAAAAACACCCAAAACAGTAACAAAGTGGCCTTAAAGAGCCAAAAACACTACTAATTATGACCATGGACGGGGGTAAAACACTAATTTGGACATATCAAGCAATAGGCTCCTTATAAGTTATTAGATGTGGCTTATTATATTAAGATGGAGGTAATATAATGCTTTATGCCCTTCTTGTAGAAGTACTTGCATTATTGTTGGCTATTAGAATGTAATTCTAGTTCTTTGAATGCGTGTTTTATGGTTTAGAAGGATGTAAAAAATGGAAAGTCACACATTAAACCAAGTAGTGCATACTCTAAACAGTTTATTACATATGTATGGCAGGTTGTTGTGGCTTGCAGTATGGGATATGGTTAGAGAGAGAACCTAGGAATGGGAATCTGACAGAATTCTGCTACAATGGACACTGCATTTCCCTATCTTCATTCTATGTTGCTGCTTCAGTGCTGATGTTGTTTAGCTATTGTGATGTTGTTGTTCCTCTACTGGGTTGCTGCTGTTCTATTAGTGATTGTAGGAAGTTTTTTTTGGGATAAATGTAGGAAGTTGTTGTTGGTCTTGTTATTGTGAATGTATAATCAAATGTATACTTCTTTGCAAACGTAAAATTATAGGCTATTAATGAAAATTATGAGTTTCAAGTATATTATGTGTATATATAATAGTCTGCTGATAAACTCATGTGAAAAAAGCAAAAAAATAAAAAATAAAAATAAAAAATAATAAAATAATTTAGGCATTAAAGGCACCAGTTAGTGCTAATAACCATATACATGTGCACCAGTTAATCGGCGCTCTTGTATATTATTCCCACCGGTTTTAAACCGATGCGAATAGTTTTAGTTATTCGCATCCCCCAAATAAGCACCGGTTGAAAATCGGTGCGCAAAGCTGGTTTTGAACCAATGCTCATTTGGTTTTTTTTCTACTAATGTTAGGACATAAAATTTTT